>NW_024499518.1:266709-267436 GCF_017590055.1 Onychostruthus taczanowskii
CCTAGCTCCTGGATCCCGATCCTAATCCCAACCCCAATCCTGGCTCCTGAATCCCGATCCTAAACCCAATCCTAGCTCCTGGATCCCAATTCTGATCCCAATCCCAATCCTGGCTCCTGGATCCCGATCCTAATCCCAATCCCAACCCTGGCTCCTGGATCCTGATCCCAGATCCCAATCCTGGCTCCTGGATCCTGATCCCAGATCCCAATCCTGGCTCCTGGATCCTGATCCCAGATCCCAATCCTGGCTCCTGGATCCCAGTCCTGGCTCCTGGATCCCGATCCCAATCCCAGCTCCCAATCCTAGCTCCTAGATCCCAATCCTAATCCCAATCCCAATCCTGGATCCCAATCCCAATCCCAGATCCCAATCCTGGCTCCCGGATCCCGATCCCAGCTCCTAGCAGAGCGCCTTCTTCACATGCTCCCGGTATCCCGGCAGGAGCTGCATCCCGCGCAGCCGCGAGAGCTCGTTCTCGTTCCCACTCCCGTTCCCATTCCCACTCCCACTCCCGTTGCCATTCCCATTCCCATTCCCATTCCCGTTCCCGTTCCCATTCCCGGAGCCTCCCCAGCGCACTTCCAGCGGCAGCTCGGGGTCGCAGAGCAGCGCGCCCAGCTGCTCCTCCCGCACCCACTGCGCCGCCATTCCCGCCCGGATCAGCGGCAGCTCCGCCGCCCAGCCCCGCCCGAGCGCCCGCGCCACCCTGACGGCGCCGGCCGCC
>NW_024499518.1:267494-277453 GCF_017590055.1 Onychostruthus taczanowskii
CGTCGCCGTCCCGGCAGTCGGGGCAGCGCCGCACCCAGCGCGCCACGTCCTCGCGGACGTCCCTCCAGGAGCTCGCGCCCAGCACGCGGCGCAGCGTGCCCTCGACGCCCTCGTGGTGCCGGCCGTGGCACCGCGCCACGATCTCCTGCCGCTCCCAGGCGGACGGCTCCCAGCATTTCCAGCCGCCGACGGAATTCCCGGCCACCGCCCTGGCCCTGGCGGTCACCTTCTGAATCCAGCTCCGCTCGTCCGGCGCCGCCTGGCCCAGCGTTCCCACCCGGCGCACGCGGAGCGCTCCCGGGAAGGCGCGGAGCCGGCCCTGCTCCAGCAGCGCCGGCTCCGTCGCCAGCCCCGGGAAGCTGGAATACAGGAACAGCGGGAAGCGGCTCCGGTGCTGCTCCAGTAGCTCCCGCAGCGCCTCCAGCGCCGCCTCCTCCTCCTCGGGGCCCCGCCGCACCCCCAGCAGCCAGCGCTCCTCCAGGCTGGCGGCGGCGAAGGCCACGGTCGGTTTTCGGGACGATCCCTTCTCCACGGCCAGGAACCAGACGTTGGCTTTGGGAACGTCGGGAGGCAGCTGACCGAGCTCCGGGGCCGGCGGGATCGTCACCGTTTGGGATTCCTGCGGCTGCGGGCCCTCGATGGCCACCAGCAGCCTCCACTGCTCCGCGGGCTGGGAGCCAGCGGAGCCGCCGGCGAGCAGCGGTTCTCCCCGGAGCAGGTACCGCCCGGCGGGGCCCCGGATGACGAGGGGAGCCGGCCCCGTGAGTTTCTGGAAGGCCTGGACAGCCCAGACGGCCGCCAGGCACGAGGCGTCCTGCGGGGACCAGCTCTGGCCGCTGAGCTTGCGGGACCAGTGTTGCACCGGGAGCAGCGTTCCCGCCTTCTCCTGCAGCAGCACGGCTCCCACCGTCCGCGCGTGCGCCGACGGCCGGATCACGAAGGGCTGGCATTTATTCGGGAAGAGCAGGGTGGGCGCGGCCTTCAGGGCCTCCCTCAGCCGCTGCAGCTGCTCCCGGGCCCGTTCCCATTCCCGCTGCCACTTCTGCTCCCGCTCCCGTTCCCACTTCTCCGGCGCCGCCGGCTGCTGCAGCGGCAGCGCCAGCTCGCAGTAGTCGGGGATGAATTCCTTCAGATCGTTGAACATGCCGAGGATGGAGCGGAGCCGGCTGGCATTCCAGGGCCCGGGAGCGTCGCAGTCCCCGCAGATCTGCCGCAGCCTCTCCTGGGACACGCGGCGCCCCGCGGCCCCCAGGGTCCTGCCCAGGTAATTCACCTCGCGCTGCACCAGCTGCGCCTTCTCCCGGTTCACTTTGAAGCCGGCCTTCTGGATCAGCTTCAGGACGCAGCGGGTCCGGTACCTCACCTGCCGCCGCCGCTTCCCGGTGATCAGGATGTCGTCGCAGTAGTGGAAGACGCCGCGGGCGGCCCCGGGCTCCAGCCCGGCCAGCATGGCGGCCACGCGGCGGTGCACGATGGAGACGCTGGCGCGGAACGTCGGCGGCAGCCGCGTGAACAGGAACTGCCGGCCCTGGAAGGTGAAGGCGAAGCGGTGCCAGGAGCTGCGGGCCAGCGGGATGGCGAGGCAGGCGTTGGACAAATCCAGCACCGAGAAGAAGCGGCTCCGGGGGTTGATGGAGGTCAGGATCCCGTGCCGGTCCAGCGTCTCCTGGGGCTTTCCGGGAGTGGCGGCGTTGAGGGCGGCGCAGTCCAGGCTCAGGCGGAAGCCGCGCCCGCGTGGTTTTGGGAAGAGGATCAAGGAATTGTTGGATTTGGAGGTGCCCTCCACCACGATTCCCTCCTTCAGGTATTCCTGCAGCAGCTCTGCCATCTTCCTCTCCTCGTGCGGGGGCAGCGGGCGCTGCTGCTGGAAGGGCACTGGCTCCCCGTCCAGCTCCTCCTCCTCGGCCACGCGCCCGCAGTCCAGCCAGGAGCGCGCCCACGCCTCCGGGAACCTCTGCTCCAGGCGGTGCAGAGCCCCCACGCAGACGTTCACGGCGGCCTGCTCCCGCTCCGAGCCCGAGCCCGAGTCCTCCTCCGTGCTCGGCACTCCCAGGAGGCTCCCGTCATTCCCGCTGGGAACGCTGCGGTCTGGGCTGGCTCCAGAGGCCTGCTCCCGGTCCGAGCCTGAGCCCGAGCCCGAGCCCGAGCCCCATCCCAAGCCCGAGTCCTCCTCCGTGCTCTCAGCGTTCCCGCTGACCTTCAGCATTCCAAAGAAACTCCTGTAATTCCCGCTGGGAACGCTGTGGTCTGGGCTGGCTCCGGAGGCCTGCTCCCGGTCCGAGCCTGAGCCCGAGCCCGAGCCCGAGCCCCATCCCAAGCCCGAGTCCTCCTCCGTGCTCGGCACTCCCAGGAGGCTCCCGTCATTCCCGCTGGGAACGCTGTGGTCCGGGCTGGCTCCGGAGCTCTGCTCCCGGTGCGGGTCCAAGCCCGAGTCCTCC
This sequence comes from Onychostruthus taczanowskii, assembly GCF_017590055.1. Lineage (NCBI taxonomy): Eukaryota > Metazoa > Chordata > Aves > Passeriformes > Passeridae > Onychostruthus > Onychostruthus taczanowskii. The sequence continues at coordinate 269,933 of NW_024499518.1, forward strand.
TCCACACTGTCAGCGTTCCCGCTGCCCCTCAGCATTCCAAAGAAGCTCCTGTAATTCCCGCTGGGAACGCCGCGGTCCGGGCTGGCTCCGGAGCTCTGCTCCCGGTGCGGGTCCAAGCCCGAGTCCTCCTCCACACTGTCAGCGTTCCCGCTGACCCTCAGCATTCCAAAGAAGCTCCTGTAATTCCCGCTGGGAACGCCGCGGTCCGGGCTGGCTCCGGAGCTCTGCTCCCGGTGGGCGCCGCGGGTCCCCGGCCCCTCGGGGCAGCCGCACAGGGGCGTCCCCGCCATGCGCCGCGCCAGCCCGGCCGCCAGCTCCGCCGTGGCCTTCCCTTCCCAGCTCTCCATGTCCTCTCCCAGCCGGCGCGGCCTCTGCCAGAGCCACTCCCTGCACTCCGCTCCCGACGGAGCCTCCGGGTTCCGGCCGGCACCTCTGGGGCTGGTGGCAGCGTCCGTGTCCCTCTCCCGGCTCTGGGAATTCCTGCCGGGCTCTCCCTCCTCATCCTCATATCTCCCAGCCCGGGGTGGGAGCGGGGGCCGAGCCATCCTTTCTCCCAGCATATTCCCATTCTGGAGGGCAGTGGCACTGTCCGTGTCCCTCTCCCGGCTCTGGGAATTCCTGCCGGGCTCTCCCTCCTCATCCTCATATCTCCCAGCCCGGGGTGGGAGCGGGGGCCGAGCCATCCTTTCTCCCAGCATATTCCCATTCTGGAGGGCAGTGGCACTGTCCGTGTCCCTCTCCCGGCTCTGGGAATTCCTGCCGGGCTCTCCCTCCTCATCCTCCCTGTTCCCAGCCCGGGGTGGGAGCGGGGGTGGGGGCCGAGGTCGAGCCATCCCTTCTCCCGGCACATTCCCATTCTGGAGGGCAGTGGCACTGTCCGTGTCCCTCTCCCGGCTCTGGGAATTCCTGCCGGGCTCTCCCTCCTCATCCTCATATCTCCCAGCCCGGGGTGGGAGCGGGGGCCGAGCCATCCTTTCTCCCAGCATATTCCCATTCTGGAGGGCAGTGGCACTGTCCGTGTCCCTCTCCCGGCTCTGGGAATTCCTGCCGGGCTCTCCCTCCTCATCCTCATATCTCCCAGCCCGGGGTGGGAGCAGGGGCCGAGCCATCCTTTCTCCCAGCATATTCCCATTCTGGAGGGCAGTGGCACTGTCCGTGTCCCTCTCCCGGCTCTGGGAATTCCTGCCGGGCTCTCCCTCCTCATCCTCATATCTCCCAGCCCGGGGTGGGAGCAGGGGCCGAGCCATCCTTTCTCCCAGCATATTCCCATTCTGGAGGGCAGTGGCACTGTCCGTGTCCCTCTCCCGGCTCTGGGAATTCCTGCCGGGCTCTCCCTCCTCATCCTCATATCTCCCAGCCCGGGGTGGGAGCAGGGGCCGAGCCATCCTTTCTCCCAGCATATTCCCATTCTGGAGGGCAGTGGCACTGTCCGTGTCCCTCTCCCGGCTCTGGGAATTCCTGCCGGGCTCTCCCTCCTCATCCTCATATCTCCCAGCCCGGGGTGGGAGCAGGGGCCGAGCCATCCTTTCTCCCAGCATATTCCCATTCTGGAGGGCAGTGGCACTGTCCGTGTCCCTCTCCCGGCTCTGGGAATTCCTGCCGGGCTCTCCCTCCTCATCCTCATATCTCCCAGCCCGGGGTGGGAGCGGGGGCCGAGCCATCCTTTCCGGCACCTCTGGGGCTGGTGGCAGCGTCCGTGTCCCTCTCCCGGCTCTGGGAATTCCTGCCGGGCTCTCCCTCCTCATCCTCATATCTCCCAGCCCGGGGTGGGAGCGGGGCCCGACGCCGAGGCCGAGCCATCCCTTCTCCTGGCACATTCCCATTCCGGGTGGCACTGTCCATGTCCCGGCTTTGGGAATTCCTGCCGGGCTCTCCCTCCTCATCCTCATATCTCCCAGCCCAGGGTGGGAGCGGGGTGGGGGCCGAGGTCGAGCCATCCCTTCTCCCGGCACATTCCCATTCTGGAGGGCAGTGGCACTGTCCGTGTCCCTCTCCCGGCTCTGGGTATTGCTGCCGGGCTCTCCCTCCTCATCCTCATATCTCCCAGCCCAGGGTGGGAGCGGGGCCCGACGCCGAGGCCAAGCCGACCCTTCCCCTGGCACATTCCCATTCCGGGTGGCACCGTCCATGTCCTGGCTCTGGGAATTCCTGCCGGGCACATTCCCATTCTGGAGGGCAGTGGCACTGTCCGTGTCCCTCTCCCGGCTCTGGGTATTGCTGCCGGGCTCTCCCTCCTCATCCTCCCTGTTCCCAGCCCGGGGTGGGAGCGGGGCCCGACGCCGAGGCCGAGCCATCCCTTCTCCCGGCACATTCCCATTCCGGGCTTGGCGTGGGACACCCGGCTTGTCCCCGGAGTCCTTCCCGAGGGCCTGGATCCCGCTGGGGCCGCTCCCCACCTCGGGCTGCTCCTGCCGGGCTCCGCCGTTCCGGTGCCTCCCGGGCTGTCTCCGGTTCACCTGCGCACAGCCGGGCCCGGCTCCCGCCTCTCCCGGTATCCCGGCGTCTCCTCGGGAATGCCGCATCCCGTCCTGGCACCACAGCCAGGCCCAGCCCTGCCCGGGCCGCCGGGAATCCTGCGGGAAAGCTCCGGGATCCCGGGCTCCGGGGGGATCCTGCGGGAAAGCTCCGGGATCCCGGGCTCCGGGGGGATCCTGCGGGAAAGCTCCGGGATCCCGGGCTCCGGGGGGATCCTGCGGGAAAGCTCCGGGATCCCGGGCTCCGGGGGGATCCTGCGGGAAAGCTCCGGGATGCCGGGCTCTGCGGGGATCCTGCGGGAAAGCTCCGGGATCCCGGGATCCGGGGGGATCCTGCGGGAAAGCTCCGGGATCCCGGGCTCCGGGGGGATCCTGCGGGAAAGCTCCGGGATCCCGGGCTCCGGCGGGATCCTGCGGGAAAGCTCCGGGATCCCGGGATCCGGGGGGATCCTGCGGGAAAGCTCCGGGATCCCGGGCTCCGGGGGGATCCTGCGGGAAAGCTCCGGGATCCCGGGCTCCGGGGGGATCCTGCGGGCGCCTCCTCCTCACGGGCAGGAAGCAGAACATGGCCCCGGGCAGCGGGACGGAAACCGGGGTCTCCTCACCTCGCCGGGGCTTGCGGTGGCCCGGGAATTCCAAAAGCGTCCCGGGAATTCCAAAAGCGTCCCCGGGAAATTCCAAAAGCGTCCCGGGAAATTCCGGCAGCCCCCAAGGGTGTCCCGGAGGTGTCCCAGGAGTTTTCTCAGTCCCAAGATCGTCCCAGGGGGTGTCCCGGGAATTTTCTCAGTGCCAAGAGTGTCCCGGGAATTCCGTGACTCCCGGGAATTCCCCGAGTGCCGGGATGTCCCTGCGGCGTCCCAGCAGCGGCGGCCCGACGGTCCCGTGCCCGGGGGAGGAAGAGGAAGTTGGGGACGAGGAGGAGGAGGAGGAGGATGAGGAGGAAGGTGCGGGCTCTTTCCGGGGCCGCCGAGGTCACGGCCCCGACCCCTGTCCCGCTGCGGTGATTCCCGGCCGGCGTTCCAGCCCTAGGGAATGTCCCGGAGCTGCGGGAGCGGAGCGGGAGTGACCCCCCGGCCGCCCCTCCCCCATCCCCGCGCTCACCCCAAATTTGGGGTCTGACCCATGGGGGGCTGTGCCTCAGTTTCCCCGGGAATTCTGATGGAAGGAGCGGGAATTTGGGAGATCCCGACATGGGGCGGGGGGGTCTGTGCCTCAGTTTCCCCCCAGGAATTCTGAAGGAAGGAGCGGGAATTTGGGGGATCGCAGGATGGGGGTCTGTGCCTCAGTTTCCCCGGGAATTCTGAAGGAAGGAGCGGGAATTAGGGAGGGAATCCCAGGATGTGAGGGGGGGTGCTGTGCCTCAGTTTCCCCGGGAATGCCGCAGGAAGGAGCGGGAATTTGGGGGATCGCAGGATGGGAGGGGGTTGGGGGTTGTGCCTCAGTTTCCCCGGGAATGCGCCAGCTCCAGGAATTTGGGGGATCCCAGGATAAGGAGGATGGGCCGTGCCTCAGTTTCCCCGGGAATGCCGCAGGAAGGAGCGGGAATTAGGGAGGGAATCCCAGGATGTGAGGGGGGGTGCTGTGCCTCAGTTTCCCCGGGAATGCTCCAGGAAGGAGCGGGAATTTTGGGCGGGAATTTGAGGGGGGGTCCCAGGATGTGGGGATGGGGGTGGGGGGAGCCTGTGCCTCAGTTTCCCCGGGAATGCGGCAGCTCCAGGAATTGGGGGAATCCCAGGATGTGGGGGAGGGGAGTGTTTGTGCCTCAGTTTCCCCTGGAATGCCGCAGGAAGGAGCGGGAATTTGAGGGGGGGTCCCAGGACGCGAGGGCCGTGCCTCAGTTTCCCCGGGAATTCTGCAGCTGCAGGAAGGAGCGGGAATTTGGGGCGGGAATTTGGGGGGTCCCAGGATGAGGAGGGGGGGGGCTGTGCCTCAGTTTCCCCCCGGGAATTTGGGGTCCCGGGGGAGATCCGGGAATTAATAAAGAAATTAATAAATGAATTAATTAATATTTGCGAACCCCCCCCTCCCCTGGGTCGGGGGAGTTCCGAGAATTAATAAAGAAATTAATTAATTAATTAATTAAAATTTGCGAACTCCCCCCATCCCCCCCCCGGGCCGGCTCGGGAATCCGGTGGGGGGGGCGCAGGGGGGGGGGGGGGGGGGGGGGGCTGTGCCTCAGTTTCCCCCCGGGAATTTGGGGTCCCGGGGGAGTTCCGGGAATTAATAAAGAAATTAATAAATGAATTAATTAATATTTGCGAACCCCCCCTCCCCTGGGGCGGGAATTCCCGGGGGAGTTCCGAGAATTAATAAAGAAATTAATTAATTAATTAATTAAAATTTGCGAACTCCCCCCATCCCCCCCCCGGGCCGGCTCGGGAATCCCCGGGGCAGTTCCGGGAATTAATAAATAAATAAACTAATTAATTAATTATTTAGTGAGCTTCCCCCGGGCCGGCTCTGGAATTAATTAATCAATTAATTAATTTGCGACCCTCCCCTTCCCCCGGGGCGGGTCGGTAATCCCCGGGGAAGTTCCGGGAATTAATTAATGAACAAATTAATTACTTTGCCAACCCCCTCCCTGCCGGAGCCGTTCCGGGAATCAATTAATAAATTAATTAATATTTGCGAACTCCCCCCTGCCCCGGGCCGGGTCGGGAATTAATTAACAAATTAATTACTTTGCCAACCCCCCCCCCCCCCCGCTCCGGGCTGGGTCGGCAATTCCCGGGGCAGTTCCGAGAGTTAATTAACGAATAAATTAATTAATTAGCGAACCCCCGGGCGGGGCAGTGCCGGACCCGCGGCCAGGCCGGGCCGGGGGCGGTGCCGGGCGTTAATTAACGCGTTAATTAGTGTATTTGGGATTTGGGGGTTATTTAGGATTTGGGGGGTGATTTGGGATTTGTGGGGTGATTTTGGGACGGGGTTATTTGGGATGGGTTTTTTTGGGATGGGGGACAGGGTATTTTAGGATTTAGGGGGTTTTTGGGATGTGGGATGGCTTATTTGGGAATTTGGGATGGGGTTTTTTAGGATTTGGGGTGGGTTTTTTTGGGATGTGGGACAGGGTTTTTTAGGATTTAAGGGGTTTTTTTGGGAAGTGGGATGAGGTTTTTAAGATGTGGGATGGGTTTTTTGGGATTTGGGCTGGGTTTTGGGGTTTTGGGCTGAGTTTTGGTGGTTTTGGCTGAGGTTTGGTCTGAGTTTTTGTGTTTTGGGGCTGAGTTTTGTTTTTTTTGGCTGAGTTTTGGGCTGAGTTTTTCTGTTTTGGGCTATGTTTTGGTTTTTGGCTGAGTTTTGGGCTGAGTTTTGAGTTTTGGGGCTGAGTTTCAGTTTTTGGCTGAGTTTTGGGCTGAGATTTTGGGTTTTGGGGCTGAGTTTTGGGGTTTTGGGCTGAGTTTTGGTGTTTTTGGCTGAGTTTTGGGCTGAGATTTTGGGTTTTGGGGCTGAGTTTTAGTTTTTTGGCTGAGTTTTGGGCTGAGTTTTTGTGTTTTGGGGCTGAGTTTCGGGTTTTTTTTTGCTGAGTTTTGGGCTGAGTTTTGGGGTTTTGGCTGAGTTTTGGGCTGAGTTTTTGGGTTTTGGGGCTGAGTTTTGTTTTTTCTTGTCTGAGTTTGGGGCTGAGTTGTGTTTTTTTGGCTGAGTTTTGGGCTGAGTTTTTCTGTTTTGGGCTATGTTTTGGTTTTTGGCTGAGTTTTGGGCTGAGTTTTGAGTTTTGGGGCTGAGTTTCAGTTTTTGGCTGAGTTTTGGGCTGAGATTTTGGGTTTTGGGGCTCAGTTTTTGTGTTTTGGGGCTGAGTTTTGTTTTTTTTGGCTGAGTTTTGGGCTGAGTTTTGTTTTTTTTGGCTGAGTTTTGGGCTGAGTTTTGTTTTTTTTGGCTGAGTTTTGGGCTGAGTTTTGTTTTTTTTGGCTGAGTTTTGGGCTGAGTTTTGAGTTTTGGGGCTGAGTTTCGGTTTTTGGCTGAGTTTTGGGCTGAGTTTTGAGTTTTGGGGCTGAGTTTCGGTTTTTGGCTGAGTTTTGGGCTGTGTTCGTGCTGGGTGATTTGGGATTTGTGGGGTGATTTTGGGACGGGGTTATTTGGGATTTGGGATATGCGGGGTTATTTGGGATGGGTTTTTTTGGGATGGGGGACAGGGTATTTTAGGATTTAAGGGTTTTTTTTGGGAAGTGGGATGGGGTTTTTAAGATGTGGGATGGGTTTTTTGGGATTTGGGCTGGGTTTTGGGGTTTTGGGCTGAGTTTTGGTGGTTTTGGCTGAGGTTTGGTCTGAGTTTTTGTGTTTTGGGGCTGAGTTTCGGGGTTTTTTTTGCTGAGTTTTGGGCTGAGTTTTGGGGTTTTGGCTGAGTTTTGGGCTGAGTTTTGCTGTTTTGGGCTATGTTTTGGTTTTTGGCTGAGCTTTGGGCTGAGTTTTGTGTTTTGGGGCTGAGTTTCGGGGTTTTTTTTGCTGAGTTTTGGGCTGAGTTTTGGGGTTTTGGCTGAGTTTTGGGCTGAGATTTTGGGTTTTGGGGCTGAGTTTTTGTGTTTTGGGTCTGAGTTTTGTTTTTTTGGCTGAGTTTTGGGCTGAGTTTTTGGGGTTTGGGGCTGAGTTTCGGTTTTTGGCTGAGTTTTGGGCTGAGATTTTGGGTTTTGGGGCTCAGTTTTTGTGTTTTGGGTCTGAGTTTTGTTTTTTTGGCTGAGTTTTGGGCTGAGTTTTTGGGTTTTGGGGCTGAGTTTTGTTTTTTTTTGTCTGAGTTTGGGGCTGAGTTGTGTTTTTGGGTTTTGGGGTTTTTTGGCTGAGTTTTGGGCTGAGTTTTGTTTTTTTTGGCTGAGTTTTGGGCTGAGTTTTTGGGTTTTGGGGCTGAGTTTTGTTTTTTTTTGTCTGAGTTTGGGGCTGAGTTGTGTTTTTTTGGCTGAGTTTTGGGCTGAGTTTTGTTTTTTTGGCTGAGTTTTGGTTTTTTTGGCTGAGTTTTGTTTTTTTTGGCCGAGTTTTGGGCTGCAGAGTCACCCTGCGGTGTCGGGGGGGGGTTGGGCGCAGCGGCCGGGCCCGCATTGCACAAGGTTCGGGG
>NW_024499519.1:0-1467 GCF_017590055.1 Onychostruthus taczanowskii
GATTTTAGGGAAAAAATTGAGGAAAAATGGTGAAAAAATTAAGAAGAAAATAGGGATTTTAGGTAAAAAATTGAGAAAAAAATGGTAATTTTTAGGGGGAAAAATAGGGAAAAAATTGAGAAAAATATCAGATTTTAGGAGAGAAAACTTGGTAAAAATTGCAACTTTTAGTGCTACAAAATGGCGGAAAATTGTAGAAAAAAAGCGATTATACGGAAACAAAATGGTGGAAAAAATTGACAAAAAAATGCGATTTTACGGAAACAAAATGGCGGAAAAATTGACAAAAAAATGCAATTTTACGGAAACAAAATGGCGGAAAAATAGTGAAAAAACCCCACATTTACGGAAACAAAATAAAATGGAATTTTTTCCCCGTTTTCGCCCAAATTCCCCCCAAATTTCGTCGTTTCCCCCCAGTCCCCCCACGGCGTGACGGTGGCCGTCGACTCGCGCGCCACTGCCGGCTCCTACATCGCCTCGCAGTCGGTGCTGAAGGTGCTGCCCATCAACGCGCGGATCCTGGGCACCATGGCGGGCGGCGCCGCCGACTGCAGCTTCTGGCAGCGGCTGGTGGCGCGGCAGTGCCGCGTGCAGGAGCTGCGCAACAAGGAGCCCGTCTCGGTGGCCGCGGCTTCGAAGTTGCTAGCCAACCTGGTGTACCAGTACAAGGGCATGGGGCTGAGCCTGGGCACCATGGTGTGCGGATGGGACAAGCGCGGGCCCGGTACGGGGCACTGGGGGCACTGGGAGGGACTGGGAGGGACTGGGAGGGGAGAAAGGGACTGGCCACACCCCGAAAGTTGGTAGCCACACACCAAAAAATGCCATTTAGTGGCCCCAAATTGACTGGAAATGAGCCCAAATTAACTCAAAATGACCCAAAATTCACTTGAAATGAGCCCAGATTGATTCCCTATGAATCAAAGTTACAAAATGCGTTTTCAGATTTGGTAGCCACATGGTCGAGTTTGGTAGCCACACCCCAAAATTCACTTTTATGAGGCTTAAATTGACTCGAAATGAGCCCAGATTTATTCCCTGTGGCCCAAAGTTACAAAATGCACTTTTAAATCTGGTAGCCACATGGCCAAGTTTGGTAGCCACACCTCAAAATTCACTTTAAATAGACCAAAATTTGCATTTAATGGCCCCAAATTTGCATTTAGTAGCCCAAAATTCATGTGAAATGAGCCCAGATTTATTCCCTCTGGTCCAAAGTTACAAAATGCGTTTTCAGGTTTGGTAGCCACATTGTGAAATTTGGTAGCCACACCCAAAAATTCACTTTTAGGAGCCCCAAATTGACTGGAAATGAGCCCAGATTTATTCCCTGTGGGCCAAAGTTACAAAATGCGCTTTCAGATTTGGTAGCCACATTGTGAAATTTGGTAGCCACACCCCAAAATTTGCATTTAATGGCCTCAAATTGACTGGAAGTGTGCCCAGATTGATTCCCTGTGGCCC
>NW_024499520.1:0-1467 GCF_017590055.1 Onychostruthus taczanowskii
CCGATTTTTAACAAAATTCCCGATTTTGTTTAAGGGAAATTCCCGATTTTTAACAAAATTCCCGATTTTTCAAAGGGAAATTCCCGATTTTTAACAAAATTCTCGATTTTTTAAAGGGAAATTCCCGATTTTTAACAAAAATCCGGATTTTTAAAAAAAATTTCCATTTTTTTTGTGGAAAATTCCCGATTTTTTTAAAAAAATCACAATTTTTTTTTAAGGGAAATTCCTGATTTTTAAAAAAAATTCCCGATTTTTAAAGGGAATTTCCCAATTTTTAACAAAAATCCCAATTTTTTAAGGGGAAATTCTCGATTTTTTGTGGAAAATTCCCGAGTTTTTGATGGGAAATTCCTGATTTTTAACAAAAATCCGGATTTTTAAAAAAAAAAAATCCGATTTTTTTGTGGAAAAATCCCGATTTTTAAAAAAAAAATCCCGATTTTTAAAGGGAATTTCCCAATTTTTAACAAAAATCCCAATTTTTGGGGGCAGAACTTCCGGGTTTTTTTGGGATTTTAGGTTTTTTTCATTGGAATTCCCGATTTTTTTGGAATTCCCGATTTTTTTTTAGGGATTTTAGAATTTTTTGAATTTGAATTCCCGATTTTTGGGGGAATTCCCGGTTTTTTTCCGGGAGAATTCCCGAGTTTTCCTTTAGGAATTTCCCTTTTTTGAGGCTTTTTGGGGGAAAATTCGGATTTTTTGGGGGTTTTTTTGGTGGGAATTTCGGATTTTTGGGATTTTTTAATGGGAATTTCGGATTTTTTCGGGTTTTTTGTGGGAATTTCGGATTCTTTGGGTTTATTTGGGGGAATTTCGGATTTTTAGGGGTTTTTTTTGTTGGAATTTTGGATTTTTTGGGGGGAATTTCAAATTTTTTTGTGGTTTTCTTTGGGAATTTCAGTTTTTTGTGGTTTTTTTTGGTGGGAATTTCAGATTTTTTTTAATTTTTGGTGGGAATTTCAGATTTTTTTGGGGTTTTTTTGGTAGGAATTTCTGATTTTTTGGGGTTTTCTTTGGGAATTTCTGATTTTTTTGGGTTTTTTTTGGTGGGAATTTCGGATTTTTTGGGGTTTTTTAGTGGGAATCTCGGATTTTCTCTGGTTTTCTTTGGGAATTTCGAGTTTTTTGGGTTTTTTTGGGGTTCCCGGTTTTGGGGTCCCCCCTGACCGTGTTCCGCCCCCCCCCCCCAGCACAGGGTCTCGAGGGGGTCCCGATTTTGGGGTTTTTTGGGGAATTTCGGATTTTGTTGGTTTTTTGGGGGGAATCTCGGATTTTTTGGGGGTTTTCTTTGGGAATTTCGGGGTTTTTTGGGGTTTTCTTTGGGAATCTCAGATTTTCTCTCGGTTTTTTTTTTGGAATCTCGGGGTTTTTCGGGGTTTTTTGGGGTTCCCGGTTTTGGGGTCCCCCTGACCCTGTGTCCCCCCCCCAGGGCGTGTCCCCGGCGGGTCCCGATTTTGGGGG
>NW_024499521.1:0-1466 GCF_017590055.1 Onychostruthus taczanowskii
GTGACCCCTCTGTGACCCCAGTGTGACACTGCAGCGTGACCCCTGAGTGACCCCGCTGTGACCTCATTGTGACCCCTCAGTGACCCCACAGTGACCCTGCTGTGACCCCGTGTGACCCCGTGTGACCCCTCAGTGACCTTGATGTGATCCCAGAATGACACTGCAGTGTGACCTCAGCGTGACCCCGTGTGACCCCAGAGTGACCCCAGAGTGACCCCTCAGTGACCCCAGAGTGACCCCAGAGGGACCCCTCAGTGCCCCCTGGGGGGGGAAATGGGGGGAGGGCTCAGGGGGCGTGGCCTCGGCCTGACCCCGGGGTGACCCCAGGGTGACATTGCAGCGTGACCCCAGAATGACACTGCAGTGTGACCTCAGCGTGACCCCGTGTGACCCCAGAGTGACCCCTCAGTGACCCCTCAGTGACCCCAGGGTGACATTGCAGCGTGACCCCCGAGTGACACTGCTGTGACCTCTCTGTGACCCCTGTGTGACCCCTCAGTGACCTTGATGTGACCCCAGAATGACACTGCAGTGTGACCTCAGCGTGACTCCATGTGACCCCAGAGTGACCCCCGAGTGACCCCTGTGTGACCCTGGAGTGACCCCTCAGTGACCCCAGAGTGACCCCAGGGTGACCCCTCAGTGACCCCAGAGTGACATTGCAGCGTGACCCCGGAGTGACACTGCAGTGTGACCTCAGCATGACCCCGTGTGACCCCAGAGTGACCCTGCTGTGACCCCTGAGTGACCCCACTGTGTGACCTCAGTGTGACCCCGGAGTGACCCCAGAGTGACCCCAGAGTGACCCCAGAGTGACCCTGCTGTGACCTCATCGTGACCCCTCAGTGACCCCTCAGTGACCCTGCTGTGACTCCTGTGTGACCCCACTGTGTGACCTCAGCGTGACCCCGTGTGACCCCGGAGTGACCCCAGAGTGACCCCGCTGTGTGACCTCAGTGTGACCCCTCTGTGACCCCACAATGCGACCTCAGTGTGACCTCAGAGTGACCCCACAGTGTGACCTCAGCGTGACCCCTGTGTGACCTCATGGTGACCTCACTGTGACCCCTGTGTGACCTCATGGTGACCTCATTGTGACCCCTGTGTGACCTCAGAGTGTGACCCTGCAGTGACCCCTGTGTGTGACCTTGCTGTGACCCCAGAGTAACCCCAGAGTGACCCCTGTGTGACCCCACTGTGACCTCACAGTGACCCCACAGTTTGACCTCTCAGTGACCTCAGTGACCTCATTGTGACCCCTGTGTGACCTCAGAGTGTGACCCCACAGTGACCCCTCAGTGACCCTTAAGTGACCTCTCTGTGACCCCACAGTGTGACCCCAGTGTGACCCCTGTGTGACCCCACAGTTTGACCTCACAGCGACCCCTCTGTGACCCCAGTGTGACCCCAGAGTGTGACGTCACGGTGACCTCATTGTAACCCCTGTGTGACCTCAGAGTGTGACC
>NW_024499522.1:0-1466 GCF_017590055.1 Onychostruthus taczanowskii
AAAAAAAAACCCTGCTGGCATCCCTAGAGTACAACACAGCTATGACCACCACTATTTCCACACACAGCCTGAGTTTTCATAGGGTTTCCCCACCTCTGCTAGGACAAAGGGCGGCTGCTTTCATTCCCTGGATTTGATTGCAAACAGCAGAATCAAACAGATTTTGCACCTGCCTGTAGCTATCAAGCCAGAATTACTTATCCCTTGCACAGGAACTATGCAACACTCAAATCTGACAGATGAGTATGCAAATGAGGAGGAAGGAAAAATGGGGGGATAAAACTCTAACATACAAAAAAACAAACAGGTAGCAAAACAAGACAGGTAAAAGTGATAACAAATAATTACATAGAACAAAGAAGGACAGGGAAAGATGCTGGACTTCATCATCAAAATAAACAGTCATTGTCTCATAGAATGAAAAAGTAGACAGAGGTTTAAACAGAAAAAATACAGTAAGTAGGATAGTCAAATACTACTCAACATGATATAAAAATAGTTTCATTGATGCTAACTGAATTTTTTTATTAATACTGTATATCTATAAAACATGGGAAGTTTTCCAGCAGAAAGTCTCATTACAGCAGAATCTGTCAAATCACTCCTGTGACTTCTTCCTGCTATTTGATGAGCTTCATCAGTTAAATGTATATATAAAAACAAGCTCAGAACATCAAATACAGTGAGACTACACGTTAAATTCTCTTAAAACTACAGCAAGCAGACACAGAAAGATCAGAGCACAGCTCTGTTGGAACAAGGCTCACCCTGTACTTTCTAATAGGCTTATCCTAAAGTCTGGCAAGTGCCACAGATGTGGTGTTCTAAGACCTGTGAGCTGATAAAAGTGGCTGCTTACCTACTGTCAGTGTCCAGACCTACAAAATCCTTCTTCTCAAAAGGAACACAGAGCAGGGGGATCTTGTCTCCAGACTTATCAGTGGCTCTGTCAAGACGTTTGGACTCCAGCACTATGAAGAGGGACTCAATAAAATCTTCTATTCTCTTCTCCACAGTTTCACACTCATCATAACTGGGATAAAATGCCACATCTGTGCGGGGCTGCTCTGCAATCTCTCCTTGAAGCCCAAAGACAAACAAGCGGGAATCATAGAGAGTAGAGCCATACATTTCCTTCTGAAGATGGAATTTTTCAAAAGTCTGAGGCCATTCCTTTGCTGAAGAGCACTCTGTGATAGTGATCAGCCCCACGACTTTGCGGTGTGTCTGAAAATCCCCCCACTCATTGTTCTCTGGGGGATAATGGTGCCTGTATCGGATGTAGAGCACTCGCTGCGAGTCGCGCACGTTAACCTGGCTCACGGCTGAAATCCGCTTGTAGATCCTGAAAAAGCTCTCTTCAGGGACAATGCCAACGGGCTGAACCACAACCAGGAGGGTCTGATGATCCTCAGCACACTGCATGTAGTCAGGAACACTCATTTTGCTTCAATTGCAGGCTAGTG
>NW_024499523.1:0-1466 GCF_017590055.1 Onychostruthus taczanowskii
CTCCCCACGGTCACGGTCACGGGGGGGACACGGGGGGGGGGCACGGACACACAGGGGACACCCCCGCAGGGCTGGCACCCCCAGAAGGGTCAGGGACCCCCGGGGACACCCCCAAAGTGTGGGGACACCCCGAGACCCCCAGGGAACACCCTGAAAGGGGCTGAGACCCCCAGGGGACCCCCCAAAGTGTGGGGACACCCCCAGACCGCCAGGGGACACCCCAGAAGGGTCAGGGACCCCCCAAAAGGGGCTGAGACCTTCAGGGGACACCCCCAGACCCCCCAGAAGGGTCAGGGACCCCCGGGGACACCCCCAAAGTGTGGGGACACCCCGAGACCCACAGGGGACACCCCCAAAATGGGCCAGAGACCCACAGGGGACACCCCAAAAGGCTCAGGGACCCCCAGGGGACACCCCGAAAGGGTCAGGGACCCCCCAAAAGGGGCTGAGACCTTCAGGGGACACCCCCAGACCCCCCAGAAGGGTCAGGGACCCCGCACCGCTGCCACCAGGGCCACCACTGTGACAATGCCACCAACAGAGCCACCGCCACCACTGCCACCAGTGCCACCAGTGCCACCAACACCCCAACACAGCCATGGCCACCAGTGCCACCAGTGCCACCAGTGCCACCAGTGCCACCAACACTCCAATACAGGCACGGCCACCAGGGCCACCAGCAGAGCCACTGCCACCAGTGCTGCCAGTGCCACCAGTGCCACCAACACCCCAACACAGCCATGGCCACCAGTGCCACCAACGCCCCCTCATCCCTGTCCCAGTCCATCCCTGTGTCCCTGTGGGGTCTGTCCCCGCATGTTCCCCCAGTGTCCCCACTGTCCCCATGTCCCCCTGCTGTCCCTGCTGTCCCTAATGTCCCCAGTGTCCCCGCCATGTCCCCAGCTGTCTCTGGTGTTGCCATGTCCCCCATTGTCCCCATGTCCCCATGTCCCCCACTGTCCCCAGTGTCCCCATGTCCCCATGTCCCTGCTGTCCCCATGTCCCCACGTCCCCATGTCCCCCATTGTCCTCCATTGTCCCCATGTCCCCTGCTGTCCCCATGTCCCTCCTGTCCCCCATTGTCCCCATGTCCCCATTGTCCCCCGCTGTCCCCACGTCCCCACCTTGTCCCCATGTCCCCTGGTGTCCCCATGTCCCCACCTTGTCCCCATGTCCCCTGGTGTCCCCATGTCCCCATGTCCCCCATGTCCCCATTGTCTCCACTGTCCCCATTGTCCCCATTGTCCCCATGTCCCCATGTCCCCCATTGTCCCCATTGTCCCGCTGTCCCCATTGTCCCCATGTCCCCATTGTCCCCGCTGTCCCCACGTCCCCACCTTGTCCGAGGCCATCCCGCTGACCGCGCGGTGCGTCTGCAGCGTCTCCAGCTGCTCCAGGCACCAGTCCAGCTCCTGCAGGGCGTCCCGGGCCAGGGGGGGGACGGCGTCCTCTGGGGACAGGGACAG
>NW_024499524.1:0-1465 GCF_017590055.1 Onychostruthus taczanowskii
CTGGGGCACACCCAGGACACACCTGGGGGTACCTGGGCCACACCCAGGGCACACCTGGGGATACCTGGCCACACCCAGAACACACCTGGCCACACCCAGGACACACCTGGGCACACCTGGGCACACCCAGGACACACCTGGGCACGCCTGTGCCCGTACCTGCCATCACACCTGAGCTCACCTGGAGCCACCTGGGACATTGGGAAGGCCCTGGGGACCCCCCGTGACCTTTGGGGTGAGCCCAGGCATGCCCAGGCGTGCCCAGGCGTGCCCAGGCGTGCCCAGGTGACCTTTGGGGCCCCTCCCCTCCCCCCCGCGCGCGTTTTGGGGCCAAAAGGGGAATTTTTTTGTGTTTCTGCTCCGTTTTGGCTCCGTTTGGATAAAAAAAAGATCAAAAAGCCCAAAAAGTTTCCCGGGTATTTTGGTGAGGGAGGGGAGGAGATCCCATCATCCTCCGCGGCACAGCCAAGATGGCGGCGCCCACGGAGCAAGATGGCGGCGCGCGGGATCCCACGTGGCCGCCGGTCCAAGATGGCGGCCTCCAGACCGGAAGTTTCGGCGTAGAGCTGAAGTGCGAACGAGCCAATGACGTATATTGGCCACGCCCATTCTGCTGAAACCCCGCCCACAAAGGGGCGTGACCATCACCAGGTTCTCTCCCATCCCTTCAGATCTCGCGGGAGAGGTGGGAAACGGGGCGAAGTCTCGCGAGAGCTTCCTTCAGAAAGGGGTAGGAATCTCGCGAGACTCGAGAGAGCAGGAGGGGCCGGGGGGGTTGGATCTCGCGAGATCTCGCATGGGGACATACTTCGGTCTCGCGAGATTTGGAGCGGCGGGAAGAGGGGACTACGAGGGAAAGGCGGGGGGAAAATCTCGCGAGAACAGCCATAGAGAGGGACAGCAATCTCGCGAGACTTGCATAAATAGCGGGAAGGAGGCGGGATTGAGAGAAAAGCCTCAGTTCGTGGGGGCTGTTCAAGTCTCGCGAGAGAGCGGTACGGTCTCGCGAGACGTCGTGTGGCGGGAGGGGGATGAGGGCGGGGGAGGAAGGCCGGAGGAAGGAGGGGGCTAAAACACCGCCATAAAGCCCATAGGGAAGCGTTACAATCTCGCGAGACTTCGCGCGTGGGGAGGGCGGGACGGAGTAGCGAGCGGAGAAGGAGAGAGGGAGGGCCGAGGTCTCGCGAGAGCGCCCATTCAAACGCGCAGCAGTCTCGCGAGAGTTGGCGTGGGGGGGGAGGGCCTGAAGGGGGGACAGAGATCTCGCGAGATCGCAGTTCGACTCAATAGGAGATCTCGCGCTATTTGGCGTGGCGGGAGGGCGGGAAGGAGGAGGGC
Organism: Onychostruthus taczanowskii; assembly: GCF_017590055.1. Classification (NCBI taxonomy): domain Eukaryota; kingdom Metazoa; phylum Chordata; class Aves; order Passeriformes; family Passeridae; genus Onychostruthus; species Onychostruthus taczanowskii. The sequence continues at coordinate 1,339 of NW_024499524.1, forward strand.
GTGAGGGGGAGAAAAAAGCAAGGAGATCTCGCGAGATCGCCGTGCTTCTGAATGGGAGATCTCGCGAGATTTGGTGTGGCGGGAGGGCTGGGAGGAGGAGCGGGGGCGAGCTTGATCTCGCGAGATC
>NW_024499525.1:0-1465 GCF_017590055.1 Onychostruthus taczanowskii
TTGGGGTGGGAATTCCAGGAATTTTGGGTGGGAAATGGAAATTTGGGGAATTTTGGGGGGATTGGAGGTGGAAATTCCAAGAATTTGGGGATGTGGGGATTCGAGGATTTGGGAAAAGGGAATTTTGGGCGGGGAATTCCGGGAATTCCAGGAATTTTGGGGGAATTGGGAATGTGGGAAAAGGGAATTCTTCTGGATTTCGGGTGGGAATTCTGGGAATTCCGGGGGATTTCAGGTGGAAAAAGAGAATTTTGGGGAATTTTGGGGGGATTCGAGGCAGGAATTTTGGGGATTCCGGGAATTTTGGGGGCATTTTGGGTGGGAATTCATCCCAGAAATTCTGGGAATTTCGGGGGGTTGGGGAATGTGGGAAAAGGGGATTTGGGGGGGGAAATCTGGGAATATTGGGGGAATTTGGGAATTCTGGGGATTTGGGAATTGCAGGGGATTTGGGAAAAGGGGATTTTGGGGGCGGAATTCTGGGAATTTTCCCATTTTCCCACCGTTCATTCCCGTTTTCCGGCCATTCTTTCCCATTTTTCCCTTTTTCCCTCTGTCCATTCCCGTTTTTCCCATTTTCCCGCCGTTCATTCCCATTGTTTTTCCCATTTTCCCGCCGTTCATTCCCATTGTTTTTCCCGTTTTCCCGCCGTCCATTCCCATTTTTCCCGTTTTCCCGCCGTTCATTCCCAATTTCCCACTATTCATTCCCATTTTTCCCGTTTCCCTGCTTCATTCCTGATTTCCCCCGTTCATTCCCGTTTTTCCCACTTTCCTGCCATTCATTCCCGTTCATTCCCATTTTTCCTGTTTTTCCCACTGTTCATTCCCGTTTTCCCGCCGTCCATTCCCGCTGTTTTTCCCGTTTTCCCTCCATTTTTCCCAATTTCCCTCCATTCATTCCTGCTGTTTTTCCTGATTTTCCACCATTCATTCCCGTTTTCCCACTGTTTTTCCCATTTTTCCCGTTTTCCTGCCGTTCATTCCCGTTTTTCCCTCTGTCCATTCCCGTTTTTCCCTCCGTTCATTCCCGTTGTTCCCAATTTCCCTCCATCCATTCCCGTTTTTCCCGATTTCCCTCCGTCCATTCCCGTTCATTCCCGTTTCCCCCGGCCGTTCATTCCCGTTTTCCCGTTGTTTTTCCCGTTTTCCCGCTGCTCATTCCCATTTTCCCCCCGTTTATTCCCGTTTTCCCGCCGTTCATTCCCGTTTCCCCCCCATTCATTCCCGTTTTTCCCGTTTTCCCCCGTCCATTCCCATTTTCCCATTGTTTTTCCCGTTTTCTCGCCGCTCATTCCCATTTTCCCCCGTCCATTCCCGTTTATTCCCGATTTCCCCCCGTTCATTCCCGTTTTCCCATTGTTTTTCCCATTTTCCCCCCCGCTGTTTTTCCCGTTTTCCCCCCGTCCATTCCCGTTCATTCTCGTTTCCCCTGGCCGTTTTTCCCGTTTTCCCCCTGTTTATT
>NW_024499526.1:0-1470 GCF_017590055.1 Onychostruthus taczanowskii
AGGCTGTGGCCATGGCATTCCAGAAATTTTCTCAGGTACCTCTGATCTTGGTCACTGATTCTGCCTATGTCACAGACATAGCCAAACGTTTGGATTATTCACCTCTGAAAGAGGTCAATAACACAGTTTTGTTTCACTTATTGAAAGCTTTGTGGTGCAATTCAGAGTTCATTCATATTACATCTTGCACATTTGGAGTCTCACCAATTTTCCAGGTTTCATAACAGAAGGCAATGCCAGGGCGGACAGGTTAGCTGACCCTGCGTGGGTAGCTCCTCAGCCTGACAAGATTGCACAAGCCAAAGCATCACATGATTTTTTCCATCAAAGCACACATACCCTGCAGAAACAATTTCAGTTAACACCAACTGAGGCTTGTCAGTTGACAACTTGACACTGTCAGTTCTTGTGCTGACTGTCATGGCCTTGCTGCACCTTTAGCAGGGGGGGTGAACCCCAGAGGCCTAAAAGCCTTGCAGCTTTGGCAAACAGATCTTACTCATATTGCCAAGTTTGGCCGACTTAAGCATGTGCATGTGTCTATTGACACTTTCTCCTCTGCTATGTGGGCATCTGCTCATACTGGAAAAAAGGGTTATGACATGATTTCCCACTGGAGGATGGCATTTGCGATTTTGGGTATACCTTCTTCTGTGAAAACTGATAATGGCCCTGCCTACATCTCGCAGACGACATGGCAGTTTTTGGCTTATGGAGAGTTTCACACAAACTCCATATTCCACATTCTCCAACTGGTGAAGGCATTGTTGAATGCACTCATGTTCTGGAAAAAAGCATGTTCTGGAAAAACAAAAACGGGAAATGTCTGAAGAAACCGTGCACAGTCAGTTGGAAAAAGCTCTCTATACAATCAATCATCTGACACTGCCACAAAATTCAAACAATCCTGTCATTTAAAATAATTTTCTCTCATTGTCATATCTCATCTCATCATATCTCAGTCTTCAGGCAAGACACACCTGCCTCAAGCAAAAGTCTGGATACTGGACCTAACCATTAATAAGTGGGAGGGCCCGTGCAACCTCATCACTTGGGGTTGTGGGTGTGCATGCATTGCCACAGATACTGGGGTACGGTGGGTACCTGCAAGGTGTGTTTGCCATGATTTGTGACACCAAAACCAGAATGCGGCCAACAGGCAACCTTCTAACGATGATCAAGATGCCGACCATTAATAAGATGGCCCTTCTATGAGTGGGGAATGAACATTCTATCTTTTCTTTGTTTCTGGAAAAGGGTTGTTGACAAGTTAGACTGCCAGTTTTTTAAGCAGACTAACCATGCTTTGTTACTGTATTAGAATTAGTAAATTATTTTTTAGAATTAATAGTTGATTCCTTGTAAGAAGGAACAAGACTTGATGTTGGTAAAAGGATGGGATTGCAGAGAACTCAGTGTTATATGTTGGAAATCTCTCTGAGTCGTTCTGAGTTAGCGTCTGATTGAGCT
>NW_024499527.1:0-1463 GCF_017590055.1 Onychostruthus taczanowskii
CAGCACCATGTGCCGGGGGTCCTGCCCGCACTCTTTGCCCTGGGGGGGCTCCAGGCTGCCGGGGGGGGCTCCCTTCTCGAAGAGAGCGCGGAGAGCGGGGAGCTTGCGGGGGGCGACCACCGAGAAATGGATCCCGCGCTGGAAAACACCCAAAAATAACCCAAAATTAACCCAAAATGACCAAAAATATCCTAAAATGACCAAAAATATCCAAAAATACCCAAAAAAACCCCAAATCCCCAAGAGAGCGGGGAGCTTGCGGGGGGCGACCACCGAGAAATGGATCCCGCGCTGGAAAACACCCAAAAATAACCCAAAAATAACCCAAAATAACCCAAAATATCCTAAAATATCCAAAAATAACCGAAAATATACAAAAATATACAAAAATATACAAAAATACCCAAAAAACCCCAAATCCCCCAGAGAGTGGGGAGCTTGCGGGGGGCGACCACCGAGAAATGGATCCCGCGCTGGAAAACACCCAAAAACACCCAAAAATAACCCAAAATGTCCTAAAATAGCAAAAAATATACAAAAATACCCAAAAAAACCCAAAATCCCCCAGAGAGTGGGGAGCTGGCGGGGGGCCACCACGGAGAAATGGATCCCGCGCTGGAAAACACCCAAAAACACCCAAAATTAACCCAAAATATCCTAAAATAACCAAAAATGACCAAAAATATAAAAAAATATATAAAAATACCCAAAAAACCCCAAAATCCCCAAGAGAGCGGGGAGCTTGCGGGGGGCGATCACCGAGAAGTGGATCCCGCGCTGGAAAACACCCAAAAACACCCAAAAATAACCCAAAAATACCTTAAAATATCCTAAAATAACCAAAAATGACCAAAAATATAAAAAAATATATAAAAATACCCAAAAAACCCCAAAATCCCCAAGAGAGCGGGGAGCTTGCGGGGGGCGACCACCGAGAAGTGGATCCCGCGCTGGAAAACACCCAAAAACACCCAAAATTAACCCAAAAATATCCCCAAAATAACCAAAAATACTCTAAAATAACAAAAAATATCCTAAAATACCCAAAAATATCCAAAAAATCCCAAAAACCCCCAAGAGCACCGGAAGCTTCCGGGGGCCACCACCGAGAAATGGATCCCAAACTGGAAAACACCCCAAAAACACCCAAAAAACCCCAAAATATTCCCTAGAAAACCCTAAAAAAAAGCCCCCAAAAATTCCCCCCAAAAAACCCCAGAAAAGGCTCAAAAAAATTAAAAAAAAATAAAAAAAAAAAACCAAAAAAACCCCAAAAATACGCGAAAAAGCCCCAAAAATCCACTAAATTGCCCAAAAAAAACACCCCAAAAATGTAAAAAAAAAACCCCTCCAAACACCCCAAAACCCTCCCAAAAAATCCCCCCAAAAATCCCAAAAAAACCCAAAAATCCTCCCCAAACCTCAGCGATCTTCTCAGTGCTGCACCTCCAGAACTCCCCAGA
>NW_024499528.1:0-1458 GCF_017590055.1 Onychostruthus taczanowskii
AGGAATTGAGAATTCCAATGGGATTTTTGAACTCTTTAATTTGGGATTTTGGACTGATTTTTTGGGGGATTTTTGGACTTTTTTTGGGGAACTTTTGGACTTTTTTGGGATTTTTGGACTGAATTTTTTGGGGATTTTTGGACTCTTTTGGGGGGAAATTTTGGACTTTTTTGGGATTTTTGGTCTCTTTTATTTGGCATTTTGGACTGGATTTTTTGGGGATTTTTTGGCTCTTTTATTTGGGATTTTGGACTGGATTTTTTGGGATTTTTGGACTCTTCTTTAGGGAATTTTTGGACTTTTGGGGATTTTTTGACTGAATTTTTTGGGATTTTTGACTGATTTTTTGGGGATTTTTGGACTTTTTCGGGGAATTTTTGGACTCTTTTTTGGGGGGGATTTTTGGGCTCTTTTTGATTTTTTGACTGGATTTTTTTTGACTTCTTTTGGGTTTTTTTGACTTTTTGTTTTGGAATTTTTGGGCTCTTTTTTGGTATTTTTCACTGATTTTTTTTTTAATTTTTTGACTTTTTTGGGGATTTTTGACTGATTTTTTTAAAATTATTGACTGGATTTTTAGGCAATTTTGGGCTCTTTCCTTGAGGGGTTTTAGACTGGATTTTTGGACTGTTTTGGGGGGATTTTTGGACCTTTTTTAGGATTTTTTAACTTTATTTGGTGATTTTTGACTGGATTCTTTTCTCATTTTTGGACTTTTTTGGGGGAATTTTTGACTTTTTATTTTAAAACTTTTGGGCTCTTTTTTGAGGGATTTTTGACTGGATTACTTTTGATTTTTGACTTTTTTGGGGGTGATTTTTTTGACTTTATTTTGGTATTTTGGACTTTTTTGGGGGGATTTCTGGACCTTTGTTTTGGTTTTTTTTTTTTTATTTCAGGACTTTTTTAGGGGGGATTTTTGACTTTTTATTTTGGAATTTTTGGACTTTTTTTTGGGAACTTTTGGACTCTTTTTTTGGTGATTTTTAGCTGGATTTTTTGGGACCAGGGGGTGCTTTGGCTGAGCTGGGAATTCCCGGGAAATCCTCAAAATTCCAGGAAAAAAAATTTTAAAAAATCACAGAAATCAAAAAATTCTGAAATCAGGAGGGGGCTGGGAATCCCAGCAGGAACTGGGAGAGGAAAAACGGGATGAAAACGGCCCCAAAAATTGGGATTTGGGGAGATTTAGGGGCTTTTAGTTTGATTTTTTGGGAATAAACGGAGATTTGGCTGAGCTGGAATTGGGGGAGAATTCCTTGGGGTTGGGGGAGGGGCTGGGAGGGAAAATGGGCTGGAAAAAGCAAATTTTGGGTCTGTTTGGAACCAAAAATGTGCATTTTTTCTTTTTTATCCTTGGGGAAATTGGGAATTGGGACAGGGAGGGATAAAAATGGGCTGAAAAAAGCAGATTTTGGGTCTTTTTAGAATCAAAAAGGTGAATTTTCCCCTTTTTAT
>NW_024499529.1:0-274045 GCF_017590055.1 Onychostruthus taczanowskii
TAAAATCGGATTGTTTCTGGTGTGATAAGAGCAGCTGCAGGCTGTTCCTGGCCTGCCTCCCTGCCTGTGAAATAGGAAATATGAAATATGTAGAGGCCATGGGGCTCGGGCTGAGCAGCGCAGCCCAAGGCCATGAATGTTTGATGGCCGCGGCGGCGGGAGCATCTCCGGCTGTGCGGAGAGCCGGGCCAGGGGACAGAGCCCACCCCGGGGGCTGCCGGGGCCAGCGGGGGGCTCAGAGCCCCCCAGGGCACCGCTGGCCCTGCGCGCTCCTGGGCAGGTCGGGACGTGTCCCCAGCCCTGCCCGGCCTGCGGGACAGCGGACGGGAACTGAGGGCGCCTGGGGGGCTCATTCCCGGGGACATCGCCGGGAGCGGAGCGGGATCAGCCCCGGGAACGGGGGAGAGGAGTGGGGATCAGCCCCGGGAACGGGGGAGTGGAGCGGGATCAGCCCCGGGAACGGGGGAGAGCAGCGGGGATCAGACCCGGGAACGGGGAGAGGAGCGGGGATCAGCCCCGGGAACGGGAACGTGCTGAGGAGATGCGCTCGTTCTCGTTATCAATATCCTTATCAGCATTGTTGTGATTGTCCCTATCGCTGCCGTCATCGCTGTTGTTATCAGCACGGCCCCGCAGCCCCGTGACGAGGGCGACAAAGCCTCGCTGGCAGCGCCCCGAAGCTGCTCCTCAGGTTTGTGCCCCATTTGCGTCACCGATCGCATCCAAAAACAAAGGGAGAGGCCAAATCCCGGCGGATCAGGGGTGGGAAGGGCTTGGAGCTGCTGCGGGAGCGAGGGGCCGCGCCCACCGCAGCCAAAACAGCGCCAGTGCCAGCAGCGCCAGTGTCACCGGGGGACGGGGCAGGGAGGGCAGCGATGTCACTGCGGACGGGCAGGGACAGGACTGGGGGTCTGGAGAAGGGAACCGGTGCCACCGCTCCGTGTTGGGTTTATGTGGCAGCAGGGAGGGGTGGGGACAGCTCTGGTTCTGTGCTGGGCACATCTGCACACATCTGCACCTTGTACCGCGCACCTCTACACCCCGAACATCTCTGCACCTCTGCTCCTTGTACTGCAAAGCTCTGTGCCCACCCTCTGTGCACTGAACCTCTGCCACTGTAAACTCCGAACATCTGCATCTGTCCCTGAGTCCCGCACATCTGTCCCTCTGCCCCGAACACCTGATCCTGCCCCTGTGCCCCAAGAACAGCCGGCTGTCCCCTGTGCCCCCCAAACAGCCGGCTGTCCCCTGTGCCCCCCGAACACCCGGCTGTCCCCTGTACCCCAAGAACAGCCGGCTGTCCCGTGCCCCAAAAACAGCCGGCTCTCCCCTGTGCCCCAAGAACAGCCGGCTGTCCCCTGTGCCCCAAGAACACCCGGCTGTCCCCTGTGCCCCAGGAACAGCCGGCTGTCCCCTGTGCCCCAAGAACAGCCGGCTGTCCCCTGTGCCCCAAGAACAGCTGGCTGTCCCATGTGCCCCCCAAGAACAGCCGGCTGTCCCCTGTGCCCCAAGAACAGCTGGCTGTCCCCCGTGCCACTCAAACAGCCGGCTGTCCCCCGTGCCCCCCAAACAGCCGGCTGTCCCCTGTGCCCCCCGAACACCCGGCTGTCCCCCGTGCCCCTGCACGGCCCAGCACGGCCGCTGCGCCATCGGCCCCGCTCCCCGCACTGCCGCACGCTGGGGCCGGCCGCGCTCCGCCGGGCCCGTACCGCGGTACCTCTCTCCATCTCTCCCCTCTCTCCATCTCTCCCTGTCCCTCTCTCCCAGTTCCTCTCTCCCCGCTCCTTCTCCCGTTTCCCTTTCCCCTCCGTCCCTCCCGGCGCCTGCGCGCGGCGCGTCCGGGCGGATCCGGCGGAAGCGCCGGGCAGGTTCCGGGGCCGCGATGGCTCCGGACCCCTGGTGAGCGCCGGGCCGGGCCGGGCCGGGCCGGGGCTGGCACAGCACGGCACAGCACAGCAGGCCTCGCCACGACCCCTTCCCCCAGCGCCGCCTCTTCCCGCAGGCCGTGCACGACGCCATCCTCCGTCACCGGTTCCTCATCGTCCGCGCCAAGGAGCTGCGGTGCGGCGCAGAGCAGAGCCGGCCGGGGCTGGGGCCGGGAGCGGGCCGGGAGCGGGCCTGCCGGGGCTGCGGAGCGTGCGGAGCCTCCGGGGCCCGGCACGGGCGGGAGCGGGGCCGGGCGGGCCGGGCTGTGCGGGGTGTGCCTTCCCAAAGGCATCCCGGTGTGCGTGTGCCTGGGGTGCTGTGCCTTCCCAAAGGCATCCCGGTGTGCGTGTGCCTGGGGTGCTGTGCCTTCCCAAAGCCATCCCGGTGTGCGTGTGCCTGGGGTGCTTTGCCTTCCCCGGTCCTTTCCGATCCCGGTGTGCGTGTGCCTGGGGTGGTGTGCCTCCCCTTCCCGGGTCCTTTCCCATCCGGGTTTGCGTGTGTTTGGGGTGCTGTGCCTTCCCAAAGCCATCCGGGTGTCCGTGTGTTTGGGGTGCTGTGCCTTCCCTTCCCGGGTCCTTTCCCAAAGCCCATCCCAGGCTTTGGGGCTGTTGTGTCTTCCCCTCCCGAGGCTTGTACCGGCGGGTCCCAGCCCATCCCAGCTAATCCACCAGATCCCAGCCCACCCCGGCCGATCCCATCAGATCCCAGCCGATCCCATCCCCATCCCATCCCATCCCATCCCATTATCCCATCCCATCCCATCCCATCCCATCCCGTCCCATCCCATCCCGTCCCATCCCGGGCTCAGCCGCTGCTGTCCCCGCAGGCTGTCGCTGCTCGCCGCCGCTCGCCAGCTCGCCCAGGACATCGCCGAGAAGCTGCAGGAGCGGAACCGCTGCCAGCGGAGCGGGGAGAGCTCGGCCAAGGTGCCCTGGGCTGGGTGCGGTGTGCCGGCTGCGACGGCCCGGGAGGGCGGGATTCCCGGGATATGGGGCGGAATTCCCGGGATGCGGGGCGGAATTCCCGGGGTGCGGGGCGGAAATCCGGGGATACGGCGTGGAATTCCCGGAATGCCAGGTGGAATTCCGGGGATGCGGGACGGAATTCCCAGGGTGCGGGATCCGGGGATACGGGGTGGAATTCCCGGAATGCCAGGTGGAATTCCGGGGATGCGGGACGGAATTCCCAGGGTGCGGGGCGGAATTCCCGGGATGCGGTGCGGAATTCCCGGGATGCGGGGCGGAGGAAGAAGCGGATCGGGGCCGGGCTGTGTCGCTGCCGGCACCGCAGGGGAAGGTTGTGTTCCAGCTCCGGTGTCTGTCCCTTAAGGGATCTGTAAGGGGAAGGGGAAGGGAGTTTGGGAATGAGCAGCGGCTCCCCGGTGTCACCGCGGTTTGGGGTGAGCAGCGGTGAACCTGTGCGTGCGGCAGCGCTGCTTTTGGGAGGAGCTGCGGCCGTGCTGGGCACGCCCTGCTGCCTGCTCGGGCTGTCCCTGCGGGATGGAGCCGCTCCAGAGAGTCGGGGATGCTGGGATGGAGCTGTCCCAGAGGCTCAGGGATGCTGGGATGGAGCTGTCCCAGAGGCTGAGAGGCTCAGGGATGCTGGGATGGAGCTGTCCCAGAGGCTCAGGGATGCTGGGATGGAGCTGTCCCAGAGGCTGGGATTCTCAGGGATGCTGGGATGGAGCTGTCCCAGAGGCTCAGGGATGCTGGGATGGAGCTGTCCCAGAGGCTCAGGGATGCTGGGATGGAGCTGGTCCAGAGGCTCAGGGATGCTGGGATGGGGCTGTCCCAGGGGCTGGGACTCTCAGGGATGCTGGGATGGAGCTGGTCCAGGGGCTGGGACTCTCAGGGATGCTGGGATGCTCAGCAGCTGCTCTGTGCCCTCTCTGTGAACAGAGAGCAGATGTTCCTCCCCCAGGGCTGGCTGCTGCCTTTTGCAGTGGCTGCAGATCAGAGGGAATAGGAATCTTGCAGCCTTGTTTTAGCTGCATTTCTAACAAAACACAAGCCCAGAGTTAAACAGGAATGAGAAGCAGCAGTTGGAGCTCACCCAGGAATGTTGTGTTCTCCACATTTTCCCACTTCCTGTTTAAGAAATAAAATAAAGGTTTTCAGGAGGCTGCTTTCCCTGGGGCTCCAAGCCTCATCCTTTCCTTCAGGAGCAGCTTTGAGTCATTACCTGCTCCCTTGGCTGTTTTCAGGTGAAAATTGCTGTAAGCCCTTGAGTTGGTCATTTATAATAATTTCATAATTAAAGATGCAGTGCTTTTTCTCCCCCTCTCTGTGTCAGGGCTGTAATGCAGTGCACTGGGTCTGCTGGGCCACTCACTTTGCTGACAACTGTTCAAATCCAATGTCATTTTTGAAATGTTTCCTTGGAAGAAGTTCTGAGGAAGAGTGTGTAGGCTGTGCACAGTAATCAGTGCTGCTGAATGGCTGCCTCACTTCAGCAGGAGTTGAGAAGGGGTCTCAGAAACCCCAAATGAGTGGGATTTGAGCAGTATTTCTCTGGCTTTGGAGCGTTTGGAGGTGCAGATTCAATTCCTGCTTTCAGGACGGTGAAGTATCAGAATTGCACAGATACACCTCAACAACAGAAGACCAATAAAAAGATTGCTGCTCAATCTGTGTTTATAGAGGGCAAAGTTCTCTAGTGCCACCAGCGCCACCTCTGAGGAGCCCAAGCCCCAGTGAGACGTGGGGTTGGTGCTGTTTGGAGCTTTCTGGGGCTGGAACTCTCCGGGCTGGTGTTTTATGGAAACACTGCACGGGTGGCTGACTGCTCCATAAAATCATTTGTTCCATGCCCTGTGTTTTCCAGCTTGCTTTAATCCATTAACAGGTAAAGGGGAATATTTGGCAGTGCTTGATTCTACTCTAAACAAGGCTCCAGCAAGGAGAGAGGTGTTTCCATAACAGAAATGCCTGTTGAGAAACCCACGGCTGAGCAGTCGCGTGTCCTGCGCCTCCTGAGTGCTGTAATGCAGGGAAGTGTCTTTGTACAGTACTGGCCTTCTAGGGAGAATGTAAACAGGGTTTCATTTCTGTAGTATTGTGCAATTAGCACGGCTGACAAACTTCTTGCTTGTTGCTGAGCCAAAAATAGAGCACAAAATCTAAAATGGAAAAATAAACTGTGAGGAAGGATTTTCATCCAGCACTTACCATCTGTGAACTCTGCCCTGTTAAGCTGATCATAAAACTTCATTGTTTTCTTTTATTTTCTTTCTGCTTTTCTTCTGCCTTGGTTTTCTGTACAGGAGGGGAAATCTTTTGCTCTCTCACTGCAGTTTCTGCCAGGCTGCTGCCTTTGGTGACTTTTATGGCCGTGTCACCTTTGTGCTCTGTTGCTGTTCTGGGTCAGTCAAATGCAGCATTCTCCACCTGGAGCGGAGAACAAACGAAATTAATTACATTTAATTACCTGCTTGCAGAGCTGGAGGCCGCACAGAGGCTTCAGCACTCCCAAAATCTCTGATCCCCCGTGCTGGTTTGGATCTGCTGCCACGGTGGCATTGGGTGCTTTGGTCCAGGGGTGGATTCTGGCTGCCTCAGCCTGGCTGCATCTGCTCTCTGCTGTGCCTGGTGGTGTTTGAGAGCAAACCCCAGCCAGTCAGAGAGTTTCAGTCTCCTGGGGCTCTCCTGCTCCATCCCAGAGAGGTTCCATCTCTCAGGCCCTCCTGGTCCATCCCAGAGAGGTTCAGTCTCTCAGGCTCTCCTGCTCCAGCCCAGACAGGTTCCATCTCTCGGGCTCTGCTGCTCCATCCCCGAGAGTTTCAATCTCTCAGGCTCTCCTGTTCCATCCCAGACAGGTTCCATCTCTCGGGCTCTGCTGCTCCATCCCCGAGAGTTTCAATCTCTCAGGCTCTCCTGTTCCATCCCAGACAGGTTCCATCTCTCGGGCTCTGCTGCTCCATCCCCGAGAGTTTCAATCTCTCAGGCTCTCCTGTTCCATCCCAGACAGGTTCCATCTCTCGGGCTCTGCTGCTCCATCCCAGACAGGTTCTATTTCTCAGCCTCTGCTGCTCCATCCCAGAGAGTTTCAATCTCTCAGGCTCTCCTGCTCCATCCCAGACAGGTTCCATCTCTGCTGCTCCATCCCCGAGCACACAGGCAGGGCCTGGCAGCACTGCCCCTGCAGAGGGCTGCTGCTGCTGCTGCCTCTGTGTCTCCAGGAGAGCAGGGCTGAGAGTGAGAGCAGATTTTCCTCTCTCCAGCTCCCCGCAGAGCAGCTGGGGTTGCTGCCTGTTGTAAGCCACAGCTTGTAAACAAGAGGCACAGCAAGTCTTAATTAGGACAACTTGCATTGTTAATTGCAGTTTGAGTGGTTTTTTCTGCATAACTGGAATGAAAAGAAATAACATCTGAGGAGGAAAAACTCAGAGGATAATGTGAGTTTGAGTTGGGAAGGGGTGGGGGGAAAGCAGGAGGGTTCCTGCAAGCCTGGGGTTTGCTTGAAGCAGGGAAGGATGGCTGAATTCCATTTTTACTGAGAACACACATCTGGGGCTTGGGCAGGTCGGTGGTGAGAAAGGACTGGGAGTGCTGGGTGCTGCTGAGAAGGGAAATGGAACAATCTGGATTTCTCTGGGGTCTTAGGTTTCAAGTCTGGAGGAGTTCAGTGCAGGGAATGTGTGAACCTGTAGCAGCCTTCTCTCTGATCCTGGTAGCTGGGAAAGAAACCTGGTGGCAAAAGAAGCTGGTGCTTGTATTTTTACTGAAGATCAGAGGAATGAGCTGGAAATTTATCTGGAAAATATTAAAATGTGCTGAAATGTTTTGCCCATATAAAGAAGTGTGTTTATAAAGACTTGAAAGACAGCTTTCCATATCCATCAGCATTAATGCCTCAGAGTTGTGTTTGTGAAACTGTGCCATTGTTTTGTAAGCAGTGACTCCTGGCTCTGAGCGGGCTCTCTGGGCTTGCTGGAGCCCTTCACACCTTTGCAGTGAAAATTAAATATATATATACATGAAATGTCATGCAGATCTGACAGGGCAGCCAGTGACAATGTCTGTGTTCCCCCAGGTCAACGTGGCCATCAGGTCCTCGCTGCAGAGCCTCAGGGAGAAGATTGAGCAGCTGAGGGAGCAGCTGCTGCGGGCGGTGTCCACACGGCAGATGTATCTGTGCCCAGCAGCCCTGCCCCTGGGGCACCTGGAAAACGTGCTGGGAAAATGTGCTGTGGAAATGTGCTGTGCAAAATGTGCTGTAAAAACGTGCTGTGCAGAGTGTGCTGTGCAAAATGCGCTCTAAAAATGTGCTGTGCAGAGTGTGCTGTGCAAAATAGTGTTGTGCAAAGTGTGCTGTGGAAATGTGCTGTGCAAAATGTGCTGTAAAAACGTGCTGTGCAGAGTGTGCTGTGGAAATGTGCTGTAAAAATGTGGTGTTCACAATGTGCTGTGCAGAATGTGCTGTAAAAAACGTGGTGTTCACAATGTGCTGTGAAGAATGTGCTGTGCAAAGTGTGCTGTGTAAAGTGTGCTGTGCAGAATGTGCTGTTCAGAGTGTGCTGTGCAGGATGTGCTGTGCTGAATGTTCTGTGAAAATGTGCTGTGCAGGATGTGCTGTGCAGAGTGTGCTGTGCTGAATGTGCTGTGCAGAATGTGCTGTAAAAATGTGCTGTGCAGAGTGTGCTGTTCAGAGTGTGCTGTTCATAGTGTGCTGTGCAGGATGTGCTGTGCAGAGTGTGCTGTGCAGAGTGTGCTGTAAAAATGTGCTGTGCAGGATGTGCTGTGCAGAGTGTGCTGTGCAGAACGTGCTCTCAGCCCCTGCCACACGCACAATGTGCTGTGAAGAATGTGCTGTGCAAAGTGTGCTGTGTAAAGTGTGCTGTGCAGAATGTGCTGTTCAGAGTGTGCTGTGCAGGATGTGCTGTGCTGAATGTTCTGTGAAAATGTGCTGTGCAGGATGTGCTGTGCAGAGTGTGCTGTGCAGAACGTGCTCTCAGCCCCTGCCACACGCTCTGGGTTCCCCTCGTTCCCTCTGCAGGACACTTGCTCTCCAGAAGGTTCTCTGTGCTGCTGTTGTTACTGTCAGGGCAGCTGCAGGCCAGGAAGGGCTGAGCACACTGGGCTGCTGGGACAGAGCCTGGCTCTGGTCACCTCTGTGTCCCCAGCCTTGCCTATGGCTGAGAGCAGCTTAAGCAGAGGTCTCAGAGCTCAGAGCTGCCTGTGCTGTGCAGACACTGCTGTGAAGCAGGGTCACTTGGCCAGCACTAACTGCCCAGTGCATTTTCCTCTGCCATTTTCTCTTGGCCAAGCCTTGCTAAAAGCAAGGAGGAAGCTTTGTCCAGGCTGGGGTATCCTGGCTTTGGCTTTAAGACACAGCAGCCCTGCAGCTGCAGATTGATCAAAATGCTGCAGAACACACCTTGGGAAGAAATCAGGTTTTCTGCTGGGAGTGTTATCTACCCCATGGCTAGACTGGGAGATGCTGGAAGAGTCAGGTTGGAGGGTCACAGGGATGTCCATCTCCCTAAGGTATCCAGGAGCAGTCTGGTTTGAGGGAGGGGTGTTTAATTTCAGCCTGGCACAGCAGAAATCCCTCCTGAGCCTGAGTGCTGTGCTGGTGGCCAGGGCTGGAGCTGCTGCTTGGGCAGGCAGATGCTGCTGCTGTGGCAGAAAACACACACAAACCAGTTCAGCCAGTGCTGAACCCACTCAGCAGCACTTGGGAGAGAGTTCAAGTCCCTCAGGGTGTCCCCAGGGTTGGTTTGGAGATGTCCCCAGAGCTCCCCTGTGGGCACACTGCTCTGCAGAGGCACGGTGTGATTGTTCCTCTGCTCTCCAGGGGCTCTCGGGTGCTCTGCTCAGAACTGCAGCTGGAAACAGATGCTCAAAGGAAAATTTTGGTTTTTCTCTGATCCCTTGGCTGGCAGCTGCTCCCCTGGTCTGTGTGAGGAGCCTGCAGTGAAGTGAGATGAGAAATACCCTGCTGATTTTAAAGGCTCTGTTCTGCTTGGCCTGCCCTGGTGGTGACAGAGTAATTTGGAGTTCTTTTAAGAAATCTCATCCTTCCCTGAGCTTAACCTGTGCAGTACTGTTACACTGTCAGTGTTAGAGACCAAAAATAAACAGAAAATGACTTGGCTTGGATTTTGGAGGGGAAATGCTATTCTTTCTGCTAATTTGGCAGTAAATGTCCTTCCAGTTCTCTAATTACTTTGAGATGATGACATAAAGATCATTCTGTGGCCACTGTATGAAACCTTTTGTTTCAGGTATGTAAAGAGCAGAAACACATTTAGAATAACAGCAGGTTTCATTCAGAAAAACGTGACCAATCCTCTTAGGTCTTGGAGCCTTTTTTTGAGTTAAAATCGTTAATTTTGATGATCAGGAAGTCTGATTTATTTTATGAATGTATAACAAGTATTATTTTATGAAATGAAATGAAAGCTTCTTCGTGTTTCTGAGTTTGGTCCTTAACCCAGAGCCATCAGCACACAGCTGGAGGGGGACAGGAGGCAGAACTTGGTGGATGAGCTCCTGACCCGGCACAGACAGCTGGAGGCATCCTACAGGAATGAAGGCCCAGAGCCAGACATGAGCAGGTATGGCCCTGTCCCCTGCAGGTACCCAG
Source organism: Onychostruthus taczanowskii (assembly GCF_017590055.1). Lineage (NCBI taxonomy): Eukaryota > Metazoa > Chordata > Aves > Passeriformes > Passeridae > Onychostruthus > Onychostruthus taczanowskii. The sequence continues at coordinate 9,514 of NW_024499529.1, forward strand.
GGCAGTCATCTGCTTAGAAATGAGTGGTTTTGTCAGGGACTGCACATTCCTGGCAGCTCTCTTCATGCCTGGAGAGGCTCCTGGAGCAGAGGCTGGGCAGAGTTAAAGGAATAAAGTTTATTAAATTTATTAAAAGGCCTCAAAGGATCCACCTTAGGCAGTGCAAGAGCCCAGCCAGGGCTGCACCCAAAATGGACCCAGCATGGACTCAGAGTCACGAGTTTTCACACTTTTATCAGTTTCGGTCCATTCCCACCTTGGGTTCACTGTCCAATTGCAGCTCCAGGGGATGCAGTCCCACCCTCCCAGGCTGCTCTCCTCCATCCCCTGTGGTTTGCACTTTTTGGGGCTGAAGCTGCAGTGGTGTCCTTGGTTCTGGGGCTGGAAAAGGATTGTTCTGTGTGCCTGAGCTGTGAGGAGAGCTGCTGACACTTGGTATGGAGCTCAGAGTTCTGTACCAGTGCAGTGCAGAGCCTGGGAAATGGGAAAGATGAAAACTTAAGGCAGACAGGAGTAAAATACCAAAATCCCTTGATAATTTCAGGCCCCATTAGAAATGATTAGGGAATCCAGTATTTTCCAGCAGAAGATAACATCAGAGAGTATTTATTTGCTGGTGCTGCAAGGCTTGATGTTTTATAGTTCTCTTTTAACTTCTTTTATTAAAAATGGATAAAACTATGCCAAATATTCCATCTGGTGAATTCCCAACCCCTTCCATGGTCTCCCTTGTGGGTCTGGTTTTCAGGGGTGCAGGCAGAGGCACCTCAGGGCCTGAATCTTGTGCCAGGAAATCCAGCTTTGCTCTCTTGCCTGAGCCTGGGCTGGGAGTGGGTCTGTAGGGAAGGGGCTTGGAAGGAATTTGGAGGGATCTCAGAGGAATCCTGGAAGGATCCCGGCAGGTCCTGGCAGGAGCTGGTGTCAGGCACGGAGCCCCGGGCTCTGGAGGGCTCAGCTGCCGTTCCCAGCTCGGGGTCCCTCTGCTGTCCTGGCAGATCCCGGCCCAGCTTTGGGATTCTGGAGGTGGCAGAGCCACCCTGGAATGTGCCTGGAGCTGACATAAGCTTTGCCGTGCATTAGAACAATCAGAACCTGGGGTTTGATGGGCTGAGCGCTGACACTTGCCTGCCTTGTGCTGCTTTTCCATGTCTAATCCAGCCCTGCTGTGACAGCCACGGTGCCCAGGCTGCTCCTGCCAGCAGCCCTTCCTTTCATTAACCTTCCTGCACCACTGATCACATATTTATTGTCCAGGGCCTGGGGCTGGGGCTTTGCCCTGGAATTAAGCTGCTTTCCGTCTGGTCAGCCCTCGGTGAGTTGCACATCCCGTGGGAGCTGCTCTGAAGCTGTTTCTGGGCTGCAGGGCTGTGCTTTAATGCTCTCAGGGCTGATCCCAAGTGACAACTGCTGCAGGACGCTCCCTGCCTGGGGACAGCACTCCTGCCCCTTCCGGCCCCAATTAAGGTGCCGCTGGAATTCCCAGGGAAAGGCTGGGCTCTTTGCGTGCCCCCCTGGAGCAGGGCCGGCTGCACTTCCTTCAGTGGGGCTTTAATGACAATTCCAGTGTCTTCTGCCCCTTTTCCTCCCTGGGAGAAGCTGTGCAGGCTGTCAGAGCAGGGGATGCAGTGGGGCAGAATTCCCAGGCTCTCACTCCATTCCAAGGGCAGGAGAGCAGCCAGGAGTGGTGACTTTGTGGGGTCTCACAGGTCAAACTTTCAGAATATTTAAACATTTGTGGAGACAGAGGAATGGGAATATTCCCACTCCTGTCTGACCAGTCTCAGGCTGCAGAAGTCCATGTCAGTCACCAGAGAATCAATAATTTACCTGCCCTTCTTGGTGTCTCTTGGAATTCCTCAAAAATAGAGACAGCTTCTGGTGCCTGTGGGACACAGAATCCCTTCAGTAGGAGCTACCCTGGTACATTTTAGAGGAGTCCATAATCTTCTTTCTCTTCAGTGTGGGTCACCATTTTTCCTGGTTGAACTCTTCCTGACAGATGGAATGTATTTCAGCCTGGATCCAAACAGGGATTTTACCTGATGCCAAAAAGGCCTCAGTCCATGAGTGCCCAGCTTCAGGTGTCAAATGCTTTGGGAATCTGGCTCTTGCTTGTGGGGGCCAAATAAGAAAAGAAGGAAATAAGATCAACAGGAGGTTTTCAGGTGCTTCTGAAAGCCCTTCCTGGTGTCCTTCCTCCCTCCCTCCCAGTTCTGCTGGAGCCTCATCCTGGCATGGGATGGGCTCAGCTCTGGGATTTGCCCACCCAGGAGAGCCCCTGAGTGCCAGGACCAGCTCTGGGGCTGTCCAGGGTCACAGTGGCTCTGTGGTCAGGGCTGCCCAAATATAGAAAATTTGTACAGATTTTTTTCCCCCCAAATTTCTATATTTATATAGAAAATTGTTTTATTTATTAGCTTGGAGCTTCCTAAAAATACAGTGTGAGCACTGTAAGTTAGAGAATGCCCCAGTCCTGCAGCTCCCCTGTGGAGAGTGACCTGTGAAGCCAGGCTGGGGTGCCCTGGGTGCTTCAAAGAGCCCCTCTGTAGCTCAGGGAATGTTCAAGTGATCATCCACCCAACTGTCTTATGACCCAGGTTTTGTTTAGGACTCAGTCTTGCAGAGCCCTAAGCCTCGATGTGTGGCCTTGGCCTAAAGTAGGTGCTGCTTGAGTAATCCAAGTTACTTGGGAGGTGTTCTCAGGATTGTCAGTGAAACAAAAGAGAAGCCCTCCCTCGTTAGGCAGGGACAGAGCTCCCTGGTTTTAAACCCCATCACCTTTTGTGCTCGGGCCATCGCTGAGCCCTGTAATTAGTTAAATCTGCTCCCCTCATCAAAAGCCATCCCCACGCTGCAGTGCTCTGTGAGGCTCCCCAGATTTGCCTGATTAACTTGGCTAATTGGATAAGCTTTAATCTTCACACCAGCCAGGCGAGGCAGGGCAGGATCAGGAGGAAGTGGAAGGTGGTTCCCAAACATGTCACAAAGATTATGGTGCCCAGCACAGTGCTTGGCATGACCCAGCCTCCAGGAACGGGGCAGAACCACAAATTATTCCAAATTTGCTTGCCTTGGCGGTTTTTTAACAGGCAGGAGTAGCTGTGCTCATTTTAGCAAGCAGAGAGCTCTCTGTTCCCTGTGCAGAGTTAAACAGCTCTGTCAGATGTTGTCACCCTGGGTTTGTTTCCTAGCTGAGGTGAATTGGGTGAGCTGCAGTGTGTCTCCATCTGTAGCTTCTGTCGTGGTCACAGACCTGGTGCCACTTGTGGGCCTGGGGGATAAAAGAGCACATTTGATCCCCCTGAGCAGGGAGGAAAGCTGGGTGATGTGGAAAACTGCATTCCAGGTGTGTGTCACTTTGATCAATCCTGATGGCCAGCCTCGACAGATACCTGGAAATTTAATTGCCAGCCTCCATAGACACCTGGAAATTTAATTGCCAGCCTCCATAGGTACCTGGAAATTTAATTGCCAGCCTCCATAGGTACCTGGAAATGTAATTGCCAGCCTCGAGAGGTACCTGGCAATGGAATGGGGTGCAGGGCTGGGATGCAGAGGAACCCCAGCTCCTCTCTGGTGCTGCCCTGGACACGGCACAGCAGGGCTGGCTCTGCTGTGGAGTTCAGCGTCTCTGGGCTGGATAAGGGAGATGCTGAGATTTAGAAAAAGTGCTTTTTAACCACTTTTATTAAAAGGAGTTTTTTTTTTATTTTTCTATTTTTTAGTATTTTTTTCTATTTTTTCTAAATTTTCCTATTTTTTCTCTTTTTCCCTCCTCTTTTCTATGTTTTTCTATTCTTCTCTTTTTTCCTAATTTTTTTCCTATTTTTTTCCTATTATTTTTCTATTTTTCCTATTATTTTTTTTCTATTTTCTTCTATTTTTTCCTTTTTTTCTTCCTTTTTTTCTCCTTATTTTTTCCTTTTTTAGTTTTCTTATATTTTTTCTATTTTTTAAATATTTTTTCTAATTTTTCCTATTTTTTCTCTTTTCCCCCCTCTTTTCTATGTTTTTCTATTTTTCTCTTTTTTCCTATTATTTTTCTATTTTTTCCTATTATTTTTTCTATTTTTTCTTTATTTTTTCTATTTTCTTCTATTTTTCCTTTTTTTCTTCCTTTTTTCTCCTTATTTTTCCTATTTCTTCTCTATCCTTTCCTAATTTTTTTCTCTTTTTTCTTTATTTTTTCTATTTTCTTCTATTTTTTTCTTCTTTTTTTCCCCTCCTTATTTTTTCCTATTTCTTTTCTATCCTTTCCTATTTTTCTCTATTTTTTCTTTATTTTTTCTATTTTCTTCTATTTTTCCTTTTTTTCTTCCTTTTTTCTCCTTATTTTTCCTATTTCTTCTCTATCCTTTCCTAATTTTTTTCTCTTTTTTCTTTATTTTTTCTATTTTCTTCTATTTTTCCTTTTTTTCTTCCTTTTTTCCCTCCTTATTTTTTCCTATTTCTTTTCTATCCTTTCCTATTTTTTTCTCTATTTTTTCTTTATTTGTTCTATTTTCATCTATTTTTTTCTCTATGTTTTCTTTATTTTTTCTATTTTCTTCTATTTTTTCCCTTTTTTCTTCCTTTTTTTCTCCTTATTTTTTCCTTTTTTTCTTCTCCTTATTTTTTCCTTTTTTCTTCCTTTTTTTTCTCCTTATTTTTCCCTTTTTTTCTTCTCCTTATTTTTTCCTTTTTTCTTCCTTTTTTTTCTCCTTATTTTCTCCCGTTTTCTTCCTTTTTTTTCTCCTTATTTTTTCCTTTTTTTCTTCCTTTTTTTTCTCCTTATTTTTTCCTTCCCTTTTTTTTTCCTCCTTATTTTTTCCTATTTCTTTTCTATCCTTTCCTATTTTTCTCTATTTTTTCTTTATTTTTTCTATTTTCTTCTATTTTTTCCTTTTTTCTTCCTTTTTCCCTCCTTATTTTTTCCTATTTCTTTTCTATCCTTCCCTATTTTCCCCCCTATTTTCCCCCTATTTTTCCCATTAATTTTTTTCTGCCTGCTGCGCGCTGGTTCCGCGGCAGCGCTGCTCCAGCCCGCGGCCAGGAGATGTCCCCAGCGGCCCGGGGGTGCTGCAGGAGCCCCGGCCGGGCCGGGCGGGCTCGGAGCCCCCTGCCCTGTGCCCAGCGAGCTCCTGCCGGCATGGGGCACAGGCGGCCACGGCGAGGTCAGAGCAGCGCCGTAAAAACTCAATTAAAAAACCCAGAACGGCTGCAGCGTTCTCATTTAGGGCTTGGTGGAGCTGGAATCGTGGAGAGCCTGGGAGAGCCTAAAACCCCTCTCGTGTCTTCTGTCTGGGGAAGTGCTTTGGGGAAGAGCAGGGAGAAGGTGAAATGGGGATGAAATACAGAGTTGAAAGAAAGGAAAGCAGAAAGCAAAAGCTCCAACCTGTGACCATCTGGGGGAAGCAGCCTTAGCATGCCTCCCCCAAACCTGAGCTGCACTTCTGGGGTCAGGGACTCTCAGTCTGTTGTGAGGTTTGTCCTGGAGGAGCTGGAAGGCAGAAAGCAGAAATCTGCTACTGAGGAAATACTTGAGTGGGGTTTCATTTTACTGCTTGGATTTATGTGCCCTGGATGTGGAAATCTTGTTTTCTGTGGTCACCAGGGAAGTGTCTGTAATGTGAACAATCTCAAGTCATAATTCTTTGGAAAGAAATCCCATTATTTAATTACTCTTTCATTTAGGAGTGTGTGCTCCTGGCTTCTCGTTCGGGTTGATGCCAGACTAGGAAGTGCAGGAAGGGAGCTGTGTCCATCTGCAGTTCTCAAAATTCAGGAATGTTCCTGGTGAGGTGTGGTCAGCATTGCAGGGAGTTCAGTCTCATCTGATTTGCAGCTCTGTTAACAAGTGGATCCTTTTGCTGTTTGAGGTGTAACAGTACTTTTATGAGCTTTGATCACATAGCAAATCCAGGAATAACGCGTATTCCCAGGAATGCTGTGTGCTCTACATGCAAACAGCATTTTATATGGATTTATTATACAATCTGTGGTTATTTATACAGTCTGTTTATCCCTGTGAGACGAGTTCCGTCCTCCCTTACCACCTCCAGCCTGTGAGGTGGGTCTTTATCCCTGTGAGACGAATTCTGTTCTCCCTTACCACCTCCAGCCTGTGAGGTGGGTTTGTTTTTGGGGGTTGGTCCCTGCTGGGGCTGCACAGAGCCCGGGGTGCTGCTGCGTGCCAGGGGCAGGGCACACAGCAGGGGTGGCAGTCACTCACTGGCACTCTTTGCAGATCCAGCCTCATGGCAGGAGGGGCCACACGAGGCCTCGCCAACCCCTGGCTCTTGGAGGAATCGGAGGAGACCCGAGGACTTGGCTTTGATGAGCTCAGGCAGCAGCAGAGGAGGATCATTGAAGGTACAGGAGCCTTGCTGGTTGTTTTGAGCATCTCTGGCACTCGGGAGAGGAGCTTTTATTTGAACCTCAATGCACCAACCTGTGCTGAAGTTTTATTCTTCACTGAAGCTCCAGGCAGCTGCTTTCTGTGTTTGCAGGAGCAGCATTGTGCTTGCAATGTTCTTACCTGGGTGCGACCTCTTAAATTAAATTTTGGAAGTCCTGATTTTGCCCCTGTTCATGGTTTTGGTGTGATGCATAACTGTAGGGGTCTTGCTGGGTGCATTAAAGGTCTTGTTGAACTGGAACAAGGTAAGAACTCATCCAAAAAGGGTCTTCATTTTGGCCCTCTAGCCCCATAAGGAGTCTCTGACTTTGGGCGTGTTGGGAAGGCTCAGCCTGGGGAGGTCAGCTGGTTGATGAGGTCGTTCCCAGGCCATTCTAGTGCTGGAAGTGATGCCATGAAATCAGTCTGCAGGAAAATCCTGCTCCCCTCTGCCTGGGCACGACGGGTGTGCAGCTCAGGAGAATGCCTGGATGGTCCAGGAGGGGCCTCAGCTGCGTTTTAATTACTTTATAGGTAATTAAAGTGAGGCTGAAGGAGGCTGCTGCAGTGGAGGGTGTCCTGGGCACCCCCTTGGCTGTCACTGCTGTGCCCTGGGCACTGCCCCTCTGCAGCTCCTCCTGTGCCAGCCTGGCAGCTCAGGGCAGGGAGAGCTGCACGTTTTGGCTGAGGGGCTCTGTGGGATGTGCTCCTTCCCCCAGGAGCTGTGCAGAGCTCCGGGAGCACAGCACCCTGTCCCTGCCCTGCTCCCCTCAGCTCTCCCCACCCTCTGCTTAAAAAAATCTCTTTGAATTCTTTGGTGTTTGCATCACCTGTTTTCTTTTATTCATGTTAAAAGTTGCTTGGAAAATTTAAAAAGGCTAATCTGGAGCTCGCTGTCTGTGCCAGAAAATCCCCTGCATTTATGATTGAGTAACAGCTAAATGTTAAATTCTTGGTAGGTAATTAAAGTGAGGCTCTGCTGCAATGGAGGGTGTCCTGGGCACCCCCTTTGGCCGTCACTGCTGTGCCCTGGGCACTGCCCCTCTGCAGCTCCTCCTGTGCCAGCCTGGCAGCTCAGGGCAGGGAGAGCTGCACGTTTTGGCTGAGGGGCTCTGTGGGATGTGCTCCTTCCCCCAGGAGCTGTGCAGAGCTCCGGGAGCACAGCACCCTGTCCCTGCCCTGCTCCCCTCAGCTCTCCCCACCCTCTGCTTAAAAAAATCTCTTTGAATTCTTTGGTGTTTGCATCACCTGTTTTCTTTTATTCATGTTAAAAGTTGCTTGGAAAATTTAAAAAGGCTAATCTGGAGCTCGCTGTCTGTGCCAGAAAATCCCCTGCATTTATGATTGAGTAACAGCTAAATGTTAAATTCTTGGATTTTTTTTTATCCTTTTTTTTGTTTTGGCTGAGGGGCTCCGTGGGATGTGCTTCTTCCCCCAGGAGCTGTGCAGAGCTCCGGGAGCACAGCACCCTGTCCCTGCCCTGCTCCCCTCAGCTCTCCCCACCCTCTGCTTAAAAAAATCTCTTTGAATTCTTTGGTGTTTGCATCACCTGTTTTCTTTTATTCATGTTAAAAGTTGCTTGGAAAATTTAAAAAGGCTAATCTGGAGCTCGCTGTCTGTGCCAGAAAATCCCCTGCATTTATGATTGAGTAACAGCTAAATGTTAAATTCTTGGATTTTTTTTTATCCTTTTTTTTTTGGATCCAGCAAAATGTCCCAGCCAGAGCAGAGAAATTATTTACCCATCATTCACATTATTTCAAGAGTACTGTTGCCATAAGGATTAACTTTCATGTTGTGTTCATGTGTTTTTCTTAATACATTTTAGCCCTTTAAGCACAAGTCGATTTTTTTCCTTCACTTCTACCTATTTTATGTAGCCTGGCATTTCAGCAACTTTTGGAAGTAATTTAATGTATTTTCCTGGTGCAGAACAAGATGCTGGACTCGATGCTCTTTCTTCAATCATATCCAGGCAAAAACAGATGGGGCAGGAAATTGGGAATGAGCTGGACGAGCAGAACGGTAAGGAGAGGATCTTGCCTCACTTTCCTCTAAGATGGGATTTGTTCTCTTCTCTCTCTCCTCACACAGCTGCTCCTTCTGCCCAGAGCAAGCAGCTGGCACTGGAGGTTTGCTGTGCCCATTCCTCCCCTGGTTTTCTGTGCCTCTCTCCATCCCTGTGGGCTGTGGCCAGGGTGGAACACTTGGGAGGTTTCCCCCAGCCTGAGTTTTGAACAGAGGCATTGGTGATGGCTGCTCCAAAGCACAGAATGGATTCTGTGCTCCATCTTCTGCCTTTTTCTGTTTTGTGACAGTTTTTATGTGTTGCAGGGCTTCACTTGAGCATTCTCACTGTGTGTCTGTCCTGTTTAGCTGAGTGGAGAAGTCTTGAGCCAGCGACTCAAGGAGAAGCGTTGCGTTGTTAGCTCCAAGCGGTTGGGTTTGGGAGGGTTTGTGGCAGTGAGTGTAGCTCAAATTAATGTAATATTGACCCAGGAGAGCACCTAGCTCCTTTCAGAGGAGCCAGTGGCTGAGTGGAGTTGCTCTCCTGCAATAATAAATCAGTGTGCTGTGTTACCTCACTGTGCACGTGGCACGAGCTGGCCCTGGCAGGGCAGATCCTCCTGACTGCTCCATTCCTTCCACCTGGAGCAGCCCAGTGGGAGCCCTGGCCTTCATCCCTGCCTTGTGCTTCCCCTCTGGGCAGGGCAGTGTCCTTTGCCTTGCTGAGAGCCCTGGAGCCCAGCCCTGAGAGCTGCTGCTTCCTGGAGTGCTGTTTGCCCTCTGCAGCCCCCTGGGAGTGAGGGGCTCCAGACTGCATCCCTGCATGGGAGCTCAGACTGCAGCATGTGAGGGGCTCCAGACTGCATCCCTGCCATGAGTGCTGCATGGGAGCTGACTGCAGCACAGTGAGGGGCTCCAGACTGCATCCCTGACATGAGTGCTGCATGGGAGCTCTGCTTGCAGCTCAGAGTGAGGGGTTCCAAACTCCATCCCTGCCTGGCAGCTCAGAGTGAGGAGTTCCAAACTCCATCCCTGCCTGGCAGCTCAGAGTGAGGGGTCCCAGACTCCCATCCCTGCATGGCAGCTCAGAGTGAGGGATTCCAAACTCCATCCCTGCCTGGCAGCTCAGAGTGAGGGGTTCCAAACTCCATCCCTGCCTGGCAGCTCAGAGTGAGGAGTTCCAAACTCCATCCCTGCCTGGCAGCTCAGATTGAGGAGTTCCAAACTCCATCCCTGCCTGGCAGCTCAGAGTGAGGGATTCCAGACTCCATCCCTGCCTGGCAGCTCAGTGAGGGGTCCCAGACTCCCATCCCTGCATGGCAGCTCTGCTTGCAGCACAGTGAGGCAGGAGGATGGATTTCTCCTGTCTGCCACAGCTGAACCCAGGAGGGATTGGAAATGCCTAGAAGATGTCTTTGTTTGTTAAGTTTAGGGCTGCTAAGGAAGGGTTTGTGCAGCTGGGAGGGACCGTGCTCGGTGCTCTTGTCATGTTTGGATCCTCTGCCTCGTGTGAGGAAAGACATTTTCAATTAGGGGTCTCATCTCATAGGTGCCTTTATTAATTGTTGCTTAAAAAGTCACATTAATTGCTTTTTTTTTCCCTCTAAATAGGAAACAGGTGGGAAGCATAGCATATTTATGGATTCTCTGTGAACTTTTGGTTTCTCCTCAGGAAAACACACCATGTGTCACATTTCCCTGTTGAGGGTTGGGGATGGTTCCCCAAATCCTTAGTTTTAGGGACCCTGAGGGTTCTGTGTTTCATGCCATTGCATTTTTGCCAGACTTCTTCTAGCAATGAGACCTGGAAATACCTGTGACATGGAGCATATTTAACCCTCCTTTTTACAAATCCTGCAGCTAGTGCTGGCGTTGTTTGTCTTAGGGACACTTACAAAGCCTTGAGCACATTCCTGTGTTTTCCTGGAGCTGGAGGCAGCAGTTCCTCAGCAGAGGGGAGCTCTGGGAGCAGGGGTGGTGAGGATGGTGTGCTGCTCAGAGCCTGTGTCCCACAGCCAGCAGCAGCCCTGTGGGAAGGCTCAGCAGGAGAAGCTGGAGCTGTGCAGGGGATTGGGAGCAGCCTGGCCCTGCAGCTGTGGGGCAGCTCCCTGCCCCTGGCTCCATCCCTGCCAGGCAAGCGGAGCTCCCACGTTTCTGCTGACTTGGTGCAGTCCCTTTTTCTGGGCTTTTTTGGCAGATATGGGGGGGATAAGGCCAGGCATTCTGTTGCCCACTGGCACCCTGGAAAAGCTGAAGTCCTTAGCAGTATTTTCCAGGGGCTGTTTCCCTGTGCACATCTCCCTTCGTGCCCCTGCTTAACCACGAGCAGACTTTGCTCAGGCTCTGTGCCAAGCTCGTGTCACTGCTGCTGCTCAGGTTGATGAGGATAACTGCCCTGTAATTTCCCCTTCCCTGGAATCCCTTTCCTTCCTGGTGCTGAGTGATAATGGCATCGTCTGGCTTGTGGGGAGGCAGGGGAAGTTCATCTTCATTAAGTGCTGCTTCAACATTTCTCTTTCCTCCAGTCAGACTTTCCATCAGAGCTCCTTTCTGTGGGAAGCTTCACTTCCCCTTCCCTGCCTGCTGGGGATGTTCCCACCTTGTGCTGCTCTTGAAATAAAACCTGGCTCAGTGCAGAGGCAGCTGATAATGTGCATTAATGAATTAAGCTTTAGGGAGCTGGGTACTGATTTTGCAGACCTGTTCCTCGGGTCTGTATTTTCCATCCCCAGGCAGCTCTCTGGAGGTGTTTGCACTCCCAGCTCCGAGGTGGCCAGAGCATTTTCCCCCGAGTGCCAGCTGGTGTAGCTGTGCATTTGCAGATGGATTAATTATGCAAAGTTTGCCCCTCAGTGCGAATTCCTTTGTGTTTGTTAAATGACTGCAGAGTGATGGAGCTGCCTTTGGGAGGGAGGTGGCTGAGGGGTGGCAGGGGAGCAGGGCTGGAGCTTTGTCCAGGGCACCCCTGGGGTCTCGGGGCTGCTGTGCCCATGGGAGGGTCCTGCACGTGGACCCAGGTGACACCAGGTGACACCAGCCTGGCCTGCCTGAGCTCTACATTTCCCACCCATCCCTGCAGGAACCCTCTGGAGGCAGCAGGGGCTGCTCAGGTGGGGTCCCTGCAGGCACAGAATGTTCTGGAAGGGCCCATTCCCCAGGGTGGATGGCTGAGCCCCATCCTTGGCTCCCCCTGTGCCCCATCCACGCTTCACTGGGGGTCTCACATGGTTCTGTGCTCAGGTTCTCACTGCAGCCCTGTCCTGCAGATTTGGTGGCTCTGCTTGAGGCTGATGGGCCCTTGCAAACCTCCTGAGCTGGGCATTTTGCACTGATGAGCAAAGGGTACCAGGAGACATTGTTTTTTTCCAGCCTCAGGAGTCCGCTAGCAGTGGGGGATTAGCAAAAGAATTTTCCCATCATTAGCTCCAAATTTGGCCCCAGAAAACTTTCTGTAATCCTTTCATCTGTTCCATAAAAAAAAATAAAAAAGAAAGAAAATAGTGTAAATGGCCTCTGGCCCTGGTGGTGAGGCAATCTAATCTAGTGCAATAATTGTGGAAGAATGCTTTCAGAAATTGTGAATGCTGTTTGTTTTACCCTTATAGAGATGTTGTTTTCTCATTGTGACATGCTTGCATGAGAATGGAGTACTCTGGGATGGATGGTAAATATTGGGAGCTTGCAAAACTTGCCCAGTTTGGCGTTTTTCCCTGCCAGTGTCATTTCTTTGCTCTCTTGAGGAGGGGTTCTTTGCTTCTGGCTCCTCTGAACCTCACAGCAGGGCATAAATCAGTTCATGGACAGATAAGCTGCAAAATCAGACCCTTCATGTCCTTTTCCTGCTCAGGAGAGTGCTGTGCCCAGCCAGGATGCTCCTAGCCAGAACGGATCATTTTTAGTGAACCCTCTCTCATAATAATCCTTTAATTATAGGGTTATGTAACGTTTTGAATTTCTTGTCAAAACCAAGTTTTTAAAACCGACCAGAAATTGTGGCGTGTTGTTTGTGTTTACAATGGCTGTGCAGAGCAAGGTTGCAGTGTCACCTCTGGTCACAGTGGGTGGCACAGGACCCTGGGGACACCCAGCTCAGCCTGCTGGGAGGTTTTTGTTACCCTGAGAGCCGTGGTGTTTGCTGTGTCAGAGTGCCTGAGCCTGGAGCCCTGCTCTGGACACACCTGGAGAATTGTCCTGGCGTCATCAGCAAAGGGAGTGAACGTCACTGATGTTTTCTGAAAAATCCCTTTGCCAGGGTTCTTCTCCTGGGAAGCTGAGAAGCCTCAGGGAAAAAGGAAAACAATATTGTCTGAGTTGCTTCTCCTGTGTTTTGGTGCTTTGGAATGTTTGGAGATTGTTTACCCACAGGTGATTGTTTCATTGGTTTTGTGTGAATTCCATGTGGATTCATTCATGTGGATGGCCAGTCAGGGCCAAGCTGTGTCAGACTCTGGAGAGAGTCACCAGTTTTCACTGTTATCCTTTTAGCCTTCTGTCTGTGTCCTTTCTCTATTCTTTAGTATAGTTTAGTGTAGCATTCTTTAATATTATATAAGGTCATAATACAATAAACCAGCCTTCTGAGAACGTGGAGTCACATTCATTCCTTCCTCCATCCATTCGTTCATTCCTTCCTCCTCCATCCAGGGACCCCAAAGCCACCACCAGTGAAAACATCCCTGGTGCTGCAAGGATTTTGGAAGCATTGGCAGGATGAGATTCCCCCTCCCAGGGCAGCTCAGCTCCTGCTGCAGCAGCCCAGCCAGGACATGGGCAGTGAAAAATCTTCTCCTAAAGATTATTTATGTGCCTGTTGCAGAATCCAAAAGTCGTTTCACATTTCTGTTTATTAGCAGTGTTTCTGCTGTAATACAAATTAATTAGCACTGTGCATGGGCTGGGCTTGAGCTGTGAGCCTCAGAGCAGGGGCTGGGGATGCATTGCATCATTGTTAGGATTCGTTTTAAATCAGAAATGATTGAAGATTGAATTTGTAGGAATGTTCATCATCTTGTCTAAACAAAATCTGTTTCCATCCTATGGAGTCGCAGCCCTGCCTGCTGTGACCCCCTTGGAGGTGCTCCAGTCCTGCCTTGGGGGTGTTCAGCATTCCCTGGAGAGGCTGCTGGGCTCTGGGGATGTTCAATATTCCCTGGAGAGGCTGCTAGGCTCCTCTGGGGTGTTCAGCATTCCCTGGAAAAGCTGCTGGGCTCCGGGCTGTTCAGCATTCCCTGGAGAGGCTGCTGGCCTCCTCTGGGGTGTTCAGCATTCCCTGGAAAAGCTGCTGGGCTCCGGGCTGTTCAGCATTCCCTGGAGAGGCTGCTGGCCTCCTCTGGGGTGTTCAGCATTCCCTGGAAAAGCTGCTGGGCTCCGGGCTGTTCAGCATTCCCTGGAGAGGCTGCTGGCCTCCTCTGGGGTGTTCAGCATTCCCTGGAAAAGCTGCTGGGCTCCGGGCTGTTCAGCATTCCCTGGAGAGGCTGCTGGCCTCCTCTGGGGTGTTCAGCATTCCCTGGAGAGGCTGCTGGGCTCTGGGCTGTTCAGCATTCCCTGGAAAGCTGAGCACCAGCAGGTTCAGCTTTGCTGGAAGCCTCCATGGAGGACCATGTGTTTCTAATACTCAGATTTCAAATAACCATCCCTAGCCCGAGTGACCTCAGACCATGCAGATAGATTTTAATTTTGCTTCCTGAGCTTATTGTATGGAATAGAAACAACTTCAGTGTTACTGGGGCACGGCTCTGCCTTTATTGCACATTGTTTAAGTGGATTTAACCCTTCCTAGGGGGAAAATTAACTTTGCTTTTTGTCTAGAGTGGTCTAAATAGTGCAACACTTAGGCTGGATGTGAACACTGAGAAGCTGGGAGCTGGCAAACCTGAGGTTCCACAGCACTTCTGGGGTGTATTTTTAGTCCTAAAGCCCTTGCACTCTGCTTTCTGCAGGTCTTGCCTCATTTTTTGCATGGACTTGATCTCTCCTGGGGTTGTGCTGTGCCTTTGTGGTGACAAGAGCTGCTTGTAAGGTCCCTGCTCCTTCCAGGTGTGGGAAAACACTTAGGGAGTGAGGGCAGGCTGTGAGAGGGTTTGTGCCAGCAGCAGCAGCAGATAAATGTGGCTCAAAGCATCAAAGTGTGTGTGGCTGCCCAGGGGCTGAGGGTTTAACCCATCCTGAGCCCCCCAGGAGTGCTCAGAGCCCCTGCCCTGGCACCCCAGGCTGGGCTGCAGGAATCATGGAATGCCTGGGCTGGGAGGGAGCTCTGGGATCACTGCCCCCCAGCAGGGATTGGGATGTGGAGTCGTTTCCTTGTGGACCTTCAACATCACCGGGTCCAGTGCCAACCTGGCACTGCCAAGTCCACCACGAAACCACGTCCCTGAAATACATCAAAATACATTAGATGCTGCTTGGAAAGGCAGATAAGGCTTGGTTTGCACGTGGTTTTAAAAAGTAGAGCTTCAAACGCCCTTTGGGTGAGCATCCAACGTCAGCCTTCACTGCTGGTTTTCCTGTTTTCTGTCTGGATTGGGATGAGTGTTCCACCTCCTGAGGAAGCTGTCAGAGCACACTCAGACCTGCTGCCGTGGTGGGAAGCTCTGTGGGGCAGCTTGAACTCTTCAGAGCAGAGCTGGAGCTGTGTGCAGCCCGTGAGGAATGCAGCCTCGTGCTGGGTGATGAGGATAAAACAAATTATTTGGTATCTGTCAGGGAAGTAACCCCCCCTTTGCTGCCTGCTGGGTGATGGAAACCAAGGTTACACTGAATTTGCATTGCTTTGGGAAAGGTAGCTGCACAAAAAAAAAGTATTTATAGTGTTTCCTAACCTTTTAAGTTGGAGACTTTGCTGCTTCATATTTGCAGTGTTTATTTATCTGTGAAATTTCCTGGTGTTCTTAAAAGGAGAAAGCAGGGAGGCCGCTGCAGGATGGATCTGTCTGCAGGCCTGGGTCAGCAGCCAGGTGGGAACCTGCTCAGGGAGTCTGGAGCTGGGGCTCAGGGCAATTTCAGCAGTGTTGGATGATTGGAGCAGCAGGAGGAGGTGTGGGGTGTCCTGGCCATGGCTTCACTCAGGGCTGCTGACAGCACGGCCAGCAGCGGGGAGCAGTCATCCTCATGCTGCCTGCCAGGCTCTGCTGGGCTGGGTTTGTATCCCCTTACAGCCTGCCAGGCTCTGCTGGGCTGGGTTTACATCCCTGTGCTCCCTGTCAGGCTCTGTTAGGCTGGGTTTATCCCTGTGCAGCCTGTCAGGCTCTGTTAGGCTGGGTTTGTAGGGTTTGTATCACTGTGCTCCCTGGCAGGCTCTGTTAGGCTGGGTTTGTATCCTGTGCTCCCTGGCAGGCTCTGTTAGGCTGGGTTTATCCCTGTTCTCCCTGCCAGGCTCTGCTAGGCTGGGTTTATCCCTGTGCTCCCTGTCAGGCTCTGTTAGGCTGGGTTTATCCCTGTTCTCCCTGCCAGGCTCTGCTAGGCTGGGTTTATCCCTGTGCTCCCTGGCAGGCTCTGTTAGGCTGGGTTTATCCCTGTGCTCCCTGGCAGGCTCTGTTAGGCTGGGTTTATCCCTGTGCTCCCTGGCAGGCTCTGTTAGGCTGGGTTTATCCCTGTGTCAGGCTCTGTTAGGCTGGGCGCTGCTGCTGCTGTGCGCCAGGGGGTGCAGAGGAGGGTGCTGCTGCTCCCAGGGGTGTTTTTGGGGCTCCCAGGGGTGTTTGCTGTCTGTTTGCAGCTCTCAGGGATGTTGTTGCTGCTCCCAGGGGTGTTTGTTGGCTGTTTTTTGGGGCTCCCAGGGGTGTTTTTGTGGCTCCCAGGGGTGATTTTGGGGCTCCCAGGGGTGTTTTTGGGGCTCCCAGGGGTGTTTTTGTGGCTCCCAGGGTGTTTTTACAGCTCCCAGGGGTGTTTTTGGGGCTCCCAGGGTGTTTTTGGGGCTCCCAGGGGTGTTCCAGCCCTGCAGCTGCACCTGGCAGGGATGAAAGCGCCGCTGCTGCCCGGGCTGCTCGCACACAATGAGCCTGGCTGGCCCCTTGGCACGGGCAGCCTTTTTCCTTGAATAGTTCAGGCTGTAAAATAACTGTTCAACATTTGTCTTCTCAATTATGTGGATTTTTCCACAGTTAGTCAATCCCTACCTCACCCACCCTGTGCTGGGGAGGGGGAGCTGTCTCCCTCCATCTGTCTGACCAGGGACCAGAGGTGCTGGGGAATGAGCTTCCAGATTTTTTAAGCCTTTTAGGATTTTTTGATAAGAATTATTATCTCAAATGTCTTCTTTGTTAAACCTTGTCTTCAGTTTGCTAATGGAGAGCTCTGGTAGAAGCCCCAACTTTTAGCACATGAGAGTTTCCTATTTGCTTCTTCAGGCCTTGGATTTAAACTGTTTAAAAAGAAAACAAAACCTAGCTGTAATTGTAGATATTTCAAAACGCTGATTTTTTTTTTTTTTTTTCCATGTTAATTTAGCTTCTCCTCCGTTCTAGAAAATCTCAGGTTGGGACTGTGGAGAGGGGATTTATTTTCCCAGCTTTTTTTAGGATGTCTGTCCTGTGTCATAAAGGAGCAGGGAGGGACAAGCCCAGTCTCCTTTACAGCCCCTTTTTGGTCAATCCCTGCCTGTCTGGGGGCAGCTGAATTCTACATCCTGACCTTCCAGTGGCTGCTTGTGGCAAAGAAAGGCAGGGGATGAATTGTCCTGTGCAGAGCAGCCTTTGCTGGAGGATCTGGGAAAATGTTGTGCGAGTTTCTGTGTAATTTCATTTCTTTTACCCTTGTAGACACACCAGGGTGTTCTACCTGGCTCATTCTCCTCTGGTTTTTGGCTGGATTAGAAGGTTTGCTGAACCAGGGAGGGTTTTAAGTTGGAGCCAGGATCCCAAATGCTTTCCCCGTGCCCTGAGCTGGTGCTCACTGGGCAGGACACGGCTGCTGCAGCGTTTTCTCACCATGACATTTCCCTGTCTCTGAGCAGTGTTTTATTCTCGAGTCCTTAAGCACCACTTAGGCTAAAAATAACATTTTATTTTTAAATGTTTGCTGTTTGTGGCGGTGAAATACAGCTTGATGGTTTCTCCTTCAGTGTGTACATTAAAGACTCTGCCTTCAGTGCTTCCCCTGCGCCTGCCCCTTCTCAGAGGGGTTTTTGAGGCTCGGTGGGGACAGGTTTTCAGGTGGCTGTGGCACATCCACAGGAGGTGATCTGCAGGCCGGGAAGGGAGCCATGCCTGGAGGGAAGCAGCTGCTCCTGTGTCTTGGTGATTTCACTCGGGGCTGCTCCTCCTGGCCTTCTCATGGATTTCCCAGGAAACCTGCAGGGCTGGGAGCTGCATGCTTGCAGCTCAGGAGAGGAGCAGAAAAACCACGTTCCTGGGCAGGCTGTGCTGCTGAGCTATTGCTGGAACCTGAGCAGGGCTTTGAAGTGGGCTCGCTCAGCCTAGCTGCCTGCTCAGGCTCTGCAGCTCGTTCTGCTGCTTGTGCCATTGCCTCCAGGAGCTCATCCCTCCTCCCAGCTCCTCTGCCAGCTCTCCTGTTCTCCTGAGCATGATAAACTGCTTCTCTGGCTGTATAATATATACAATATAATATACATAATATATATAATATAAATATATTATATATAATATATTATAATATATATGTTATATTATATATAATATAATGTCTGCAGTCCCCTGGTAATGCTGCACTGATTTTTGGGGTGCTTGGAGTGCCCTGTTGGAGCTGTTCCAGCTGTTCCAGCCCAGCTCACAGCCCCAGTTTGTCCCTCCCATGGAGCTGGGCTTGGCTGAGGCAGCAGAACCCATTCACAGGTGCAGCACTGGGGGTGGATTTGCTGTGTGATTTTTAAGTTTAAGGAAAGTTGAGGGGCCCACAGTGTTGGTGGGAGCTGATTTTTCATGGGGGGGCCTTGGCCTGTGCTGTGTCAGATTTTTCTGTTTAGTCCAGGGTCCTGGCAGCTTGGAGGGCACAGGCAGAGCTGGGAGCAGTTGCTTCCTTAGAGCTTTCAGTCAGAAACAAAATTATTGTGGCATAAAGGTGGCATTCTGTTATAATGGTGAAGTTGGTACCTTACAGCATCCCTCTATCACTGAAAAACTGATAAAATCATTATGCTGTAGCTATTACTATAAATTAACTTCCCTGCAAGCTTGAGTGTAACCCTTCAGTGTGAATTGCTGATGTATTCAATGTGTTCCATCCCTGTGCACGCCAAACCAGGCTGGTGGGGGTATTCTCCTGTTTGTGCCATGCACTGTGAAAAGCTCTGCCTGACTCCAGGCTTTCCTCAGAGCCCAGGAGCTCTGGGAGGGAGGGGGCTGTGCTCCTGTTCCCACTGAACTGCTCCTTCCAGACATCAATAACTGGAATAATCCTGCAGCACAACAGTAGTACAACTCTTGGATGTGGACGCAGACAAAATTCCACTTTCCTTTCTCCCAGCGGTTTTACAAGGAACACTTCAGCATGAAGGGAATAAATCACACAAGGTACATGAGGTCCCATGACATGAAGTGTCTGGCATCAGAGTGCAGGGGCACAATCAAATCTGGCTTTTGGCTGCGTGGATCACTGTGCTGAAACAGCTCCAGGGCTGTTTGATCTCACAATTTTGTTGGAAATTCTCTTACAGGACCAAGTTTGCTGAAAAATGCTGGTTTGGGGCCAGTCTTTAGTCTGAAACATGTGTGCCTGACAGCCTTTTTCCAAGCTCAGGGTAGCAGTTCAAGCGATACCTTTGTGATAAAGAGTGATGGGTTGGGCTCTGAGACACCGAGGCCACAGCTCCCAGTTTGGGGCAGGAGACCCTGGGCTGGGCTGGGGTTCCCAGTCTGGAGCAGACAGCCTGGACTGGACTGGGATCAGGGACCCCAGGGTTCCCAGTTTGGGGCAGGAGACCCTGGGCTGGGCTGGGGTTCCCAGTCTGGAGCAGACACCCTGGGCTTCCCAGTTTGGAGCTGACAGCCTGGACTGGGTGCACCAGGGACCCCAGGGTTCCCAGTTTGGAGCAGACAGCCTGGACTGGGTGCACCAGGGACCCCAGGGTTCCCAGTTTGGAGCAGGAGACCCTGGACTGGGTGCACCAGGGACCCCAGGGTTCCCAGTTTGGAGCAGGAGACCCTGGACTGGGTGCACCAGGGACCCCAGGGTTCCCCAGGCCTGCTCAGCTGAACCTGCTCCTCCAGGTGTGAGCACAGCTGCTGGAAGGATTTGGCTCCCAGTCCTGCCAGGATTTCAGAAGGTTGGGTTTGGTCTGGTTTGGGCAAATCATAGGTAAAAATAAGGTAACATTTGGTATAAAGTGCCCAGGTGTTTGTTCTGAATAACCCTGAGCTTTGTGTTTGTAGGATGGGGAGAGAGCAGCACCTGGAGCCCAGTCCCAGTGACAAACCAGAGACTGTGTCAGCTCTGGGGTGTGGTGCCCTGCAGCAGCACTGGGAAGAGAGATCAGGACCAGCTTCTCCTTGTCCGTGGAGGAGAGAAGCACTTCTGGCTGTAGAGAGAGCATTTTTGGTTCTTACTGGTTGGCTGTCATGGGCTTTGTCATGTTTTGTGTGAGGGAGTTAGGCTGGGAAGCTGGGCAAGAAACTTAGAAATTGTTAATTTTACTGTGCTCAAACTCTTGTAGTGATTTTAATGGCATTGCAGAGTTCTGCTCTCTCTGCTGTAGCATGGAGGGGACTGATGTGGGGTGGTCCTTGAGCAAAAATCCATCAGGACTCTGCTGAGCTCAGAAATCTCCAGCTCTGCCCCAGCAGAGACGTGTCTGTCTGTCTGCTGCATCTTCTCCAGGTGAGATTTCCCTGAAGGGTGTGTGCAGGCTGAGCAGGACCTCTCCTTGTTCCTGGTGTAAGGCTGGCACATGAGCAGGGCAGGGAGAGCAGGAGGTGCCCACTGGGACATCCAGGGGACAGGAAGGGATCATTCCAGGCAGGCTGAGGGCATCTCTTAATTTTGGTGCTCCTTGCCTCTGAAACCCCTGAATCCCTGGCACGTGGTATTGATAACTCTGCCACCTGCCCTCCTTTTGCTGTGTCCTGCTCCCCAGCTGCTGTGCAGAGGCTGTGGGTGTCACACCGAGCTGCCTTCCCTCCAGGATCTGCACATAACCCGGGGTCCTGCCAAGGAAAACCAGCAGGGTGAATGGAGCTCTGAGGTGGCCTTCCAAAACGTGGCATTTGCAATGAATAGAAAATCAGATAAGCTGGGAGGAAAGCTTCCTTCTGCTTGAGCTCAGGACGTGGCCTACCTCATATGTGCTCACTATGGAAAAGTGTTTCCACTTGGGAATTATTGTTGGGTCTAAGCTGCCCCAGAGCACCAGCCTGGGCAGAGAAGGCTCCAGCATGGCACACAGCCCTGGGCTAAATTAGCAGAGTTCTGTTTTGGGGCTGGATGATGCTTTTCTGGTTTTCTGTGGCAGCTGGGCTCAGTGCTGGGTTCCCATGTCACTAATCTCAGGTCATTTTGGGGGTGCTCAGACTGAAGTTGGAGCTGCAGTGTGGTTCTTCCTGCTGGTTGGGCTGTTGTGTTTCCCTTGCTGGGGAAAGCTCAGTTTGATGCTGATGGGGGTGCTGTGCTCTCCATGCAGGGAGAAGGAATTTCATAGCTGGAGACCCCAGCACTTGTGGGAGGGAAGGGCTGGGGCTTTGAGGGTAAAATCAGTGTATTTCCCTTCTGTTCCAGGGCCAGCCTTCCCCCTCAGTGCTGCTGCTGAGCCTCCCTGAGCACTTGAAGGTGATTTTCTCTGTGGGGCAGGTGCTGGGGGAGGCCAGCAGGGCTTGGAGCAGCCCTGCCCCGTGTCACTGTGCAGGACACAGCCCCTGGGAGCTGTCCCCCGCGGGCAGGGAGGGCTTGGAGAGGTTTCTGTTTCACCTCCTGCCATAAGGGAACTCGCAGAAGTGGAAATAAACCCCCAAATCTGCCCTGTGCTTCCTACCCAGCTGCAATTCCTGTTGGAAGGGAATGGCAGGAGGTTTTGTTAGGTGAGGGAAGGTTGCATCCCTCAGAAGCAACCATAAATCAAAAATACAACAATCACAGCTGATGTAAAAGACATCTCAGAGCTTTGTTGTAAGCATAAGGCAGATTTCTCACTCTGCTTCTGTTGAGTATTCACAGTGCAAGTGTGATGGCAAGCTACCCTGGACAGCTGTGGCTCTGCATGGTTTTATTCTGAAGGTAAAAATTGTTCCTCAGACCTGCTGAAAGAGAAACTTTCAGATTTCTGTGAGTAAAGGAGGAAAAACCCATTAATACAGGGGCTGGGGAGCCTTTTCAAGAGAGCACATGCCAGGCTTGCTCTGCTTCAGGCTCTCAACTCCTGCAGGATACAGATGACCAAATTGCTGTAATTTCTGATAAGTGTGGAGTTCCTCCTGTTTGATATTTATCAGAGCTGGTTATATTTATTTTTCATCACAATCTGTGTGTATTTGGTGCTGAAGGAGCAGTAACAGTCCTGTCTGCAGGCAGCTGTGAGCCAGCCACAGGGATCCTCACCCAGGAGGGCAGGTCCAGCTCCAGGCACAAAGTGCCCAGGAGCCTTCTCCAGCTGCCCACTCAGCACCATCCCACTCCTGGCGAGGAGAGCCTTCATTAGCAGATCTCAATCAGGGTTTGCTGCAAGCTGCTGGGCTCTCCTGCAGCACCTGGAGCTCCTGCTCTGTCAGAGCTCCTCAGGAGACCCTGCTGGAGTGGGGGCACAGGGAGGTGGAGTGGGATTCTGGGGTTTCTGTGGCCTGGCTTCTCCTCCAGCTCATTAGCATCACCCACGCTGTGACATGGTGACAGCTGAACAGTTTGTCCCCTGAAGTTAGCAGGAAGATTAAGGAAAGCTCTCCTTTCAGAGTTGCCAGGAGCCTTTACAAGGGATGTGTTTTAAACAAGGCTCCCAGTAGTGTTTAAAGAAATTGGAAGGGGAAGACCAGTTTTAGCAGGGATTAAATGGAGCAGCTGGGCATTAAAGGCAGCAGATGTTGTCTGCCTAAATCATCCAAATGTACAGACACTGCCAAGCACAAGCACAGCCAAACCCCCGTCCTTCAGCTTGGGATAAAAACATCTCATAAACGGGCTGGCACTGCTGGCCTCAGTGAGAGGTTTGGTTTCTGAAGGGGGAAGCTCTCCAGAAGTTCTCACTAACAGTAATTGTGTGAAAACCAGCCACAGCTCCATCCTGCCCCAGTGTCCTTGGCTGGCCAAGGCTGCTCCACTGAAGCTCCATCACTTCCTCTGGTGTTTCTGCATCAAAGCAATGGTGATAAACACTGAATTCTCCAAATTTAGCTTTGCTCAGGAGATCTTGGGTAAAATGTGTCATTGCTGGCAGCAGCTCTTCCTGCCCAAAGCTGTGAGCTGAGGAGCTGCTGACACAGCCAAAGCTGTCCCCAGAGCTGCAGGGCCGCTGGCTCTGTGCTCCCTCCTGCAGAGGATGCTCTTCCTCTTGTTGCCCCCAATCAGGAATGGTTCTAGCACCAGCTGAGGGGGTTGCTGTGAGGGTGAAGGTGACTCCTGTGTGGTGCCCAGGGGCTCAGAGGATGTGATCCATGCTCTGGGTGCTGTTCCCATGCTCTCTGCTCTTCTGGGCTGTTCTAGGGCTTGGAAGACTCCCTTCTTCTGGGAAAAAAGGGGGAGGAGTGGGGGGAAGAGAAATTCAGCAACTTAATCTGTTTCAGTGTTGCTGCGTGTCCTTCCCCACATCTTAAACATGAAAAATATCAGCGAGCTTCCCTTTGGCCCTGGGGGAAGAAAAAGGAGTCTCCAGCTGGAGTTCATGAAGGTCTGCAGGAGGAAGGAGCAGTGTCATGGGCTCGGGGTGATCCCCGAGAGCACAAGTGCTGTGCTGAGGGTGAACAGCCGGCTCATGCACACTTAAACTGTCCTCAGCCACCACCCTCCCCAGCATTTCCTCATCCCTTCCACGTGGGAGAGGAGCTCAGGAAAAAAAAAATAAACCGCAAAACACTGTAAAAGGAGAGTTAGAAATCCAGAGGTACATTTTGTCCTTTGCAAAAAGAGGGCACTGCTTTTCTTCTTGCTTTTAACGCTGCCTGAAACAACGGCTGTGTTTTATTTTCAAGGTGCTTGTTAGGCAGTGAGGCTGGATGCTCCTGCAGCCCTGTGCCTGGCAGTGATGCTGCTTCAGAGGAATGTGTTTTTCCCCTCTTAGACATCTTCAGACAATTGCCCAACTGTTGGAAGACAAGGTAGTGCTGCCTGAGGGGAGGAGGAGGAGGAGGAGGAAGTGCTGCTGCACGCCAGGGGAGCCTCAGCAGGTCCAGCACAGCCAGCTCCTCGGGGAGGAAGGTCTCTGCTCCTGTCCTGGGACAGGCTCCTGGCTGTGTTTCTCCATGCCAGCACTTGAGCTACCCGTGGTGCCCTGGCGTGGGTTCTGCTGAGCTCTGGATCATCCCATCCCCGTCCCTCCCTGCTGCTGGGGCTCTGCTCACTGGGCTCTCGTGCTCCTGAAAACAGCCCTGAGGCTTTGGGCTGCTCCTCCAGTTCTGACAGTCTCTGAGGAACTCTTCTCCAGTGTGAGAACTCTCCTCCAGTGTGAGAGCTCTTCTCCAGCATGAGCATGCAGTGAGGTTGATCAGGCAAGGATTCAAGTTCTGCTTCCACGTCCTCTCTTCTGAGCTGCTCAGCTCAGGGTGCTTCTGCTGCTGGGCAGGAAGAGCTGTGACCATGCCATTCCCAGTTATTCTGCCCCTTCCAGGCAGGACACCGAGCTCCTGGGGGTTGTGCCTCAGTTTCCCTGGGGAAGCTGTCCTGAAGCTGTTCCTGTGGTCCCTTGGTGCTGAGGTTTCCCAGGACAGCTTTGACCCGTGTGGCTCCTCACTGTGCTTGCTGCCCCATTTCTCTTGCATTTCCCCGATTTATTATAGTTGTCTCCCCAGTTGTGCTGAATTCCTTGGTAAATGGAAGTTGGTATTTTAATTTTCCCTGGAAATGAGTTCCTTTCATGGCACTTGTGCACTAATAAAACACGTGTGTATCACCTCCATTTCTCTTGGAGAACAAGAGAAAAAAAATCTTCTGTGGGTTTATGCATTTAATAACCAAAACCCTCTCAGCAAACAGCTCTGGCTCTTGGGTTTGCTGTTTTCAGCTGTTGAATTCCTTGCAGGAATACCCCAGGCAGGGCCTGTGAGGGCTCCAGGAACCTGCTGTGGCCAGGGCACTGAGCAGCCCCTGGTGCCTGCAGGGAGGCAGCTCCTCTGGGTCTGCAGAGCCCTGGCCAGGCTGGAAGTGATGCCTCAAGTCTGAGCTTTCATTTTTCAGATTCTCTGCTGCCTTAGTGTGTGACTCTGAGCTCCACACCAAGTGCCAGCAGCTCTCCTCACAGCTCAGGCACACAGAACAATCCTTTTCCAGTCCAGAACCAAGGACACCGCTGCAGCTTCAGCCCCAAAAAGTGCAAACAACAGGGGATGGAGGAGAGCAACCTGGGAGGGTGGGACTGCATCCCCTGGAGCTGCAAATGGGCAGTGAACCCAAGGTGGGAATGGACCCAAACTGATAAAAGTGTGAAAACTCGTGACTCTGAGTCCATGCTGGGTCCATCTTGGGTGCAGCCCTGGCTGGGCTCTTGCACTGCCCAAGGTGGATCCTTTCATGTGTTTTTTTTAATAATTCCCTGCTTTATTCTGTAACAGTGTCCAGCCTCTGTCCAGGAGCCCCTGCAGGCAGCAGAGGAGGTGAACTCCTCTCTGAGGGCTCTGCTGAGCACAGGAAGGGAGGCTGCCCTGGGCTGCTGCATTCCTCCATTCCTCCAGCTACTCCCCAAGGGCTCTGCTGGGCTGATGGATAGCTCAGCATCTTTGTTCTTTGTTTTCCTTCTGACACTGGCAGAGCTTAAATCACAGCAGAGAGGGCCTGACAGGTCTCCAGTTACACAAACAAGTGCTGCAGAGACAGGAGTGTGTCGGGTGCTGCTCCTCTCTGGGAGTCAGGGCTGGGCCAGGGCCGTGAGCCTTGGAGGCAGTGCAGAAATGGGGATGTGCCTGCAGGGCCTGGGAGGCTGGCCAGGAGCAGCCTCACCAGGAGCTTAGCACGGTGTGCCCTTTGGGATGGGTCCTGACACATACACTGTGTGCTGTCACACGCCTCACTCAAAGAAAATAGAAGCTGTTGGCTTCCCTTTGTGCTTCTGCTGCTGCTTTCTCTTAAAATAATAATGCTCGGGGCAATATTAATTTGTTCCAGCTTCCATGGAGCAATCCCCCATCTCCCCAAACCTCAACAAGAATAAATACGACTGCGTAGGTGCAGCTTCAGCAGAGGAGGAGATCTCAAGTTTCCCATTAATGTCAGGTTCTCCCAGCAGCACGAGAATTCAGAGGAACCCAAGCTGTGATGTCCAAGGTGCTCTCCCCTGTGCCCCCAGGAGCAGCTCTGCTGTGGCTGCCATCCAGCAGCTGTGCTCTGGTGGTCCTGGCTTGCCCAAGGACTCCCTGGCTGGTTTTGGGCAGGGTTTTCACCTTGCCCTTTGTTTCTGGGCCCCCAAAAATGTGTTTCCCCCTGGGATGGTGCTGCTGAGCCTGAGCTGCTCTTCTCTGCAGGCTGTTTTGCTGACAGCTGTGGATCCAGCATGTGCCACGAGGTTCCTCTTGCAGATCCTTTTTGTTTTCTCAGCGTGGTTCAGGTCAAGGTGTGGGGAGGGTGGAGTTCCTGAAATGCTGTGAGGGTCAAGCCTTGAGTTTGCTCTTGATCCACTGAGCTGCAGCAATGGCCTGAGCTCGTCCCAAACCTGACCTGATGGTTTGATGAGGAGAGAAAATGAGGAGGAGCAGGTGACAGTTGTGCCACAGGGCCAAGACAAACCACTGCACCTGGGCACAGCTTGGGGAAAAATGCTCTCTGAACCTTCTGCTTCTTGTTCCAGCAGAATAAATTGGAGAAGGAGGTCCAGAGGAGAAGTGAGGGCTGTGGAGGTCAGTGGGGAAGCACAGAGAGGGCTCTGGTGTCTGGGCTGAGCACTCTGGCCAGCTGGGGATGGATTGCAGATAATGGTTTGCTTTCTGTTCGTGTTTTGGCAGTAAAATACTGGGGAGAGAAAAAACTGCTGAAGCTGAAGGAGGATATTGGTTCAAGAAAAAATGGGAATGAATTGGCCATAAATAGTACAGATGAGAAAATTACTTTTCTTTTTTCTTTTTTAACTGAGAGATGAAAAATTCCAAAGGAGCTTCCAGAAGAAATGGGCAAAAAATGATCAGTTTTTAAAGTGAAGTTCAGATTAGTAAAAACTTTGTGACTTGATAGGGAGGGAACTGGCCTGGATCTGCAGATCTTTCTGGGATGTCTGTCTGTGAATATGTGCTGCTATTTTAGAGTAATAAAACCAGCTAAGCCATGTTTGAAGCTAGTTATTTAATGTATAATGCACCAACAATGAAAACCCAGCTGTATTTTGAATCTAGAGAGTGGCAAACCCAAGTATCAATTACTTCCATTCTTTCATTCTGTGGAAAGATCTTATTGTCAAAAAATCATCAGAAGATCTCGGTGTATTCTGAACAAGTCCCTGGACTGTGTAAGGCACAGAGCTGCATCCAGGGAAGGAACCTGCAGGCCACAAGAAGGAAGAAATCTGCCCAGGCTGCTCACCAGCACTGGGGGAGTGAGGGAGATTACCATTAACAATTCCTAACCTTTGTGAGCATACATTATGCTGCTAATTTTTTCCTGCTGCTGAATTCATGTCAATGTTGAAAGTATAAACAATCCCCTGACTAAAATTGTGTTTGGTTTGCCTTGTCCCACGGATTAACAAATCTGATTACTGCATTTAAATTTAATGCCCCAAAAATTCCCTAAATGAATGATTCAGTGTGAGGCCATGAGCAGATGTAATTATCTATGAAAACTAATGAATCATGTCGTTAGGAGAGTTCTCCCTGCAGCTGTCTCCAATTAATCTGTCCGTCAGTGCTGGAGTAAGGAGTTTGTAACCCAGGGTAAGGTGCTGCCACTGCTCTGCCCAGCCTCTGCCACAGCCACGCTGGGGAAGGAGCAATCTTCCCTCACTTTTAGGTGTATTTTTGGAAAATGCAAAGCCCTGAGCATGTGTTCTGCCAGTCCTCTGGGGTGGGGTGCTGTTGGATTTGACTGTGTCCCTTCCATTGTCTCCTGAGCAGGGAAGTGTTTGCAGAAGTGACTTTTGGGGAGGATTCAGAGCTTTTCCCTGCTGATTTTGTCTGTCAGTGTTGTGAGCTGAGGGTGTTTCATGGGAGGTTTCTCTGGGCAGCCCCTTTTTCTGAGGAAGGCACTCACAGTTTGCTCAGGGAGCCCTGGTACTGCAGGAGTGGATCAGGGAGCTGCTCCCCTCTCCAGAGGAGTGGCAGAGGATGTTGAGTCTTTAACAAACAGCTCAAATGTCCTGGAAACAGCTGAGGGAAAAGAGTGAAGTATTAAAGGAGCCTTCCAAAGGCCTGGGGAGGAGGGACTCCCTCCTGCCCAAGTTTCAGTGTTTGGTGCCCCTGTGGCAGCCTCTCCACCAGGTCAGTGTGCTCAATAATAATGTCCACGTTCATTATTTTGTCTGTCAATAGCTGAAGGTTTCCCAGGCCGGGGTAGCCGAAGGAGAGGGTTCCCTGCAGCTGCAGGTGTGCAGCAGTGCTCAGCCCAGTCAGTGTCTCACTTTTCTGGGCTGGGCACAGCAAACCAAGGGATGGCCAGCAATGCTGGGAATGGGTTTAACTGTGTGCCTGCTGGGCACCTGAGAACTGCTGGAAATGGCCTGGAAAGAAATCCCTTGGTAGTTTACCCTGTTGCAGAATCAGGATTTTGGAGGGGAGGAAGAGCAAATACCTCACCTGGAAGGAAGGACGTGGCTCAGCTCTTCAGGGCCAGTGGGGACAAAGACCATGGCTGCAAGAAGTCTTCTCCTACATGGTGTAGGACGTGGAGAGCTGGATGAAGGTCTGTGGGGTGAAGATCTGTGCAGGGGAGAGGGGGCACCTCATTCCTGTCCTGCAGAGAGGGAGGACAGGCACCTCAGTCCCATCCTGCAGAGAGGGAGGACAGGCACCTCAGTCCCATCCTGCAGAGAGGGAGGACAGGCTCTGGGAGCTGTCCTGACCACAGCCTGGGCAGATTTGCTGTTCAGGGAGCCTGGCTCGGTGGAAGTTGTTCCCCTGCCCGGGCAGCCTGGCTGTTCTTGTACAAACTGGGCTCCTGCTGGGATGGAGCTGCTCCACCTCAGGCTCACAGTGACATTGGCCTTGGGGATGCCCTGATGGCATCTCCCGGGAGCACAGCCTTGCTTAAAACCGGGATTAACGGGGATTGCAGGGTGTTAACAACTTGTTGGCATTCCTGGGGTGGTGGGGAGGGACAGAGCAGCGGGGCTGCTGTGATTCCTGGTGAGCAGGGTTTGCTTTGTGGTGCTGCTGGACACGCACAGCCCCAGCGCAGCGCTGGCATTTCAGACACGAGCTGTCAGGCTGTGCCTTTGGGACACCTGTAATTGCAATTAGCAGCCAGGAAACACACAGCCAGCGGGCTGCAGGAAGAGGGGAGAGCTGGAGGGGATGTGCTGGGCTGGGGAGGTGGGTGTGAGCAGCTCCTGAGCACGGGAGCAGCCTTGCACAAACAGCCCTGCGCGCTCAGCCCGTCCTGCTGATCAAAGCCAGGCAGAAGGGGATTCTCCTCCTCACTCGGGGGCACTTCCTATCAAAGGGCTGCGTGAGGTTTGTTTGTGGAGGTGCAAGCGTGGAGAGCTGCAGAGAGCAGGAGCTGACAAAGGAGAAGCAGTTGTTGCTTTTCCCAGTGCGAGTGCGCTGGCGGATCCACGGGCGGCGTGACCCAAAACAACTGGAGTCACTGAGCAGGGAGAGGAGCAGCTTTGTTGTACCACCTGTACTGCACTGTGTTCTCCTGGCTATTTTAATAGCTAATTAATCTTGATTTGCTTGGATTTAAGAGGGTTTTTTTCTCTTTTGGCGCATATGTGCAACCTATTATGTCATAAATCCCACACATTTCAGCAAATGTCATCCTGATTGTTCCCTACAGCACAGCATCCTACTAGGGAAACATTCAGGGTCAGGAACTTGGATTCTTTAAGCACTGTATTCAAGGAAGCCGATTTATTGTTCTTTCACAGCAGAACAGGGTGATTTCTTCTGGACCTATATCACATTGGCAGCCAGTCTGGAGAGGTCAGAATTGCCTTAGCGCTGGAGGGTCTGTGGGCACATTAATCTGTCTTCATAAATTAACTGTTGCACCCCACAGATGCCAGCACAGGGCACTTCTGAGTGTTCAGTGCTTTTCTGTTCCTCTAGAAGCAGGAATTATTTTTGTGCACTCGGTGTTTGACCTGTGTCTCATATCCTAAAATCAATACAAGTGTTCCTTGTCCTTTTTCCTTGTGTCTTTTACAGGGTTTGAAGGAGTTTGTTTGGGGCCGGAGGAAGTGACCTTCATATCAAATAATCCTGACGTGGCGAGTTGGGGCTTTGGGTAGCTTTCTTGTGGCTATTAGTGCTGTGAAAGCTGAATAAAAAATTTGCAACTGGAAGTCTTAAAAGTGAATTAGGGAAGTGTTGACTCCAAAGGGCCATTAGCGTGGCCTCAGCGTGGGTTGTGCCTTGTTTTTCCTTGCTGCTTAATGTATAGCTGTGTCTGACCTTTTCCCCGGGTTGTTTTGGTGGGCCTGTGAAGGAGATGGCAGAAGGAAAATGTGAATTAAAACATCTTGTGTAAGGAAATGACTTTCCTGCTCTTCTCCAAAAAGGGAAGAACCCTGAAAATAAAAGAAGAGGGAGACTCCTCTCTCAGTTTGCCATCTCTAGCACTTTTCATTCCTGTTTCCCCTTGCTTTGCTGGTAGCATTTGATTATTTCCAGGGTGTGCTGCTGTGTCTGTGTGTCCTGCAGGAGCTCTGGGGGTGCTGGCACTGCCCAGCTGCTCCCAGCAGCATCCCACCAGAGCTGGCTTCTTTGTGAAACTCCTTCAGCCCCCGCAGCTGAATGTTCCCTGAGCTGGGATTCCCTTCCCAGGTAGAACACAGCTTCTTTCAAACTTTTCATCAGCTTTAAGTAGCTAAACCAAACTTTGTAGGCATTCCAGTTCTCAAATCTCTC
This sequence comes from Onychostruthus taczanowskii, assembly GCF_017590055.1. Classification (NCBI taxonomy): domain Eukaryota; kingdom Metazoa; phylum Chordata; class Aves; order Passeriformes; family Passeridae; genus Onychostruthus; species Onychostruthus taczanowskii. Next base: position 39,964 of record NW_024499529.1, read on the forward strand.
TGTGGCTGGAGCTCAGGAGCATTTAATTTTCTTTTTCAGGAATCTTTGGGAGTGTTCTTCCTTCCTGCTAGCCTGTATCAGTTTTTTGGGTGCACAGTGCTGCTCAGTGGTTTTCTGTCTCTCTGTGGCTGGAGCTCAGGAGCGTTTTATTTTCTTTTTTTGGGAATCTTTGGAGTGTTCTTCCTTCCTGCTAGCCTGTATCAGTTTTTTGGGTGCACAGTGCTGCTCAGTGGTTTTCTGTCTCTCTGTGGCTGGAGCTCAGGAGCGTTTTATTTTCTTTTTTTGGGAATCTTTGGAGTGTTCTTCCTTCCTGCTAGCCTGTATCAGTTTTTTGGGTGCACAGTGCTGCTCAGTGGTTTTCTGTCTCTCTGTGGCTGGAGCTCAGGAGCGTTTTATTTTCTTTTTTTGGGAATCTTTGGAGTGTTCTTCCTTCCTGCTAGCCTGTATCAGGTTTCTGGAGCGCTGTCAATGGTTTTCTGCCCAGCACTGCTGGGTTTGGGGCTCCTGAGCACTCCTGGGTGCTGCTGGCTGCAGAGGCTCTGGTGCAGCTCATCCCTCTCACAACCAGAGCAGCCTTGTGGTCATGTTGACAGCTTGGCACCGCCGTGGCAGTGATTTGTCAGAGCTTCCCCAGCAGCCCAGCGAGCAGGGCAGACAAAGGGGAGGCACGGGCAGGACCTCCCGGAACGAATTGGGGTGTGAGAGGGGCTGGGAGATCCCTGCGGATCTGGGGCGGGTTTGGCACAGCAGCACGGCCTTGTGCAACGCTCCCTGCATCCAGCCCTGCCTTGGAAACAAGCTTTGCAGTGCTTGCTTGGTCCTGGAGCAGAGTGAGAGGAAGCCTGGAGAGGAACCTGGAGCCCAGGAGAGAGGAACCTGAACGGGGCAGGGGAGAGAACAGTGGGTGAGAGGAGACCTCGGGAAGGTGGGAGCTTCATCAGGGCATCCTGAAGTGAGAGCAGAGCTCTGAGTGTTGAGGGTGGAGCAGCCCTGGCAGTGGGAGCTGGGGAAGCGTGGAGGATTTTGTGGACAGTTAGCTAGCTGACAAAAGTCATGCTGGAATAATAGTGTCAGTTGAGCAAGAAGGAGACGAGGACAGGATTCAGCAGTCAGTGTCCCAACCTGGCAAGGGCACTGTTGCCCCTGCTGCACGAGGGAGAGGTTTGTTAGCCAGGAAAGTGAAGAAAGGATAAGAAAAGCCCAAACAGAATAACCACAAGGATGTAGAAGTAGGTGTAGTTAGCTGATAAGTAACTAACCAATAATGAGCTTGCCTTTTGCAATATGCATTAGCATTATTAACACTAATATAAACATGTGTGCCTATTCAATAAACTTCTGAGATTTGCTGATCACTCCTATTGAGTGCTGCCGATCTCCACAGGGAAGAGCCTGGGGTTTGAGCTCCTGTGAGCTGCTGCAAGTAAAACATCAGTGGCACGAGTGCAAATAAAACATCAGGGTGCTGCTCTGGCAGGAGGGAGCTGCTCTGGGAAGGAAACACGACATCAGGGCTTGAATCAAAGTGTGGTGAGCACGCACAGTGCTCTGCAGCAGCTCTGAAGGTCTTCTGCCACAGATGCACCAGTCCTACAAGTATGAGGTTGTCACAGGGCTGTGTTCTTGGCTGCAGTGGCACTTGGAGTCAGAAGGAACCCAGGCAGGAAAACTGATTTAATGCAGAGTAGATCTGTGCGGGGGCCAGAGGATCAGGTGCCATCAGCCCCTTCCCTGGTCTAGAAAGTGCTAAATTCTGTTAATAGCCTTAATTCATGGGGCCTGACACCTGCTGGCACTGGGAGATCTGGTAGGTAGAGGTGAGTGGAAGGAGAAGTGCACCAAGTAAACAAAAATATGCAAGTTTTCAAAAATAAAAAGGCTTGTGAAGAGAGGAAAAAAGATGTATCAGGGAGTAGGGAGTAAATGTGGCTCTTGTGTGTCCTCCCAGGGGCTGAGCTGGGGTTTGGTGTGTCAGGAGGGAGCAGGACGGACCCAGATTGGGGAGAGGCCGTGGCTGGGCACAGAGGGCAGCACCCTCGGTGTGTGCTCTCTTGGGTTTTGTGTCCTCTCAGGGCCTTTTGCACTCCTCTCCTGTGCTCTCCTCCCTCCAGACACACCTGAAGTGCAAGGTGCTGTGAGCACGGCTGGGTTTGGGGGGTGGATGCCAAGAGGAGAAGCTGCCAGGTGAGCCCTGCCCTTTTTCCTGTCCCCTTTTCGGGAGGGTGGCACTGCTGCCTTTGGTGCCATCCCCGTGCCCTGGGGGGTTTGGGACTCCTCTCTGTCCCCCCAGTGCTGCTCAGCCCCCCTTACCTGCAGCTCCCTGTCACACCTGCTGCACTGCAGACCCCTCAGTTCCCCCGGTGCTGCCTCTCAGGGGTGCAGCTGTGGGGGCAGAGGTCCCTGTCCCCGGGCAGCGCTGCCTTCCCCGGGGCAGCACCTGGGGCCACGGGCTGGAGGATGCCCCCATATGAAATGTGAAAGGTGAAATGTGTCAGTGCTGCTGTGACAGCTCCAGCCACGAGCCCTGTGCATCATCCTGGGGTCAGGGCTGTCCCAGGGCTGTCCCAGGGCGCTGAAGGGACAGGGATCCTTGGGACTCTGCTGAGCTCCAGGGAAATCCCAGCCCTGAAGGAAAGAGCAGTTTGGTGTCAGTGCTCCTGGAGCTCTTTCCTGTTCCCTTTGGAGGAGGGAAGCTTTGGGGTGAGCTGGTTGCAGTTTTCCAGCACCTGAAGGGAACCCACAGGAAAGATGGGGAGTGACTGTGGCTGAGAGATGGAGGCACAGGACACAGGGAATGGCTTCAGTGACACAGGGCAGGGCTGGATGGGATTTTGGGAATTAGGAATTGTTCCCTGGGAGGTGGGCAGGCCCTGGCACAGCTGGGGCTGCCCCTGGATCCCTGGCAGTGCCCAAGGCCAGGCTGGACACTGGGGCTGGAGCACCTGGGACAGTGGAAGGTGTCCCTGCCATGGCAGGGTGGCACTGGAGGGGCTCTGAGGTCCCTTTTAACCCAAACCATTCTGTGATTGTCCTTCCAATCAATCTGTCCACGCTGTGTTTTCTGCTGCTCACCCAAAGTGAGCACACCAGGGTCGCTGCCATCCCTGGTTTCAATCAGGAAGCGAGGCACAGAACGCCTGAGGAATAAATTCTACCTCAGATGAAACTTAATCTGTTTTTAAAGAACTCCCTCCCACTGAAATAGAGGGGTTTTTTCCTTGCTTTTTAACAGTCCTCCCCTGAAAAGCCTCTCTTGGGGTGTCTGTCATCCTCACTCAATGATGTTGAGGTTTTTTTCTTTTTTTTATTCCAAGTTTCTGGAAGCTCTGTGGTTTTCCCTGTTACACGTTTTTAATTCAGAATGCCTCAGTGAGCCTTTCCTGTTCTGAATCTCCAGAGTGCTCCATGGGGGAAAATTTAAAAAATAACATGTAAGCTTTATATAATTTACTATGAGAGTAATTGGGTTTATACAGCAGTTCATAAACCTTTAGCTGGTAAAAATCAAAGTACCTTAATCTCAAAAGCAGATGGGGGGACGTCACGGTGAAGGCTTGTAGAGTTTTCAAAGACAAATTGTTTAATTCCATCACTGCTAGGAAAATAAATAGTTCTGCTGCTCGATTGAAAACAGAAACATCCCAGAAACGAGACTTTCTTCGCTTTCAAGCGTTGTTAGCCTGACAACAAAGGAACGCAGAGGAGAGATGTGCTGGGGTTCCAGTTTGTGAGGAATGAAAGGCCAAGGCCTCTATGCCACATTTTATCATTCGTGGGGAATTCTCAAGTGCCTTTGCTGCCGGCTCTCAGGCTGCCCCGTGTCCCAGGCAGTGTTTGCTGTGAGTCAGGCAGGCGTGTGATGTCTGCAGGTCATTTCCTTCCATCTCGGAGGTGCCCGCCGTGGGGCACGCTGCTCCCAAATCCACTTTTCAATGCTGTTTGCAGGGCTGGATTGAAAGCTGGGAGCCATGCCTTGCCTGTGTAATGAAGGCTGCATTTGTAGCCCCACAGCAGTGCTGCTCGCAGGCCAATCAGGGCTATCTGGCCAGCACATCCCCTCCCAAGTGATGGTCTTGCTTTAGTCCTAATGGCCTGATGAGATCACCTCTAATTTGTGTATCGAGCTGGTTTGTATCACATCGTTCAGAAGAAAAAAAGAAAGGGGGTAAAAAACCCCACACAGCCCCAACAAAACCCTCTTTATTTTATTTTTTTTTCTCGCTGGACTTCAAAAGGTTGTATTATACCCAGTGTGCAGTGCCCTGTGAAAGCTCAGAGCCATTACCTCAGCCCACAGCAGAAAACGAGCTCCCCTTTTGGTGGGACAGAGCGGGGACAGTGCTGTCAGCCCAGCAGGAGATGCTGGCCAGGCTCTGCTGGCTCCCTGAGCTGTGCTCTCAGGTGCAGCATCCTCCTCCTGTGGCCCAGGAGCGGAGGAGCCCGGGGTGAGAAGCGTGAGGAGCTGCTGGCCGGGAGCACAGAGCAGCACAGCAAGGTGCTGAGGTGGCTCAGGGCGCTGAGAGCAGGGAGGGGGGACAGCAAGGTGCAAACCACGCAGTGCTTGGGCTGTGCAGGTACAGGTACACACCTTGTCAGTCTGGAGAAAGCCCTGCTGCGTGCTCCTGGGTCCCAGGGGTGCCTCTGCCCAAGTGAGAGCGTTCTGGCCGTGCTGTTAGCTCAGCAGAGCTGGCTGTGGAGAGTGGTTCTGCAGTTTTGGGAAGAGAGGACTCGGCCGTGGTGCTCAGCAGTGATGGATCCTGGGGGCTGAGACACAGGAGCAGAGCTGGGGGAGCCCAGCAATCCTCAGAGGCAGCACACAGAGCTCTGCAAGGTGTGTTTGACAGGAAAAGAGTGCTTTATACTGAGTGCTTTGGTATAAAGTGTAAGGAATAATGGAGCTGGGCTGTTGGATATTTGGGAAGTGAGTGAACCAAGCACAGCCTGGTGCTCAGTATCTCCTGTGCATCAGCCAGCCCTTTCTTCCAGGTTGTTCCAGAGCTGCATTAACCTCAAGCTGTCTTTTTCCAAAGCTGCTCTGCCTCGAAAGGAAACAAATTATTGGCAGAAATTGATTTCTTCTTAGCAGCTAACTTTTAAATCTAAAATCTTAACAAATATATGCTGCAATGATCAAAAAATGTTACATTAACACTTTTTTATGACCTTAGCTGAGACACTTGGTAACATGCTGTTGTCCTGGGCGATTTGGATACTTTTATTTCTTGTTATTTGTACTGTTCTACACCCTTTTCTGGCTGAATCAGTTTTGCATATTGCAGCGCTGGCATTTGGATTTCCCTTGAAGTCTGGTGGGAGGAATTTAAACCTTTGGAGCTCAACTTGTTCCCTGCTGCCTCCTTGCTTGTGTCCCCACGCTGGCACAGAGCAGAGGGGGAGCCCAGGGGAGCTGACAGGACTGAGCACTCAGCTCTCTCCAGGCACGTTTGGAGACTGCACTCTGCTCATGAGATCAGGTGCTGGCTGTAGAAAATGGGGCAAAATTCAGCGGTGGGAGTGGGCTCTGGGATCAAACCCAGGTGGGTGATGCTTCTTCACCCCGAGGTGTTGGATGAGCTTGCTTTGCTCTCTCAGACAGCAGGATTCATTTGCAGAGTTGTCCTGGGGCTGCCTGCATTGTTTTGGCTTTTTGTGCTGGCTTTCTTGCAGAGCTGGGCCCGCAGTTAACGCTGAGTTTCGATTTCCATGACAAGTTCTCTTCAGGGAGATTTACAGCTCAGCTGCTTTGGTTTGCCAGGCTAATGCTCTGGAATGCAGGTTGACAGTCCAGATGTGAAACCTTTCTCCTCGGAAAGAAAACAAAGGATTAAATGTGTTTTAAGAGGGTTTGAAAAAAATAATTTAGGGCTGAGGCCCCGAACCCAACATCTGAAGTCTTGAAATACTGCTGGGGATGTGAAACTTCAAAATCAGGACACTTGGAAGTGCAGCCAGGCTGTGAGTTCCCTGTGGCTTTTGGAGCACCTGGCACTGCCTGTACTAGGGCTTCCTGAGGTTTTACAGAATGTCAAATAATCAAATTCTGCATCCTCATGCCATCAGTGCAGGGTAAAGCCTGGTTTGGGTCTTGCCCCTGCTGAAACCTGTGGAGTGTGGGGCAGCTGCAGGCTCTCCCTTGGACATGACCACGTTTCCCTGATTCTCATAGCTAAAGAAAGAGGCTCCTGTTTTCTGATCTGACAAACTGACAGCTTTCCTGGCTGTAGAATTACCCCAGTTCCCGGGTGGTGCAGGTTTGTTCACCAGCATCCCCACTGCAGGGGGAAAGGTCTGACCAGGCTGCAAGGCCATGACTGGACTGGAAAAGGGATTAATAGTGGTGTTTAATGTCCAAACCATCATTTTAACGAGAGGAACACAATGGCCTCAGCCAAGGCATTGAATGTGATCCTTTGTGCTGGTGGAGGTTTGTACAATGCATCTGCCCCTGAGTGCCCGCTTGGGTTTCAGAATTGTTTGGGTTGGAAACAATGCAGCAAGAGTTCATTGTCCTCCCAGAGAAATGATGAAAACATCCAGAACTTTCTCCCTGCCCATATGGGAAGAGCAAACATGAGGAGTCTGTACTACCAGATGTCTTAAAATTGAGACCACAGCCTCAAAGGTGGGAAGGGCAGACCTTGCAGGGCAGGTCGTTCTCAAGTAGCCTTGGGAAACATCTTGGGGTTTACTGGGGTTTATTAAAACTGGGGTTGTAAAAAGCTTGTGGCTCTTATTTGGGACTAACAATCCCATTTGTGTTCTGTTGTGATCAGGCTCAGGAAGCCTCTGCAGAACAGTGGCTTTGCTGGAGCAGAGGCACGCTCTGTGCACTCAGATTTTTGGTATTTGTTCTGTTCAGAAAGGTCTCTGCCTTTAGTCCAGCTTGTGGAACAACAGATGAGTGCAAGTATGCTAAAAAAGCAGGTTTGACAAATGACAAAAATGGCTTGTGTTTTTCCTAGGGGAAAAAATAAATAACGTGGGCTAAACCTGCCTTTTGTAGTATCAGTGTATGTTTTTTTAAAGTGGGTGTTCTAAACTGAGTAATCAGAAAAAACAACTTTGAGATTACACACACAGAACGAGGAGTTAATTTTTTGCCCTATATATATATGTGTATATATATATACATTCACTTTAAAGCTGATTTCTGTTGAAAACAATGTACTTACCTAACAAGCCGTTGTTTGGTGCTGAGCTGTGGTGCTGCAGTCAGGTGCTGTGCCCCGTTGTTCCCAAGCTCTGGGAGCCACGGGGACAGCCCTGCACACACGGGCACGGGGAGCCCAGCAATCTCTGCCCTCTGATAAACTCTGTTTGTGCAGCTTCAGCAGGGGAGCCTTCCTTCCTGGCCTGGCCTTTGTCACGCTGCACGTCAGGGCTCGAGCCTGCAGGTCAGAGCAGGCTCCAGCCAGAGTGTCCCCAGCCCTCAGCTGGGTAAATCACCTGGGCACCGAATCCCTTGGGTGCTTCCAGCTGGGTAAATCACCTGGGCACGGAATCCCTTGGGGGGGAAAAAATAAATAACGTGGGCTAAACCTGCCTTTTGTAGTATCAATGTATGTTTTTTTAAAGTGGGTGTTCTAAACTGAGTAATCAGAAAAAACAACTTTGAGATTACACACACAGAACGAGGAGTTAGTTTTTTGCCCTATATATATGTGTATATATATATATATGTGTATATATTCACTTTAAAGCTGATTTCTATTGAAAACAATGTACTTACCTAACAAGCCGTTGTTTGGTGCTGAGCTGTGGTTCACTTTAAAGCTGATTTCTGTTGAAAACAATGTACTTACCTAACAAGCCGTTGTTTGGTGCTGAGCTGTGGTGCTGCAGTCAGGTGCTGTGCCCCGTTGTTCCCAAGCTCTGGGAGCCACGGGGGCAGCCCTGCACACACGGGCACGGGGAGCCCAGCAATCTCTGCCCTCTGATAAACTCTGTTTGTGCAGCTTCAGCAGGGGAGCCTTCCTTCCTGGCCTGGCCTTTGTCACGCTGCACGTCAGGGCTCGAGCCTGCAGGTCAGAGCAGGCTCCAGCCAGAGTGTCCCCAGCCCTCAGCTGGGTAAATCACCTGGGCACCGAATCCCTTGGGTGCTTCCAGCTGGGTAAATCACCTGGGCACTGAATCCCTTGGGTGCTTCCAGCTGGGTAAATCACCTGGGCACCGAATCCCTTGGGTGCTTCCAGCTGGGTAAATCACCTGGGCACGGAATCCCTTGGGTGCTTCCAGCTGGGTAAATCACCTGGGCACCGAATCCCTTGGGTGCTTCCAGCTGGGTAAATTCACCTGAGCACGGAATCCCTTGGGTGCTTCCAGCTGGGTAAATTCCCCCTGAGCACTGAATCCCTTGCACTCCTTCCCTAATGGGTAAATTCACCCTGAGCACTGAATCCCTTGGGTGCTTCCAGCTGGGTAAATCACCCTGAGCACGGAATCCCTTGGGGATCCTTCCCCTCTGGGTAAATTCACCCTCAGCACTGAATCCCTTGGGCTCCTTCCCCCGGGGTATAAATTCACCCTGAATCCCAGAGGGGATAAATTCATCACTGAATCCCAGAGTAGCTGTGGCAGGGTTCCCTCTGTGCCTCCTCCTGCTCTGCAGAGTCCACGGGCACACAGCCACCCCAAACACGGAGCATTCAGCCACATCTGCAGAAAATCCATGGGAGGGCATGTGGAAAGTTGGCAGAGCTCTTGGTGGAAGGAAGTGGGAAGAAAGAAAATCATTAGCTAAGGCTGGCGGGGATGCGTGGACTCGAGGTCGTCTTATCTGTGGAAGTTCTTCTTGCCCCCTTTCTGTTGTTTTAACCACTTCTCTGAGTAATCAGAACTTTTTCCATGCCTGCAGACTGGGAATGGAATATTTCTGAGCCGTGTTTTTGAGCTCTGGAGGTGTCTCTCTGCTTTTGGCCTGTCTGTCTCCTGGGCAGGTGGCTGGGCAGGCAGGGCACTGATGCCAGTGAGATCCAAGGAGTGCCATCCCTGCAGGGCATCCAGCTCCTGCTATGTGCCCAGCTCTGAGCATGCTGTTAGGTGATGTATTCCTCTTGCTAATTTACTCAATTTGTCACTGATTCCAGCAGAGCTTGATGAGGGATGTCAGCTGGAGATTAGTCCCAGATGCCTGGGCTGACCTTAGCTTTATCAGCTGCTTTCAATACTGTAGCCATGAAGCACTTGCAAGTTTTCTGGTTCCTCCCATGATTGATAGGCCAGTTCTGAAGTGGCTTTCCTCCTGGTTTGTGATCCAAGAGGATAATGCCCTGCAGCTGTCCCGCAGCATGATGCTCTTGTGCTGAGCACTCTGAGGCTCTGCTGGCTCCCTCCCAAGGGCAGTGTTTATTCCAATGGCACTTGTGCTCTGCAGGCCTGACCTCCCACTGCTCCACATCTCCTGAGCAGAGTGAAACCAGTGCCTCAGCGCCCAGGGGTGTGTTAGGAGAGGTTTAACCTCTGTGTGCAGAGCTGCAGGACCTGTGGCAGTCAGCTTTCTGCGCTTGGCAGAGGCGTTTGCTCATTTTGAGTCTGGTTTTGGGGAGCTGTCCCGGAGCTCTCAGTGCAGGGGTGGGCTGGTGGGGAAGATCTCTCCTGCTGGCCTCGTGGCCTCTTCTGCTGGGCTTGCCACTGATTTGCCATCCTGTGGGAAGGGGCTGCAGGGTGGCATCTGCCCTGACTCTGTGCACTGAGCTTCTTCAGAAGGTTGTGTGGGCTCCCAGCCTTGCAGAAGCTGTGTGGATTCTGAAGCTGAAGGCAGCCTTCCCCTGATCAAGAGCCAGGATAGACCTGGGAATCTTTTTCCCTAAATTTTGCATCTGCTCCTGCCTGATGTTGGGGCTCTGCAGAAGGTACTGGGGAGCTCACTGTGGTTGAGTCTCTCCTTCAGACACACTGTAGGGTCAGGCTGGGGGAAGGTGCTCCTTGGATTTCTAAAGTGCATTTTCATTTCAAATAAAGGGAAAAGAAACACCAAGCCCCCTCTTCCTTTAGAGGGTGAGGGTGGAAGGGCTCTGTCCTGGGCTGGTCACCTCAGGAGCCCTCCTGGGTGAGGTGGTGCTGCTCCTGGTGTGTGTGCCAGGGCACGGGGCACTGCCTGCCTGCAGGGGAGTGAAGCTGGCAGGGCAGGAGGCACCTTCACTGAGCCCTGGAGCCAGCAGCCAGCCCTGCTCTGCTCTCAGGCTGCTCTCACGCTTGGGCTCCAGCTCTGCAGGAGCACTGCTGGTCATTTTTGCCCACCCCCTTTAATCTGCATTGAAATCACAGAATAATGAGGTTGGAAGAGACCTCTAAGATCATTGAGTCCAACCCATGCCCTCACACCTCAACCAGCCCATAGCACCAAGTGCCATGTCCAGCCTTATTCAAACACATCCAGAGATGGTGATTCCACCACCTCCCTGGGAAGGGCATTCCAGTGCTTTATTATTCTTTTGATGCAAATATTTCTTAATGTCCAACCTATCCCTTCCCTGACGTAGCTGAGACTGTGTCCTCTGGTTCTGCCAGTGCTCCTGGAGGAAGAGACCGACCCCAGCTGTGTGCAGCCTCCCTTCAGGGAGCTGTAGAGAGCAATAAGGTCACCTCTGAGCCTCCTCTTCTCCAGGCTGCACAGCCCCAGCTCCTTACCCAGGAGCACTCCGTCTGCAGTTGTTGGATCATTCTCCATTGTGGGGCAAGGAGATGTTTCACTGCTTTGGAGCTCCTCCACGTGGAAAACGTGGGGCATCCTGCTGGCAGTGGCCTGGCACTGGGTGAGCACTTGGGGCTGGCTTGGTGCTGCTCTTTGGGCTGTTTTCCTTCATTTCAGCAGGGATGAGGTAAAAATCCTGCTCAGCATCCCGGCAATTCCAGTGTGCTTTCTCTGAGGTGCTGGCCCCAAGCCAGCAGGTGAGAATTGGTTTTTATCTGGGGGAGGTGATGAGAGGGTGAGGAGCTCTGCCTCACTGCTGCGTTTTCTGGTTTTCTCTGTGGATTAAAGCCTCATTTGTTGGTACCCACAAGGATTGTGTCACGTTCCTGGGGTGGGTCCGCCTTTTATGAAGTGCAGGAGCAGGAATTGCCAAGGAGATCTTAAAAGTGGCAACAGCTGCATGGAATGTAACACAGGTTTTTAATTTCTTTTTTTAAACGTTTTTGTTTTGGTGTTTTTGTGGGGTTTTTGGTTTTCTTTGCTTTGCAAAATGGACTGGAAACCTCAGCTTCGGGTGTTTAGTAGCCAAAACTACTATGTTTTATAACATAGCTCTTTTGGACTTTTTGTTGGTGTTTTTGTTTTGGTTTTGGTTGTTTTAGTTGTAGGGGGTTTTTTTTGTGTGTTTTTGTTTTGGTGTTGGTTGTTTCAGTTGTAGGTATTTTGGTGTTTTTGTGGGGTTTTGTTGGTTTCTTTCTCTGTGAAATGGACTGGAAACCTCAGCTTGAGGTGCTCAGCAGCCAAAACAGTGTTTTATGGGGATTTGCTAAACCACCTCAGGAAATTGTGGCAACTGATGTGTGTTTGTAATGAAAGCTGTTGATATCTATGGAAAAGGGTTGCAATGGTGTAAAAACTTGGGGAAAATGAGACTTGCTAGAAGAAAGCAGGGGGTGAGTGCTACCAACAATTTCTGAAGGCAGTATTTTAAAAAACCCTGCTTAGATTTTGGATAAAGGGAAAACAAACAAATGTGGAGTCTGAAACAGCTTCTGCCCTTTCATTTTCTGCTGTAAGTTTGCAGAGCACAAACACATTGCAGCAGGAAAAGTGTTTGGCTTGGCAGGGATTTGTTGGAGCCATGGAAGTGGCCTTCCAGCCTCCCAGTGCTCCAGGCTTTCCTAGACGTGCAGATTTTATGGCTATTTTATCTATTAGCAGGATTTCCTTGCTTTTTCCCAGAGCCACGTCTGTAGGAAAATAATTTGGTGGCGTTGTCCCTATAACTTGAAGGTTTTGCTGCAAGTTTGGGTTGTCTGGCCCCAAAATCTCTGTTTGTGTTGCTGGGGCACTTGGATTTGGGATTTGAATAGACAGAAATGTTAATTACAAGTGCAGAGAGCCCAGTGAGTGCTGTGAGCTCGGAGAGTGGAGAGCAGTGCCCTGGTGTGTGGCACTGGGGACTTCAGCCCCTGCTGTGAGCTGGAGGCAAATTCTCTAATTCCTACAAGAACATTTTTGTTCTGAAGCTCTGTTTGATCTCAGGTGACTGCACTGCTGTGCCTTAAACACGGTGGGTGAAGAGAAGGGTCACTGCTTGGGAGGAACAAATGGCTTCACACTCAAATACTTCCAGGGAAGGAGACTTTTATCTCCTCACAGATAACGGGGAGGGGAAAGCTGGGTGCCCTATCATGTGAATATAGTTCTTGCCTGCCTTGTATCACTGCGAGTTCTCAACACATCTGGGCTGAGAGCAGTTCCAGTAACATTCAAAAGCACTGTTTTGGTTGGCACACTGCGGCTGTGCTGGATGCCAATTAGTAATGGCTCTTGGAAACAGCCTGCCTTAAAACTGTCCCTGAGCCGCTCCCCGGAGAAATTATTCAATTAAGTACAGCTAAAATTAATGTCCATGGGTTTTGTTCGAATCAAACAAAATAAGCAGCTGAGAAGGGAAAACTTCTCAGTGTGTGCTTTTAAAATAACAACTCTTAACTAATAACTGTGTGAGCTGGAATTGATAGCAGTGTTTGTTTTCCCAGTGTGGCTCTGTAGCTGGGGATGAGCTGCTGAGGGACACCCTTGGATGGTCCTGTGTCACCTGCAGCATTCCCCAGGCACCATCTGCTGCTCCTGGACCAGCTTTTGAGAGGATGAAGGGTTCTGTGTCACCTGCAGCATTCCCCAGGCACCATCTGCTGCTCCTGGACCTGGTTTCGAGAGGATGAAGTGTCCTGTGCAGCCTGGGGGTGTCGAAATCTGACCCAGATTCAGTCAGATATTTTAGGATGGATGCATGGATGCAGTGTGGGGTGAGGCAGTGGGCCTGGCCATGTCCTTGGAGCAGGTGGCGAGGTTCTCTGTGGCAGAACAAGCAGGTTCCTCTTGTTCTGGCAGGTGTTAGCCCTGGGGCTTTGGCTGGGGGAGGCGTGGGCTGCTCCTGGCTCTGAGCTGGGTGCTGGGGCTGCTCCTCGCTTCCAGGGGCAGGCAGAGGGCACAGGCTCTGGAGCAGCTCCTCCTTCCCAGCCTGTGCCCCTGTGGCTGCTGTAAGAGCTCCAGGTGGGTGAAGAGCTGCTGTTCCTCTGGAGGAGCCCCTCAGGCACAGGCTGGCATGGCCTGGAGCTCTGCTGGGAGGAGCAGGAGCTGCTGCCAGGACAGCAGTGGGTGCCTGGCTGTGACCTGAGCAGGGCTGGGCTGTCCCCAGGCAGCCCCTGTCTGCAGGGCAGGGACAGGGCAGGGGACACGTCCTCGTGCCACCTGGAGCCCGAGGAGCTGCAGGGGAGGCACTGGGGTGAGATCCTGCCTGCGGCTCTGGCACTGCTCTGCTTTGTAACAGGAATATTCCTGTGGGAATTACAGAAATTCCTGTGGGAATTACAGAAATTCCTAACAGAATTACAGAAATTCCTAACAGAAATATTCCTGTAGGAATGACAAAATTCCTGTAGGAATTACAGAAATTCCTGTGGGAATTACAGAAATTCCTAACAGAAATATTCCTGTAGGAATGACAAAATTCCTGTAGGAATTACGGAAATTCTTGTAGGAATTACAAACTTCCTAACAGAAATATTCCTGTAGGAATTACAGAAATTCCTGTAGGAATTACAAAATTCCTAACAGAAATTCTAACAGAAATATTCCTGTAGGAATTACAGAAATTCCTGTGGGAATTACAGAAATCAATTAGTGTAAAGTCACATTCCTAACAAAAATTCTAACAGAAATATTCCTGTAGGAATTACAAAAAGCTGCCTCCAGTTCACATCCTGACACCTTCCCAGCAGGAGCCCAAACAGAGCTCCTGCACCCTCCAGGGGCCATCAGGATCCCTGTTAATTAACAGAGTAGACAGCTGGAACACAGAGGAGCAGGTTGGTTTGACCCCTTGGAGAAGTTTGTCTTTTTGGGGTTTTTAGTGCTTGCAGGAAGTTCTGCCAAAGAAGAGATTACATGTCCTCAGCTGAACTGGGATGGTGGAGGGAGGAATCTTGGTGTTGGCTGGGAATGCAGAGCCCATCAGAGCAGGAGGGCTGCTGTCCCAGCCCTGGGCACTGCTGGGCTTTGGGCTGAGCTGCAGGAGAAGCCCAGCAGGGCACTCCTGTGTTGCCTTTGGCCCAGGGAGCTGCACACCTCGCAGGGGCTGCAGAAACCTGCCACAGCTGCAGCCAGGGAGACAAATTAGGATTCCTGGCTTTGTGGGTTTTACTGCAATTTTTCTCTTTTCGCTCTGCCTTGACATTAGAGCTGGCACATGGTGCTGGGGTTCTTCAGGTTTCTGATGTACTTACATTAGTTGCAATCTTCATTTCATAGCCCTGGCACTTGGAACAATGCTTTGCTTTCTTGTTAACATGCAATTATGGGGTTTGGACATATAGGGGTTGGCATTCCCTATATGATTCATTGCTTTGGTATCCAGCTCTTCTCTGAGGCACCAGAGACCTGAAGGAGGGAGGGAAAGCCTCCAGCCTCTCTGTAATTGGGTTTGTGTGGGGATTTTAGCTCTCAGTGTTTTCTAAAGGCTGACTGGAGTGTCCCATGACTCAGTGGGGTCGGACATGGAGGTGCATTACTCATTGATAAATGCTACTGAGTGATCCATACATTGCAATCCACGGAAAATCCAAACAATGCTAAGGAAACGTTGGGTCAGCAGCACCACTCTGCTGAACTGATCAAACCCCAGCTCTGTTTCTCTCTTCCAGTGCTGAATTTCACGTGGCCACCTCTGCTTGGCTTTTGGATTTCTCTCTCCACAGACAGAATGGGTGCAGGTCAAAGATGGAGTTGCCCAAACCAACTGTGGCTTTTTATGCATTTTAAAGAAAACAAACGGGGAAAAAAAATCAATTAGTGTAAAGTCACATATGCAAAACTCTAAAAAACCTGTTCCACTTCATGGCAAGAGATGGTCATCCTTCCCAAAGAATTCCGTGAGTTAGGGAGAGGGATTTAAAAAAGAAAAAACCACGGACTGGCAGAGGGAGGTGAGGAGACCTGGAAGTACCTCTGCCTTCCTGCAGGGACTTCCCATTGGGAATGCTGGGCTGCCTCAGCTCCTGCTCAGCTCCAGAACCTCCTGCCTGGCTGGTGGCAGCACAGGGACACGTGTGCAGCATGGGGACAGCTGTGACAGTGGGTTTTGGGCAGTCCCTGCTGATGGAGCAGCTCCTGGCCACGCTCACCTCCAGCACTGACCTTCAACCTTCTCCCACTCCGAGCTGAGTGCTGCGCGTGGGCGCTGGGTTTTATCTTCTGCTTCAAGATCCTGCTTCCCTGAAAGGAGACCTTGGCAGAATGTGTGTTCCTGGCTGAGCTGTGGTTTGCAGAGCTGTGTTACAGGAGTGTCCTTTGGAAGGTCACCAGCAGCCAGCCTGCCTTCCCCGGCTGCTCCTCCCGCCGCGGGGACCTGGCTCCTTCCCTCCTGCCAGCTCTCTCTCCATCCCTTTTTAGCCAGTTCCTTGTATAGCCAGCTGAATGGGAGGTGATGGAACATGGGATTGCCAGCTTGAAGGGCAGGGGGGCTGCAGGTGGGTCAGGAAGGGTGGGAACCTGAGGAGGACCAGTGCTCTGAGGACTTCCTTAGCTGTGGATTACTGGGGGCCCACCTTTGAAATCCAGTACTGATGTTCAGCTCTGCCTTATCCAACACGGATTTCCTTTGGAGTGGGGAGAAATATTTCATGTACAGGGAGCTTGGGCACTGTGCTTGGGTGTCACCACAACAGGGGGTTTGTGGGTGCAGGGGATGGAGGGATGGATGATGGAGGGATGGATGATGGATGGGTGGGTGGATGATGGATGGGTGATGGATGGAGAAATGGATGGATGGATGGATGATGGGTGGATGGATGGGTGAGGGATGGATGGATGGATTGATGGATGGAGGGATGGATGAATGGAGGGATGGATGGATGGGTGAGGGATGGATGGATGGGTGAGGGATGGATGGATGGATGGATGGGTGATGGATGGATGGATGGATAGGTGAGGGATGGATGGATGGATGGATGGATGGATGGATGGATGGATGGATGAGGGATGGATGTTCCTCTTCTGGGGAATCTGCTGGGCTGGACTTCTGGTTCAGCTGGGAGTGGGGTCAGAACTTCCTTGTGCTTCCTCTCTGTTTCAGCTGCTCAGCCCTCCAGGTCCTGCCATGAGCCCCCCAGAATTCCCCAGGCCCCAGCTGAGACATCAAAGGGCTGGGTGCTTGTTGAGCAGTGGGCTGTGTGCTGGGTGAAGTGCCCTGCTCCCCTGGAACCTGACTGTGTCACAAAACATGTTTTTATGTACATATATATTTAGAGAAATGCTTCTTCCAGGATGTGCAGGGCAGCCCTTGGGTTCAGCAGTGAGTCCTGGCAGGGGGATGGGAAAGGAGAGGCTCTACACAGAATCCCAACTGCAGTGCCTTGGGCTTTGAAATGATGACAGAAAATTTCCCTGCTCACATTTGTTCTCGTTTAGCTACAGCTTGTTCACCAGGATGTTTTTCAAGGAGGGTCTGGTCAGTGCTGGCAGAGGAAAGTCTCCAATTTCCCAAGCATGCTTATCACTTTGTCCTTGACAACGATGGGAACTTGCAGCGCTTTTTTTCGTGGAGAGGCAAACATGAGCAGTCCTGCCCTTGCAGGCAGCATTGTCCTGCTCTTCCTGTGTGCTGAATCACGCAGGACAGATAAAGTTTCCCCAAAATATTGTTGGCTTTGCAGATGTCAGACCTGGGAAAGTTGGGTGGAAGGGGGAGGAGAGTGAATATCTGAGCTGCAAACTGAACAAACCTTGTAGCTCAAAGAAATGCCTCCCATCCCCTGGGAGAATGTGTGTTGGTGCAGGATGGACAGCACTGAGTGTAATCATATTGATGAATAATAGCTTCAGAAATCAGGAGGGTTTGTGTCTGGCACAGAGCAGGCTGGGAGTGTGCATGGGTAAAACACAGGGGAGTGGTGGAGCTTTGCCCTGTGCCCTCCCTTCCTGGGCATTCCGGGATGGTTTGGGCTGCAGGGCTGGAATCAGGAGCTCATGCTTTAGGAAAGCTGTGTGTTTTCAAAGTCCAGGGTTTTTTAGGTGCTGATATCATTTTCCATCACTGGAGATGAGTGTTTGTGGAGCAGATGGAAACATGCACTGCGAGCATGGTGCTTCAGTGTCTCAGCTCTCCGGGAGAGCCAAACCTCCGTGCTCCATGTGCCTTGGACATCTCCTTTGTGCTGCAGAACTCTGGGAATTTTATGTGGGTTTTGTTATCTCTGTGTACAATCAGACTGGTTTTATCTGTATTTGATACAGTGCTTGTTCCTTGATAAGCTTGAGAACATAAACACCCTCCATAATGAACATCTGGGGCCTGAGGGAACAGCTGGAGCTGTGTCAGGAGAGCTTTAGGTTGGATTTCAGGGAAAGGCTCTTCTCCCAGAGGGTGCTGGCACTGCCCAGGCTGCCCAGGGAACGGGCACAGCCCCGAGGCTGCCAGAGCTCCAGGAGCCTTTGGACAGAGTGGGAATGCTGGGGGTCTGGGCAGGGACAGGAGCTGCACTGGGTGATCCTGGGGGTCCCTCCCAGCTCAGGAGTTTGTGACCTGCTCTGGGAAGGTGAATGGTGCAGAAAACCATTCCCATGCAATTCCTGGTGTCACAGGGATGACAGCAGGGAAGCTGCAAGGACTAATTGCACACACTGGCATGACTCTTGTAAGGACAGGTCCTTGTGTCACAGGGAAGTTTGGGAAGCACAAGGAATGCCCTCCCTCTTCACTGTCATTCCCTTTTTCCTTGTAGAGACAGCTGGGAAATCTTCTGTTTGAAGGAATACAATCAAACCAATAAAGGCTCAATAATAAGAGCCCTGTCCTGGAGGTGGATTGTGTTCTTCCAGTCTGCCATCACCCACTCGGGGTTATGATCCAAACTTTTGGGCAGGATATCACTTTGTCTGCTGTGTGCTCTGACTTCTGCTTTTGTTGCTGAGGGCCCTTGAAGGCAGGGTTCCCTCGGGGCAGAGCTGCAGTGCCAGGAGCTGCTGGGGCACACAGGGCACGGCCACTGTCCCCAAGGCTGGCTCAAAGGCAGGCAGGACTTGCAGAGCCCGGGATCACCAGTGGGGACAGTGCTGGGGTGAAGCAGGGCGAGAGGCCGTGCAGCAGCTCTCTCTCTTGGCTGCTGTCCTCTCCTGATCTGCCGTGCACGGTGAAGCCTCTCCTACCTGCAGGGCCGAGGGCAGCCACACCTGGTGTGTGCAGGCAGCAGAAGCTCTGGCTCTGTGTTCCAGGGAAATCAGAGCGTAACAGGCAGTGAGAAGGAAATTCAGTGCCTGAATGTGGCTTTTCATTTTGAGCCATCCCATCAACCACTCTCAGTGTAAGCCTTGTACCAGCTCTGCTATCCATGACAAAATTAAAGCCATCAGTTACAGGAGGTTGAGGGTGGCTTGGCTTCAAGTTTTCCTTTCTCCTCTCTTAAAATTTGATGTAGGGGAAACTTTGCCCTCTTTCCTTTTTCCAGAGGACATTCTGGGCTGCAGGGAGAGCTGCCAGACCCACAGCTCCAGGAGGGAACCGAGGCAGGATTTGTGGCCTCAGTGGCTGCGTGGTCAGGACTGCCCTGAGTGCTCCCAGAAGCCTTTATGAAGATGGTGGATGTGGTTTAGTGAGGGTGTCATGATGCTCTTCCAGGGACTGAAATTCCAGATTTCCTATAGCACAGGCACTCATTCTCTCACTTTGGCTCAGTGAGGGAATTCTCCTCAGCTCTGTGGCTGCCACCATCCTGTCCTCCCTGACCTCCTAGACTGATGCTGCTGTTTCAGGCTGTATTTTTTCCTCCACTTCAGGCTGTGCTTTCTCCTCCACTCTTGCAGTGGAGCACTGCACTGAATCTGGAGTCTCGGCTGTGCTGTCTCCCAGGATTTGCACCTTTCAGTGGTGTGAGCCCTGCTGTGTCCCGCTGGGGGACGCAGCTCCTTCCATTCTGGGGCTTTCAGCAGGGGGGTGGCTGAGCTGGGTGCTGTGGGCTCAGACTGAACGTGCCTGTTCCTCTCTCTCCCCAGAGATCATCGATGACCTGACCAGCCTGGTGGAGAGCACGGACGGCCGGCTGCGCAGCCAGACCCGCCACGTGAAGGTGGTGGAGAGGAAATCCACGTCGTGCGGTAGGAACTGCAGCACAAACCCCCACCCAGGGCTGCCCTGGGGCTGAGCTGGGCCACAGGCTGGGCAGGGCTGCACAGCAGAGCAGGGATTTGTTAAAAGGATCTCCTCCGTGGATCAGCACAAGATGAACCCAAAGGGTCCCAAAATGCACGAGCGCTCCCGGGGTCTCTCCCTGGGATCAGCTCTGCTCCATGTGCACATTGCAGTTCAGTGTCCAATTCCAGCTGCAGCCCCTGCACTCCCATCCTGCTTGTTTTTCTCTCTCCAGCCCACGGGGTTTGTGCTCTTGGGCCTGAAACTTGTATGGATTGTCCTTGGTGCCCAGCTGGAGCAGGAATTGTTTTGTCTCCCTGCTCTGTGCACAGAGCTCGCCATCCCTTACTATGAAGCTCAGAACTGCACGCCTAGGCAGCACAGAACCTGAAAAATATGTCAGCTAAAACTTAAGGCATCACCAGGGCCGTTCTTCACTGATGAGGTGCAGTTATTAACTGTTGCTAATTGCTGTGCAATGCTCCCCCCCGAGGAGAGCTTCTTTCACAGGCACAAACCCCAGCACTCCAAAGATCTCCAGCAGCTCTGACTGGCTGTGCTGAAGTGCTGCTGCAGTTAATTTCCTTGAGCCATTTGACTGCAGCGTTGCACAATGTCCTGATTGTAAGAAATGGTTTGAAATTAAAGCGGTGCATGTTAATTAGCTTTACACAAACTTGCTACCAGCTCTCACAAAGCTGTCACAGCGGGGAGCAGGGCCACAGGAGGTGTCCTGCAGGAATGAGCTCCTAACCCAGCGGCACTCAGAGCCTGCCAGGCATGAAATCCTTCCTGGTGACTCCTGCAGTGATGTGCAAGCTGCTCAAGCTGAACTGACCTCCCTGTGCAGAGGGCCAAGGACAGACAGCCACAGGCAGGTTTGGATGGAGAGCTGGGGTTGGTGGCTCTGACCAGGAGAGGATGCTGTGGATGGTGGCAGAAGATGTCTTTGTGTGGGGAGAGTGACTGGCTGAGGGATGAGGTCCCTGGGGAGGTGGTGGTGTTAATTCTGGTTCTGGTCTCCCTGGGTTGTACCATGCTAGAAGATTCACAGTGCTCTACAGAATCTTGACTTGCAGTCAGAAGTTGTTGGAATTGGGTTTGTGTAGTTCAGTGAAGAGAAAGGCAAGGGCTGACGTGGTCACAGCCTGGTTGTGGCTGGTGGGAGGGTTCACTCTGTGGATTGAGGTTTCTCTCTCTGGAGTGAGGGTTCACTCTCTGGAGTGAGGCTCTGCCTGCAGAGCTCCCCACCTTAGCAATGAAGCATCTTTCCAGCACTGACAATTCCAGGGATTTATTTGGTTCTCCATCCGTGATAAGGCTTTGAAAGCTTGGTTGATGGAGGTTGATGAAAACCTGTGGCTTCTTCTGGAGGTTAAAGTTGACTTGTCAGAGTCATTTGTCTCCGAGTTCTCCCGTACCAACTGCAGATGGAATTAAAGGCGTGACTGCAGAGTTCATGACTGACTCTTTTATTTTAGATCTTGAATGTTGATGCAAGATGGATTTAATTTAAAACTAAGTGCACTTGAATGATGCTGAGCACCCCTGTGTGCCTTTGGAGTCTCCCCTTAATTCCTGTGGCTTTGTTTTCCTCACGAGTCCGGGGCAGCTCAGCTTGACACGGGGGTGGGCAGGGAGTCAGTCCCGTGGGGTCCAGGAGGCATTTCTCCCCAGTTTTAGGTTTCCTCGTGCAAGTGCAGCCCCAGACATGTTGCATGATGATGAGGCTGTCTCTCTAACTCGGGAAGCCCATCCTGGCTGCCTGGGGAATTTCAGAGGAGGAGGAGGAGGATGGGAGAAGGAAGGCTGGGAGGATCCTGGCCTGGATTCCATGGGGGTGACCTCTCTCACCCTTTGCACATCGAAAAACATTTGGCTTTGGTGAGAAGTGCTGCCTCTGGTGCCTGTCCCCTCTGCTCCCATAGGTCTTGCTGTGTTTGCATAACAATTTGGGCAGAAGTAACCCCAGATTGCCTCAGATAGCTGCTTCCTCCTGCCCAGGCTGAGCTCTGCAGCAGCCCTGCTGAGCACCCTGGCTTTGGCAGCATTGCTCCCATCCCCTTCCACCCTTACCCCTGGGATGAGCCGGTGCACTGGGATCAGGAATACCCTCCCTGTACATGTGGTTAGCCCTGGGATGAGGCCAAGCAGCAGGAAAACTGCCAGGGGGCCCTGTCAGAGTGCCTGTCTGTCATTTCAGCTGGTCACATCCTCAGGAACTCTTTGGGTTTGGTGTCTCACTTTGGATTTCGGGCAGGGTGAAGTGCTCAGCCCTGCCCCTCACTCACTCAGAGCCTGTCTCCCCTCTGCTCCAGCCTGTAATGTGTTTTTTCTCCTTTTTGAAATCGTGATGTCTTTTTATTGTGCTGCTGAGTGCTGTGCTGGAGCCCGGGCTGTGGGTACGAGCAGAGCACTCTGGCTGCAATAATGGAATAATCCCTGTTTTACAAGCAGGAATGTAATGCATTAATGGGTGTGTCTTTGTTAGCAGCCAGTATCATCATAAAATCAAAGTATTGCTGGTGAAGCCCAACTTTAATCAATATTTCACCATCCCCCTCTATGCAAACCTCGTTTCCAGCTGTGGGGGCTGCTCCCAGTGCCCCCTGGCCTTTGGGCTGTGCCCTTGGCACTGCCAGCCTGGCCCAGGAGCTGCCTCAGCCTGGCACAGCCCCTCAGGTTGTGCTGGGGGGTTGTTCATTCACAGCTTACTTTCAGTGCCATTTCTCTGGCTGTCCCAGAGATGCTGAATGTGCCAGCCCTGGCCATGCCCAGGGAAGGCTGTCCTGTCCCCCAGTGGCCTCGGGCAGCCCCACCCTGGTGGCACTGGGCACTCCCAGGGATTGCAGGGGAAGGAAAACCACGGGATGGACTCCAGGCTGCTGCATTTATGAAATGATTGTTGAAAATCATCAGTCATCCGCAGGCAAATGTTTGCACACTGCCTGGCATTGTTTCCTCCCTTGCCAGTGAGTGCTGGCCATCAGGAGGGCTGCTGGGACATACAAGTTTGTTAGATTTCAGAAATTTGCATTGAGCTTTGTCCAGGGTGCTCACACAGCTCAGCAGTCAAGTGTCAGGCTGCCTGAGCTGCTCTGCTCCAGGAATGGCTGCGTGCACAATCCTCACTTCTCAGCCTCACCACTGGTGCTCTTGGGGTGGTTTCTCCTCTCTCTCCCAGGCTGGGCACCTTTAGGGCTTTCTGCAGAGTAACATTCACCAACCATTTCTCAATGAGTGTTTTCATTAGAAACTTTAACCCTTAGAACATCCTCTTAAGAGCTGCATTAAAAAATTTGCAAATAAATTGAAGTGTAATTAAAGTAGAGATGCTGGGGGAAGCAGGGGTTTGGTGCTTTGGGGTAACTTTCCCCCATCCCTGAGTTTTGCAGTGGGATTTTTTGTTGGGTTCTTTCCCCAAAGACCACGAGTAGGCAGCTCCCTGCAGGGAGGATGGTTAAGGCAGGCTTTGGCTGTGATAAGAACATCCTCAAGTGCTTGTGTCTGGAGCAGCCAAGGGGGTTTTGGTAGCTCAGGCCACAGCTGGCAGGTGGGACCTGTGCAGAGGTGGCTGCACCTCAGCTGTGCCATGTGTGGAGTCAGAAAGGCTCTTCAGGTCCTGCTGAAGGATGAATTTTGGGGAGGGGAGCTGGGCACTGCTGGTTCTGCTCCTGGTCCCACCCCGGCCACTCTCTGGAGTTCTCCTGCAGCCAGGGAGAAAAGCTGGCTCTGCAACACAGAAAACCATGACTTTGTCACAGTAAAAACAAGCAAAAAAAGGAAAAAAGAAAAAGGAAAGAAAAAGAGGGAGCTTTTATTTCTGATAGACGAGCCCGTGTCCATCCCCTCCCAGGCAGCCTGAGGGCAGCAGATCACCTTCTCCCTGCGTGCATCCCTTCAGATAAACGAGAAGGAGGAGCAGCCACAGCAAATCCCCTCCTGGGGCAGGACCTGTGTCCCGGAGAGCCCTTTGTCCCTGTCCCTGTTTGCTCCTGTCCCACAAGGTGGCAATGCAATCCAGTGCCTCCTCAGCCCAGGTGAGGGCTCAGCTCCTTTGCCTTCCTGCCCAGGGAGGGCTGGGATGCCAAAGGCAGGGTGCAAACTACAGCAGATTAATCTGTACCAGCTGGGTTGCTTTTTTTCATCTTACCAAAACACCTGAATTAGAACCAGGGCTTTGCTAAACCCTTTTAACTGGAGTTTTTGGAAGGTTTGGTTTGTTTTAAAACGGGGTAGCTTGGATTATATAAGGTTTCCTCTAGAAAATAATGATTCATGCAGGCTGGGGCCTTTTCCTGCCAGGTTCTGTGATCTCTCTGTTCTAAGTTTTGCTTCTTTTTGCCATGGATTTAATTTGTTTTATAAATTACGATGGCAGCTGCTCAGGTTTGTTCCTCTGACGTATCCTGTGTGTTTAGATGAGCAAGTCCCCATCCATTTGTTTTTTGCTCAGTGGAGAGGAGGAGCTGGCTGAGTTGCCATGAAATCAGCCTTTCCTGCAATCTGACTCTTGGGGAAGTTACACTGATATTCCTGACAAGTGCCCTGCTCTGAGTCACCTGTGCAGCCTTTGGGGGGATGACATTTCTTGGCCTGGCAATTTAGATGTTTTCCTGAGATGGGGCCGTGCTGGTGGCAGTGTCCCCAGCCTGCTGCTCACTCCTGCAGTGCCCTTGTGCCCTCCAGCCAGCTCCTGGCCTTGCTCTGCCTCCTCCTCCTCACACTCGCTGTATTCACGTCCCAAATATTTGCTCGTGCTGAGGTGTTGGAATGGATTCAGCTGATGAAAGAGGATGGGCCTAAGCAGTCACAAGAATGATTTTTTTTAGTAAAAAAAGGTGGTTTGGATTTGCTTTATGAGTCCCAGGTGGGGAGCACAGCATGTCCTGTGCTGTCAGCCTTGTGTGTGTTGAGCAGGAAATGATGGGACCTTCTGGGTCAGAGGATCCCTTCAAGATGAATTTCTGAGAACAAGCTTGTTTTTTCCCCCCCATTACTCCTATTGGAAGGCTGAAATGGTCATAAACTTATTTCCAGCCTGGACCTGTCAGGGGTACTTCATGATGCCCACGTGCAGCCCTTGTTCTGCTGTCCTGAATGGTTCTTTCCTCTTTTTTTACTTTTTCCCTCAAATGTGTGTGTCCAAGAGATCACTCAGTGTGCCCTCCCAGCTTTGTTTTGCAGGGCTGAACAAGTGTCTTTACATTTTAATCTCCTAAATTAATCTGTTTCCTGCCAAGTCTTTTTTTTACACTTCTTCCTACTTAAACCTTTTGGGTGTTTAACCACAGGAGCCAAGTGCAGCATCCCTGGAGCTGCTCTCAGCTCTGGCTTTCTGTAAACCCTGTAACCTGGCTTGTCCAGCAGCTCCAGCCCTTCTCTGGCTCCTGGGAATACTGCAAGTCCAGCACGTTGATGCCTCAGTCATTTTGGTTTTGAGCTGTTTGCTTGGGCTTTTCTCACTCTTGAACATTTTCCACTCAAGTTCATTTTCTTTCCAGCTCACAGCAAAAGCTATTGTTTATCCCCAGAGCGTGGCTTCCTCTCCCATCCCATGGAATTTCAGCCTCCCTCCATTCATCTTCACAGTTACCCACTTTTTCCCCTGTCCAGTCCCAGCTTTCCTGTGCTGGTGCTGCTTTCCAGCTTTGTGTCAGCAGCAGATTTCATTAGCACGCTTACTTCTTGTGCCAAGGTCATTAATAAAAGCATTTAATAAGCTCAGCCTGCTGACCATTCCTGGAGGAGCTCTGGAGTGACCTCCATCCATTCTGAGCCTTCTTTCAACGCCACTTCCCCTTCCACCAGTCTCCTGCCCTTCCAGCTCTGCTAATCCCCAGTTTTCATTCCAGGCTTTCCCATCTGGGGCTGTATCACTCTGCTGAAGCCTGTGTGGGTAGGATCTGTCTCACTTCCTTTGTCTACAAAATTCACTACCTGAGCAGCTAACCTGCTTAGCTCTGTGTGATCTGATTTCCCCTCAGTGCACTCCCAGGGTTTTCTGCCCTCTTTCCTTTTTGGTTTCATGTTCTCATTAGCCTTGGTTTGCTCTGGAGCCTCCGTCCTGCCCAGGCTGCTCAGAGAGGCTGGGGATGCTCACAGCTCTTTCTTCCTTACATTTTGGGGGTGGCAGTTGTGTGAGTGCTGCAGTTCCCCTCTGGCTCTGGAGGGATCCCTAATTTTGGGATATGTGTCCAGCTAAGGCTCAGGGTGCCTCAGTCCTGCCTTCATTCCTGATTAAAAGACGCCTGAGAGTGGCATTTCTGGGGCTGTGAGATGTCAGTCAGGCAGAGGCTGAAGCCTGGAGCAGTGAAATGCCATCCCCCCCCATCAGGAGACAGGGAGAGGGGGAGCAAAAGGCAATCAAGATCTTCTTAATTACATTTGCATATGCAGCTGTTCAAACAGACTGAACTCCACCAGTGCCTGTTCATTCCTATCAGGAGATTTGGAGCAGCTGTTGTCAGCCCACGTAGTGGATCCTACAAATCTGGGGGTGAAATAAGCCCCTGGGCACCCTGCTCACCCCAGCTGTCCATCACTGCAAAAGGCCAAGCAATTAATTGGATTTCAATATTGAAAAAGTGGAATTGTGTGAAACATCCAAGCGCGACTGCTTACAGCTCGGTTTCCAAGGATACGTGTTGCAGAATTAAATCATTAATTTATATTTCTGAAAACAGTGATGAAATGTGTTAATTTGTACATTTCCAAAGAGGCTCAAACTTGCCTCCTTCTGCCTTTTCTTTCCTAATATGCTCAATGACAAAATAATTGCTGTCCCTGATCTGGAGCTGAAACACAACGGTGTTCAGGCTCGGGGATTTCGTGCCACGTTAAAACCTAAATTAGGGGGGAAATCAGCTGGGTGAAACGCTGGTGGTAATCCCTGCAGACTGAAATTCTGCCTTCATCTTTGGCTGAGCCTTTTGCAGCCTCCCTTGGGGGTGCTGCCCTGGATCCCCCGAGGCAGAGCCGTGCTGAGCAGCAGTGCCCGGGCAGGCGAGGGGCCAGCATCTGGAATTGTGCTTGCCCAGCCCCGGGCACTGCAGGGACACAACAATGCACACAGGATGTGGTCAGGGGGAAATGAGTCTGCTAGGGACAAGTGGTTGTGTTGTCTCTTCAGGGCTTTGTGAGATGCATGGAGGATGCTGATCCCACCAGAATCCGGGGATATAAATCAGCAGAGGCTGGGATCTCAAATACTTCTTGTTTTGCAAATGGGCACGTGGGGAGAGCAGTAAGAAAGCCCTGCCCTTGTGGGGGATTGGTCAGGACTGGGGCCAGGGGGGCATTTCTGGTGGTGCTTTAGGAAATGTACTGACTTAAAGTGGAAATTGAGACTTTTGTGCAGCCCTGGGGAAGATACCTTCAGTGTCACTGTCACCTGGGCTGTCTGCCTGCCCAGGCTCCAGGGCTCTGCACCCTTTGCTCAGTGTCACACGGAGGGGGTGGCTGCTGGATGTCACACGAGGGTGCCAGGGCTCGCACTGAAGCTGTTTGCAGTGACTCCCACACCTTCCTGGGGGAAGCAGAGGGGTGGCACTGGAATGTCACAGCTGTTTGTGAGCCCAGCTGGATGCTGGTGGCAGGAACAGAAACCTGGGCTGGTTTCTGTCAGGCAGGGGGTTTCTTTCTGCTGCAGGATGGTCAGGCTGTGCCAGTGGCTTCGGTGTGACATTCTGGTGGGTCCTGGGCTCTGTAGGAGTGGCAGGGCTGCACTGAGGGTCTGTTGTACCACGGCCCCAGGTGGATTGTGACACCCAGTGTAATACTTACCTCCTAAACATTCCAAAGTCCTGCACCAGAACCTGGCTCTTTTGGCAAGGAGAACAGTGCCACCAGCTCTGTTTCGGTGGAGCCTTCGTTTTGCAAGCCCTGCTTTCTGAATTCGTCTGGTTGTTGCATTTCCCTGCCAGGTGCTTTGGGGAAACTTGGAAAACTTGGCTGCAGTTTGCAGTGGCCTTTTGAGGCAGGTGCTGCGGGCTTGCACCTCACCCTGGGGCCGTTGTGTGCCTGATCATTGGTGATGTTTGTCCCTGGGGCTGAGGGAAGCAGGGGATGTGCAGGGTGTCCCAGCCTCTCCTTCCCACCCCTCCTCTGTGCACATCTTCCCTCGATGATTCTTTGTCAGAAGCCTGAAAGAACACACTTATTTCAAGCTGCTATCTGCTTCCACGGAGGGACAGTTTTATAGGATACAGACAGTGCCTGCTGGGATTTTTATGGCCTATAGTTTTCTCAGCAAATGGTTTTGAGCACAAGCTGGCTGGGCTGGAGTGACCTTCTCTTGTTCATTAACTGTCTGTTGAAAAATCTGCGTGTGGTGGTAGCCAGAGAGCCCTGACTGGGGTTATTTTAGGTGGTGCAGGGAGGTCTGGGCCTTTCCTTCCCTCCTCATTATCAAGCAGCAGAGGCTGCTCAGGGCCTGGTTTATTTACCTAATAAACTGCCTCTTTATCGTCTAGGAAATGCTGACATTTTTCAGCCAAGAAATCCTAGTAACAGGCAAACAGAGGTCTAGCAGTCAGGTCTGGGGGAACAACAAGATGAAGGTCAGCTAATATTGCTGTTATTCTCTTTCCTGGTGGCCATGACAGCAGGGGTGGTTTGTTTGAAGATCCCAGACTCGGAGCCATTGTTGGTCCCCCGAGCACGGGAGGCTGTGCCAACACTTGGGATATTAATGCATTCTCCAGATCAGTGAATGAGGAATTCCTCTGCACTCCTTTCTTTGCAAAAAAAGGGGGAAAAAAATCCCCTTCTCCCCCCGTCCCCCTTCTCCCCACACTTTGTTTGCCGTGGCTTTGTCCGGGGTGTTGCTGGGCATCCCTAATGAGGCTGGAAGGGATGGGATGGGATAAGGGGATGGGGATGGGATGATGGGATGGGATGGGATGGGATGGGATAGTGGGAAGGGATGATGGGATGGGATGGGATGGGATGGGATGGGATGGGATGGGGCTGGCTCTGGGCCCTGCTGAGGGGACACAGCCCCAGCTGTGGCAGCTCCCCCAGGCAGGGACACCTGAGCAGAGGAAGCAAAGGCTCACTGGGGCACACAGGGCTCCCAGGAGGGGATGTGTCTGTAGGTGGGCACTCAGGTATTTTTACGGGATGTGACTGAGGGATATTTTTATGGGATTTGCAGCAGACAGGTTCCAGTCTGCTTCCTGCTTGGATTGGCACAGGCACACAGAGCCCAGCCTGAGCTGAGCCTGGCTTTGGCTGGGCTCTGCTCAGGGCCTGCCTGTGCTGTGGGCTCCCCTGAGACCCCCAGGTGGGGGGACCCCATCTCCTTTTCACACCTTCATTCAGCATTGGGCAACGAAAAAACTGTCCCCAGTCCCTCCCCAGCCCTTCCTGGAGCCTTCTCCAGGCTGAGCAACCTCACCTCTCAGCTGCAGCACTCAGCCTTGTGCTCTCCTCTTAGAGCTGCCCCACCTGCAGCTCCCAGGCAGAACAGCCCCTGGTGGAGGAGTTTCTTTTGCAGGACCCAGACTGCACTTCAGGAGTCCTGGGCTGTCTGACTTCTTGCATAAGAAGTTCTTTCTTCCAGGAGTATTTTTAAAGACATCTCTGATAAAAATACCACAGGTGGGAGGGAGATCTCCCGGCACACTCACCTTCTCCAGTGTGATGGGGTCACACCCTTTGCTTTATATAGACCCACAAAGGGGGGTTTGTAATGCTTTAGATAATGGGGCTGCTGAGTAATGCTGTACAGAGTCCTGTGAAACTCGGAGTCCTTTGTTTCCTGAGGTGTCACAAAGCCCTGTCTGGAACAGCCTCTCCCAGAACCTGGCACTCCTCACCGTGCCATGAGTTGGCAAAAAGTCAGGATTGCTGCCAGTCCTGCCACACTGCAGGCAGGGCATGCCCCCCCTCAGTCCCTGTGCCAGTTCTGCCCCATTTCAGGGAGGGCATGCCCACCCTCAGTCCCTGTGCCAGTTCTGCCCCATTTCAGGCAGGGCATGCCCACGCTCCCTCCCCAGCTCTGCCAGGCCATGCTGGGTGCACAGAGGGCCATCTCCCCTCTGCCATGCCCAGCCAGGCCCCACTGGGGTCTCAGAGCCCAGGGGCACAGAGCTCTGGCTCTGCTGCCACAGCAGGAGCTCAGGAGCTGCTGGGCTGTGCTGGCTTTGCTCAGTGCCCAGGGCAGGGCACTGCTGCTGTCCCCAGCCCCAGGTGCCAGGGGGGCTCTGTCCCTGCTCTGGGTGATGCTGCTGGTCCCCCTCAGCCCAGGGGCTCTGTCCCTGCTCTAGGTGATGCTGCTGGTCCCAGCCTGGCTCCAAAACCACGGGGGATTTTGTCAAGGGTTGTTTCAGCATTGCCTGCTGAACGCTGCTGCAGCTCCTTCCCCTGTCAGATTTTTAACAGAATCTTCCTTTTTGGCGGGGGGGAAGAGCTCACTGGAAGCTCACTGGGGAATGTTTAGATGTTGGATGCTGCCAGGGAGGGTTCCTGCTTGCGGTGGATCCTGGGGGTGGATGTGCACCATCAGCCGGGGGGATTTGGGTGTGAATTTCCCAGGGTCTAATCATCTCATAAAGCTGCTGAGTGTGACTCCTTCCCCAGTAATCTACTTAACTCAGTCATCTACCCCTCCTCTTGCCCCCCGAGCTCCAGGTTGTTTGCATGACAAGTAGCCCGGGATTGTCTGGGCTCTGGGGAAGATGCTGGGAGTTAATTGGAGCTGCTGGTTTCCCATGTTCACTGGCTGAGGAGCAGAGCTTGTATGGGCAGCTCTATTCCAGGCTGCACAGTGTGTTTTGATAGCTAAAATACTTAAAATCGCCTTCCAAAGGATGTTTTTTTCTCCACCAAAACGAATCTCGAGGGAAAATGATGTCTGGTAGCTCTAGAATTATTGGATTTGCAGATAGAAATGCTGTGTTAATGGCAGCTACTGACTGATGACCAAAGCAGCTAACTGGGAGATGTTCTTGGCAGCTGGTCCTGCTAAAAAGCTCCCCTCCAAGCCATGAAAACCACAGTGAACAATATCAAAATAACAAAAAAAAGCTGCTAGTAAGCAGGAACTAATCACTGCATCCACCTCTTCATTATAAAATTAAGGATGCTCCATTAGAAGCGTTCCCTTTTAAATTTTATTAGGATTCCCTCCCACCAAACCTTGATTGTGCTAAAAATAAAGGGATAAGCATGCCTTCATCTCTGTTTTTAATTTGCCTGCTCCTAAAGCCAAATACTGTGAGTAAAATCTCTGCTTGGAGATGGGCTCTGTGATACGTGGTCAGCCTGGGATGGGAGCCGAGGCAGAAGGAGAGGCTGAAGCACTGGATAACCTGTACAGGTTTTATTTCAATTACTGTCATCTTCTTTACTGTGGCTTGCTTGAAATCAGCCCCTGGCAGGGCTGTCCCTGCAGCCCCAGTGCTCTGCACCTAGTGTCATTTCATGGAGCACTTGAGGAGGTTTTATTAAGGTTTTATTCCTGCTGTAATGCTGCTGTGCAGCTTTTGAAGTGATCAAGGCAGGAGTTGATGAAACCTTAAAAAAAAGTTGTTTTAGCATGAGCAGAGAGTCATGGAAAGGCATATTTGTTTTGTGACTCAGAAGGACATAGCTGGCTTGGGAGTGTAATTTTAGCAGAATTGTATCACTTGGTTTGAGTTAATGCTTTGCAGACAGCAGAGTCCTCAAAACAATGTAAAGTCTGGGGGATGAATGGGGATCTTCCCAATCGAGCCCACGTGGAGATGGTGGGAAGCTTTCCTAGGCAGCATTTTCTCTGCAGATCCCCTTCCTTGGAGCCCATCCTCAGGTCTGGGGTAGGAAATGGGCACTGGCAGGAGCAGAACCCTCCCAAAGCCATGGCATCACCAGGTCTGGGGTAGGAAATGGGCACTGGGCAGGAGCAGAACCCTCCCAAAGCCATGGCATCACCAGGTCTGGGGTAGGAAATGGGCACTGGCAGAGCTGGCAGGAGCAGAGCCCTCCCGAAGCCGTGGCTGATCCATGGCATCCACGGAGCCTCCCGGGAGCAGGGCAGGGGCTGGAGGTCAGCTCAGGCCAGTTCCCTGTCCGTGCTGCTCCCAGCCCCAGAGCAGGGCCCTGGGCAAGGCCAGGGTTCCAGCAGGATTGCCCGGGACCCCAGGAGCTGCCCTGCCCTTCATCCCGTCCGTGCCGGGCGCTTGGGGGCTGCCTGCTGGCCTGAGCATTCCCTTTCTTCTGTCAGCCCAGGGACTGCCACTTCCTTAATTGTGGATTCTTTCGGTTAATTGGGAGTGTTTGGAAACGCCTTGCACCTCAGCAGGGTTCAGTCCTGCGGGGTGCCAAGGCCTTTGTTCAGCCTGGCTCTGAGAGCGCTCACGCTCGCCGATTTCGGGCACCGAGGGCTTGTGCCAATACCAAACTGCTTCCAATGATGCTGGCTCAAACAGTAACATCCAGGGAAGTGTTCCTTGAATCCTAATGCTGCCTTAAATAGCCACGGCTCAGGCTCCACAGTCGGGGAGGCAAAGGCTGAAACCAGGGTTTTGGGGGAGGTTCTTCTGGGAACAACGGAAAAGTCATGGTTAAAGGTGATTTTCCCTCTCTCCCCCTTATTTTCCCTTCTTTCCTGTAGTAGCAGGGGTTTGCTTTAACTGTGGTCATCTTCAGCGAGCTTTTAATAAATGGAGAAGAAACTGGAAGAGTTTGGAAAAGTATGGGATCAGCAAACACTCCAGAGGGACTTGTAGTGGCAACATGATTAATAAGGGACAGTCCTGGTAATTCCATCAAAGCAGAGCTATTGCAAAAGCATATGGAGCATCCTGGCTTTGGGCAGGAGCAGCATTCAGACCATCCAGGGAGATTTATGTGCCTCCTTGCTGGGAGGGTTTCTTCTCCCCCTAGAAGTGTGAGGGGAAAAGCTCTGTAGATTTAACTGTAGGGTTAAACTCCAGGAAAATAAAAGAAATTAGTAAATCAGGTGGGTTATGGCTCCCAAGTATTTTTATGCTGGTTGTTTGAGAACAGGCTCCAGTCCTTACACTGATTTTTATTTCCTTGATTTCATATATTTATCTTTTTATTCTGTCCCCACACATATCAGGGAATAACCTTAAGGAGCTGAAAAGGGAAATGTTCTCCAAAAGGAAAACATGATGCAAAATACACAACCCTAGAGTGGTTTGGGTTGGAAGGACCTTCAAGGAGGGACATGCAGTGCCACTCCTGCATGGCAGGGCCACCTCCCACTGTGCCACAGCCCTGTCCAGCCTGGCCCTGGGCACTGCCAGGGCTGGGGCATCAGCAGAGGGGGCTCCAACCCTCCTCAGGCTCTGCAGGGCTCCCCTGGGTCTGCTGAGCAGAAATCCCCACGGGGATGGGGGCGCAGAGCTGTGACACGGTGACACGGTGACACAGCGGTGACACGGTGACATGGCAGTGACATGGTGACACGGTGGCACAGCAGTGACAGGGTGACATGGCAGTGACACAGTGACACAGCAGTGACACAGCAGTGACATGACAGTGATAGCAGTGACACAGCAGTGACACAGTGACACAGTGACACAGCAGTGACATGGTGACACAGTGACACGGTGACATGGTGACACGGTGACACAGCAATGACATGGTGACATGGCAGTGACACAGCAGTGACATGGTGACACAGCAGTGACACAGTGACACAGCAGTGACACGGCAGTGACACAGCAGTGACACAGTGACACGGTGACACAGCAGTGACACAGCAGTAACACAGTGACACAGCAGTGACACAGTGACATACACAGCAGTGACACAGCAGTGATACAGTGACACAGCAGTGACACAGCAGTGGCACAGTGACGTACACAGCAGTGACACAGCAGTGACACAGCAGTGGCACAGTGACATACACAGCAGTGACACAGCAGTGATACAGTGACACAGCAGTGACACAGCAGTGGCACAGTGACACAGTGACATACACAGCAG
The DNA here is from genome assembly GCF_017590055.1 of Onychostruthus taczanowskii. Classification (NCBI taxonomy): domain Eukaryota; kingdom Metazoa; phylum Chordata; class Aves; order Passeriformes; family Passeridae; genus Onychostruthus; species Onychostruthus taczanowskii. Next base: position 73,230 of record NW_024499529.1, read on the forward strand.
TGACAGAGCAGTGGCACAGTGACATACACAGCAGTGACACAGCAGTGGCACCCTGCTGCTGTCCCCCAGCTGTCCCCAGGGCAGGGCTGTGCTCGTTCCCTCGGTGCAGCCGCTGGGGCTCCAGGAGCTGCCGTGGGGAGGCAGGGGCAGGAGTGGAGGTGAGAGCTCAGCCCTCAGGTCCAGGAGGTACAGAGGTGAAACGGTACCGCGCTTTTCCCTCCTCCTTTCTCTTCTTTATTTCTTTCTTTTTTTGACACGAAATGAGAGGGGACCTCTTGCACTGCACGTGCATAAATTGTGCAGGTTTGGCTCTGCTCGAGGCTGGAATTAAAAAAGAAAAGAAAATCAAATAGTCATGCTGACACATGAGACAATGCAGTCGTCCAAAACCAAAATAGCTCTGTATAGCACTCTGCATATAGGAGTCAGAGATCTGTGTGTGGGCTTTAAAGATGCCTTGCCTTCTTTTTCTGGAGAAGAAACTTCTGTTAACATCTAAATGATGTCAAGAATTCAGCAAGGATTGAATTCCCTGCTTCATCGGCACGAAATTTTCGCGTTGCTACTGAACTCTGTTATTTTATCAGCCTCCTGCTCTTCAGACTCCATTTTCCAAAAACTTTGAAAGTGATTGTGCAAGTCAAACCTAATTTCTTATCACAATTCTTGTGTATATTGGCTCAGTTGTTTGCAAGGGATTGTTTCACCCACCCTGTTTCCCTTGGCATTTTGAGAAGGTTCTTGTAGTTGTTAGCAGCTGTAAATGGTATTAATGAGGAGTATTTGGTTGCTGGTTTCTGCAGCTTTCTCTGTTGATTAGGCTGCATTGCCAAAGGTTGAGCAAGTTTCTAAAAGCAGGATTGTTCTTTGAGTTGTGAAAACACAATTCTCAACAAAATAACAGCTGTATCTGTGTCAAGAATTCTCCAGGCAGGCTGCTGCACCCCTGCAGGCAGTACCACTTTGGGCAAATGGATTTAGGTGAAACTTCACTGATTTTAGCACCAGTACCACTTTGGGCAAATGGATTTAGGTGAAACTTCACTGATTTTAGCCTGCCTGGAGAATTCCTGCCACAGACACAGCTGCTGTTTGGCAGACCCTGCTGCTGGAGCCTGGTGGGGAAGGGCTCAGTGAGGTGAGATTTAGCAGGAGAGGGAAGCTGGTGCCCAGCAGAGCCTGCTGCTGGCTGCATCCCGTGGCACAGGGTGCTGCCATCCGTGGGGCAGCAGTGGTGGGTTTCCAGAGTCAGGTTCTCTCCCCTGGGACCGTGCAGGAGCTGCCAGGTCCCACCAGTGCTGGGCTGTGCTCAGATGAAGGCTGCAGCTCGTGTTTCATCAGCACGAGGGGAGTAGCTGTGAGGAGGGAGAGATGCAAGGAGCAGTGCTGGGCACAGAGCTGTGAGCAGTGCTGGACACAGAGCTGTGAGCAGTGCTGGGCACAGTGAGCTGTGAGCAGCAGGTTAGGGCAGGCTCCCAGCACAGTCAGGTGTGAGCAGCAGGTTGGGTCGGGCTCCCAGCAGTCCCATCCCAGTGGCACAGCAGTGACCATGGTGGGGGAACAGCTCGGAGCTGCTCGTCCACCAAACCTCCCCTTTCTGGGACCCCACCCCAGGGTGGGCTCAGGGTTCCATCCCTGCTGCCTGCTGCAGACACCAGGCTCTGCTGGAGGAGGCTGAGCAGGGCTGGCTGCTCCTGTCACAGTTCTTGGTCGTGGTTGCTCAGAGCTGCTCCTGGAGAAGCTCTCGGCTCAGCCAGGACATCCATCCTGGCTCAGGCAGCAGCCTCCTTGCTGTGTACCTGGAATTATCTCTGAGCTGCTCTCCAAGGCCTGGAGCAGATGGAGAGAGACCTCATGAGCAGAGGGGAGAACAGTTTGGGCTTCCAGTCCTTATGGACTGGAGAAACAAAAGGAGTTTTGGGTGTGTGGAAGCAGTTCAGGCGTGCAGTGTCATTAATCTTCATCTGTGGCTTTTAAAATCAGCAGCAGCCAGAGTCTCCCAGACCTGAAAGCCCTGTTTGTTCAGATGGAGTGGATGTGCAGGGAGTTTTTTCTGAACTTCACCCCACCAAGGTAGGTTTGTGTCAAGTGGATTGAGTGGAGCAGCACTGCAGTGTGGCTCTGACCATTGCAGCAGCCCTGGTTTACAGGGTCAGCCCTCTGGTTTCACCTTTAAAGCTGTCACACATTTAATTCTTCACTGCTTTGTGCCTACATTCTTAATTTCTAAAAAGAAAAAAAAAAAGTCCATGCTGGTTTTGAGCTGGAGTTGCTCACACTCAAGTCTGTGTAAAGATGATTTATGGTGCTAGGAGGGCTCCACTGCAAAGGCAAGCTCCATTATGAAGTGGATTGAACGGCCCATGCTGAAATGTTTATTGCTGTCTTCAAAACAGAATACATCAGGGTTGATGGGGCCTGTCCAGGAAAGAGAGAGACTGCAGTGCAGTGGGGCTAGTGGGGTATTTTTAGTATTTCAATAAAAGACGAGGCTTTTAAAGGAAATCACTTATTGCCATTTTGCAATCAAGAATGCAGGAGTGTTCCAGGGACTGCAAGAAATATGCTTCAAGAATGTGGGAGCCATAAGGAACTAATCATTAAATATTCTCCCGTTTCCACCCCCGGCCCTGTGCTGAGGAAGCCATTTAGGAGCTTTGCAATTTGTATGGAAATCTCAGCCCTCCTGACCACTCAGCCAGGCGTCCCGGGCACTGGGGAGCCAGCAGCCCATTTCCAAAAGTTCCTACAACTCCTGGGTGAGCAGGGCACTTTGGAAAATGGGAGCCACATGGAGCAGCCTTCAGGAACACTTAATCCAACCTTCGGTGACTGGCGTGAACACAATCTGATCTTTTTTGTGCTCTAGGTTCTCCTTGGTCAGTGCCTTGCTGGGGGAGTTGTCCTTGCAGGTTCAGATGGATCAGCAGAACTGGGAGGCTGCTGCTGCTGCTCTGCTCGTTTGACTGAGCTGTGATTGCTTTTATTTCTTGTTTACTTTTTTCATGGGATGCTTGAAACCCTTTGGAAGCATTTTGGTGCTGTAGTACATCCCTGTAAGCAGGGAGGGAGCGATCCCAGCACTTGCCAGAGTGAAAAACAAAGGCAGAGGCAAAAGATAATCCTTTCCCAAGTGATTTAAGAGCCTGGTGGGACAATGTAGTGATGCATCTAAGCAGAGCTGGTGGTTGCCTCCTCCTTCTCCCCACGTTCCCACCTTTTTCCCTGTCTGGCCCTGGTGTCCTGGGGAGGCAGTTCAGGCAGCTACAATGGCAGAAAAGTGACCCCACCAAAAACAAAGCCAGGGTGTGGGGCTGGTGGCAGATGGACGTGGGCAGATGTCCCTTCTGTGCCAGGCCAGCAGAACTGGCCTTTCATTTGATTATTTTTCTTTGCCCATTTGTTTTTACTGGGGAAAGTGGTGCAGGGACAGCAGTTCCCTGCTGAGATCATCTGTCACAGCTTCTGCCTGTCCCCAGCCTGCTGCAGGTAGCAGAGCTGGGCTCTGACCCTTCCTTTCAGGAAAACCCTTTGGAGTTTGCCAGCTGGGCTGGGCTTCTGCATCCCCTGCTGGAGCTGGGGCTGCCCAGGGAAGCTGGGCTGGAGAAGGTCCATGGAGGCACGGATTTGGGAGAGCCCCAGCCTCAGGACACTGCCCCAGCTCTGGGATTGAATCCCCTGGGATTTCACGTGGATTTCTGCTGAGTCTCCCAGGCTGGGAGTGCAGTGAGAGGTCTCTTCAGTGATCTGTGGCTCATGCTGCCCAAGGTCCCCCCTGGCTGGATTTTCCACCAGAAACCCGTGGCTTTCCTGAGGTGTTTTGTTGCTGCCAGGAGAGCTATCCCTGGCTGTCCTGCACTCCCTGTCCCAGTTGCTGTCCCCACCACACTCCTGAAGGTCCCTGGCACAGTTCCTGGCAAGCCCTGCTGTTCCTCCTTGCTTATGGCATGGGTATCCCTATAGGTATATAGGGTATCTATATCTATATCTATAGGGTATCTATATCTATCTATAGGGTATCCCTATAGATAGATATCCCTATCTTCTGGAGGAGGGGGGGCTGTCCCAGTTAACCCTGTGCTTTCTCACCCTTGCTGCTGGTTTTTCCAGAGCAAAAGGGTTCAGGTGACTCCTTTGGCTTGGCTGGGCTCTCTCCTGAGCTGAGTGACCCTCGTGTGAAATGAGGGATTTTTAGAGCCTTGTGCTCTTCCTTGAGCTGTTTTGTTCCCTTTCTCCTGGGAAGCCTTTGTGCACGTTGAGGTCTGTGTCCCAGCTCCCATTCCAGGCTGCAGCTCTGCTGCTCAGAAATGCTGAGTACTCCTGAGCTGCTGCTGCTCCTTGCTGGCCCTGATGTAAGGGAAAGGATGCCCGAGAGTCTGGAGGAAGGACAGCTGGAAACTCTGTGTGTGTGCTTGTTTAATTAAAAAAAAAAAAAGGGGAAGAAAACCAAGCCACATGCAAAGAAATCCAGTAACCACATCTGCCAGTGACCTTTGGGGCTGGAAAGAGTCTGGTGATGGTGTGGGGCCAAGCAAGGAAAGTTGTGAAGTCACTCCAGGAGAACAAAAGGAAAATCCACGAGGATGTTTCCAGTTTGGGGCCGGGTGATCTGCACAGCTCTGCCCCAGCCCACCCCTCAGAACAGGCAGGCATGGGCTGGGGTTGCCAGTTTTGGGTTGATTTGGGGTTTTTTTGGGATGGGGAAGCTGCTGCCTCTCACACCTGCTGCTGATGGGATGGTGAGTCCAGGAAATTATTTTATTTCCCAGTGTTTTTGCAGAAGGCGTTCAGGTGAGGATTGCTTTAAAGCTCTCTGTTCAGTCACTGTGTCTCAGAGGTACATGAACCATTTCTCCACCATTGTCCTCTCCCAGCTACCTGCTGCTATTTAAAGGAGATACAAATTTAGCTCCAAGTGTTCCCTTTCCCACAGACTCCTCTGAAAGTTAAAACTTGTGACAGTTTAGTTCTTGCCTTGACTTTAGCTCCGAACAAATGTCTTGCCTGTCTCTGAGCTTCACTTCTGGTGGCTCAGGAGGTAAAATAATTTAAATTTCCTCATTTCCATGGGGAACCTTCCTGACTTCTGGTTCCCAGGAGTGGTTGAACAGACACACAGACAGATGGGGCACTCACAGCCCTGGAGCTGAGCCTTCCAAGGGCAGGAGGTGCCCTTGCCATGGTGAGCTGAGCACCAGGGCTGCTGGAACATGAGCAGCAGCTGCAGGCTGTGAGCCCCAAGCTCGGGGTGAGGCTGGGCCTGGGCCACTCCTGGAAGGGATTTGGGATTTGGGGTGCTTGGAAGCAGCTCAGGGCATTACCTGCCATGTGTCTGTAACCTGAAAAAGAGATTAACAGAGAAGCAAACAGAAGTGCAACAGTAATGGATTAAGAGAAACACTTATCTCACTGCACGTGGGGTTTGGGACCTGAACTTTGGGGTTGTTTGATTGCTGAAGTCACAAAGGTTTGGGTGTAAACTCTCTCCACGCTGCTCCTGGGGCTGACCTGACCTTTGTTTTCTGGTAGGGATGGTTCCCACCCCGCTGGCTTTTAGCCCCTCTCTGTGCCCACAGAGCCTTCTGCCAGTGACCTGAGGGATCTCCACGCCCTGGGCAGAGCTTGTGTTAGCACCAAACCCCTCAGGGAACCCTATCTGCAACCTGACATGACCAAACCCCGCAAAAATGCAATTTCTAGCGTGTGAAATCATGTTGACTGAGGAGTTAAGTGCACAAACAAAGTCTGCACCTTTCCCTCAGATAAATGGTTTTTTCGGGTCAGTCTGGCATGAGCAGCTCCAAATGTGCAATAACTCATAGACCCAGAGCTTTTTCATCTTCCACAGGAACGACCTGGGCTTTTCTTTCTCCCAAATAAGGAATTAATAATGCAATAGTTGTTGTTTCCAAGGAGCTCAGCTTTTTTGAGAAGTGCCTTTTCCCCCTCCTCTAGACCCAACACATGAACATTTGGAGCCTTTAATAACCGCTGGCGGAGCCTGGTCTTGATTTCTCTGAGAACTGCCAATGATTTTGGTGTCAGGGCTGCGAGGTACAATTGTAGTGTTGAATTTCTCCAGGCAGAGCACTTGAAAAGGAAGGTCAAAAGCAATAAGGGCCGGGTTCCTCGGGGCGGGCGGGTGAGGAGCGTTTCCCCGGCCCTCTCGCCCAAGAAAACGTTTGGCTGTCACAAAACTAATAAAGAAAAACCTCCAGAGAGGTGGGTTCAGAGCTGCAGGTGTAGGAATTGGGGCTGTAGTTACACACAAGCCAGCTTAATAGCGTGGGATTTCTGCTCAAGTGCTTCTTAATGCAGCACAAATTGAATAGCCGGCGCGGGGAGAGCGTTGCAGGGAAAGGGTTTTTATGGCTTTTGGGGGAGAAAGTGCTTGGCTCTTTTTTAGGGAACGTAAAAGGACAGCAAGATGGATTTCTTGGGGTGCTTGCCATGTGAAAGTAGTGCTTTAGGTATGTGCAGAGGGTTCAGAGCCAGCCTCCGAGCTGGTTCTCTGCTGCCTCCAAAAGCAGGGCTTTGAAGGGATTTGGGCAGGGTTTCTGCCATATATCTGGCAACACGGGCTTAAAATTAACTCACTGAAACAGCAGATAAAATTTGGGTTCTTTAAAGCTGTGATATTAAATAGAAGTCCTGGAGGAAAGCAGCCAGGCCTCTTGCTGAAGGTCCCATCCTTGCCCTGCCTCTCTGCTGCCCTATAAAACAACAATTATGTGTTTAAAGTTACTGCTCCGTGTCCCTTGTAAAAGAAAACTTATTCATAAACTTCTGGATAGACAGTTCTGTGGGAATATAACTTCCCTGGCCTGAACCAAGCTGCCTTTCCCAGATAATCTAATGCTACACAGGCTCTTTAAAGTGCGAGCATGCTATTTATTATTATTTTATCATCTATAAAAGACACCAGTGTTGCAGCTGGGAGTGACACTACACTCCAATCAACAGGGAAAACCCCAAGGACAGCTGCTGTTCCCAGAAATATTCACTGCCAGGTGCTGGGGGGTGCAGGCTTGTGCAGGGCTGCCTTCCCTGCACCTCCTCCCTGCAGGCTCAGAGCCAGGGCACTGCCACGGGCACACCCCACTTCTGGGCTGGGGTTTGCCAGATGCAAGCTGGACATTGCTGAAATGGACTTGGATGCAACCTTGCAGCTTCTGGAGCCAGGGCAGAGCTGGCCCCACACACGTGCACGTGCCTTGGGGTTTCCTTACTGGGCTGGAAGCAGCATTCAGCTCAGCACCCACTGCCACTGGCTGGGTTTGCTCCCTGAGTGTCCCATCCCGAGCCCACAGAGCCATCCAGCACCCAGGGCAGCAGGGTTAACCTCAGCTGCACGGAATTTAACCTTTCCTTTCCGTCTGGCACCTGAAGATGGGGTCTTTATTTGGAGGAGGTTTGGTGAGGTGTGGAGCGCTGAGCCCCCTGCGCCAGGGGCTGGGGGCGTGGGCAGTGCCACCGTGTGAGTGCCAGCGTCCAGGAATGCCGGGCACGTCCCCAGCCTGCCCTGGAACATGCCCTGGAGCAGGCTGGGAATGTGCTGCCTGCCTTCTGCCCTGCTCCTGGAGCGGGATCAGCAGTGGGATCAGCAGTGGGATCAGAGCTGGATCAGCAGGGGGGTCAGAGCTGGATCAGCAGTGAGGGATCAGCAGTGGGGTCAGCAGGGGGATCAGCAGGGGGATCAGCAGTGTGGGATCAGCAGTGGGATCAGCAGTGGAGTCAGAGCTGGATCAGCAGTGGAGTCAGAGCTGGATCAGTAGTGGGATCAGCAGTGGGGTCAGCAGTGGGATCAGAGCTGGATCAGCAGTGGGGTCAGCAGTGGGATCAGAGCTGGATCAGCAGTGGATCAGCAGTGGGATCAGCAGTGGGGTCAGCAGTGGGATCAGCAGTGGATCAGCAAGTGGGATCAGCAGTGGGATCAGAGCTGGATCAGCAATTTGGGATCAGCAGCTGGATCAGCAGCTGGAGCACTGCCCCAAGCCTTTAGCACAGGGAGCTTCAGGAGCATGGCATTTACTGCAGCCTGCATTAATTGTTTGCTCTGTAATTGCACAGAGGTTTCTGCTTCCCACCTTTCCCTGGGATGCAGTGGGGATTTGTATTCCTGGCACTGTTTCCTTTAGCACAAGAATCTTTCCTTTGTTCTCTTCCGACTCCTGTTGACTTTAGGAATGGCTTTGATTCCTGAATGTCTCTTTGAGGGTTTCTTGTCAAGGGGAATATTTATATTTCATAGCATTTGAGCAAAGAAAGGCAAAGCAGGCAGGGACCTCAGAATGCAGAATTCCTGTCAGATCCTCTCCACAGCTTTTGTGGGGAAAGCAAGTGAAGCAGCCAGTTTCAAACCTTCAGATCCTCCTAAGCTGCTGTTGTGTGGCTCAGGGGCAGTGTGTGCAGCATCTGCTCTGTGGTGGGAGATGCTCAGAGATGTGTGTGTGTGCTGGGGCACTCCTGTGCTCCTGGCTTGCTGTCCCTGGGCTCGGCAGCTCTGCTGCTCCCACCTCAGCTGGGACAAGGACAGCACTTGACCTTTCTGGCTGCAGGTTTGAGTGCCACTCCTTTTCCAGGGGTGGAAGGAGGTTTGTGTCACTTTGCTGTCCCCTCTCTCAGTGCCCTGAGTGTGCCCTGCAGTTCCCTCACTCAGCACTGCCCATTAGCAATCTTTAATTAGCCCCCACCTTCCCCTCTTCCTGCTGGGGAATAATTTGGGGTTTATGTGCAGTTTTTCTTGGGACTTGTCAAAGAATAATTACAGCCCATTAAGTCCCCTCTGTATCATTAGTAATTCACACCTATGGAGTATTTTCCAAGCAGCTGATCTCAGTTGTCTCTTAATTGCTGGAGTCCATAAACTCTGTTACACTGAAACTGTGTGAAGGATTTGCACCCTCTAAAACTTCTCCCTCCAGTGCAAAACATAACAGAGAATGGGAATGTGGCAGCTTTATCAGATCTTACTTCTTCCCTATTTAGGCAAATTATTTGCTTCTGGCTCTGTTGAAAACTCCAAAATATATTTTAAGGTGTAAAAAATACGAGACTAAAAGGGTGAGGAAGTTGTGGCTGTTCAGCCTGGAGAGGAGAAGCTCCAGGGAGAGCTCAGAGCCCTTCCAGGGCCTGGAGGGGCTCCAGGAGAGCTGGAGGGGGACTGGGGACAAGGGATGGGGGACAGGACACAGGGAATGGCTCCCACTGCCAGAGGGAGGGCTGGATGGGATCACAGATGGTTTCAGCTGAGCATAAGAGAAAAAAATACTGTTGGTGGCAACTCTTATTTCCCTGGAAAAAAAAAATCCTGGCCCCCTGGCAGAGGAACAGTTTCTGCACAGAAAACATGACACTATTTACAAAAAGCAGTGTCTAATATCCTTTTCCAGCTTGGAAGGAGGAGTTTACTTCAATACATCCTTTTTTAATTGCCATGAGCTGGACTTGTAAATGCTGTAAGTGGCTGAGTAATAGTCCTCAGTGAGCAGAGAGAGGAAGGGACAGGTTTTCCACTCCTGGAAGCCTCTGCCTTCCCTCAGCTCAGGCAGGGAGACTGCACACAGCAGAAACTGAACACAAATAAAAGCCTCTTAATTAAAAGATCGTTTAAGCCCAGGGGATGCCCGTGGGTGTGATGGCAGTGCCCAGCACAGCGATCCAGCTGGGTGAGGAGTTTGTTTGTTGGGGGTGGTTTGGGAGGTGGATCCAGGATGTTCTCACTAAAACATTTCTTCCTTTCCTCTAAAAAAGGGGAGAGAAAGGGGAGGATTCCTGCTGAGAAATGGGGAGTTAGGGAGAAGGGAGGGATCCCATTTTGTACAATCTCATTTGTCACTGACCTCTGCAGGGATCAGTGGGTTTGGGGCAGGATGGGGCACACAGGCAGAGCTGAGGCAGGGCACTGTGGGATTCTCTCCAGGCCTGGATGATCCCTGTTTCCCCAGGTCAGGTCCGTGCCTGAAAGCCCAGCCCTGCACAGAGTTCTGTCTGAAAGCAGGAGTGCTTTGTGTTGGAAACAATTTCCTGCTGCAGTTTGCATTTCCTCCTCAGTAATCCTTTGCCCCAGTGGGATGGTACAGAGGGATTCTAGCAAAGCTCAGCTGGCCTGGCTGCGAATTGAACACATCCCTTGATGTTTCTGTGGCAGATGTTCAGGTAGGAAGACACCCCACAGGCACTGCTGGAAAATTCTGATTTGTGGGGTCAGGAAGAGAGGGAACCTCTCTGCCAGCGTGGGGTTTGGGTCCAGGTCTCTGCTCAGGGACCAGTGCAGGCTGTCGGGGTGAGCAGGGGGAGGAGGAGGAGCAATTTAATCACAGAAACCCGTTTGTAGGTGATGGAGGCAGCAGCCTGAGCCTTGTTGTGTTCCTGCAGGGATGCTGGTGGTGATCGTGCTGCTGCTCATCGCCATCGCCGTGGTCGCGCTCTGGCCCACGGGTTAACCCCGACCCCAATCCTGCCAGAGCAGCTGCTGCAGGGAGCCCAGGGCTCGGGGAGGCTCCTCTGAGGGCAGGGAACGAGCTGCAGCCATCGCTGGGAGTGAACTGCGGAGCTGGGAGTGAACTGAACTGCATCCGTCGCTGGGAATGAACTGCATCCATCGCTGGGAGTGAACTGCAGAGCTGGGAGTGAACTGAACTGCATCCATCCTGGGAATGAACTGCATCCATCGCTGGGAATGAACTGCATCCATCCTGGGAATGAACTGCAGAGCTGGGAGTGAACTGAACTGCTTCCATCCTGGGAATAAACTCCACTGCTGGGAATAAACTCCAGAGATCGGAATGAACTGCATCCATCGCTGGGAATGAACTCCACTGCTGGGAATGAACTGCACCCATTGTTGGGAATAAGCTCCACTGCTGGGAATGAGCTCCATCCATTGTTGGGAACAAGCTCCACTGCTGGGGATGACCTCCTTCCATCACTGGGAATAAGCTCCACTGCTGGCAGTGAACTCCACTGAGGCAGCATCCACCAGACACCCGCTCTCCTTGGCTGAAGAGCTCGGTGGGGTCTGGAGGATTTCAGTGGGAAAAAGGATTTCATCCCACTGACAGCATTTCATCCCACTCTTCCCACCTTCCTCTGGCACTCAGCAGCTGCAGCTGTGGGATGGACCCACCTCTCCTGCACTGGGGGCACGCTGGTGCTGCTGCCCTGCCCAGCTCGCTGAGCTCAGACATCCCAGGGGCTCCCAGCACCGAAATCCAGGAGTGGTTTGGAGAGCAGCAGCGTTCCCTGCTTCGGGATCCCTCCTTGAGAGGGAAAATTCTCTGTTCGAGGAATATCTTGGGGAGTGGTTGAATCTGGATTCTCCAGGATGGGAAGTGACAGCCCTGCAGGGCCCCCGTGGGCTGCACAGAACCAATGGTGGCTGGGTCAGCGCTCAGCCCTTGGGGGGGTACTGCTGGGTTATTGATCTCCAGGGATAGTTACTGGTGGGTTATGGATCTCCAGGGATAGTTACTGGTGGGTTATTGATCTCCAGGGATGGTTATTGCTGGGTTATGGATCTCCAGGGATAGTTATTGGTGGGTTATGGATCTCCAGGGATAGTTATTGGTGGGTTATGGATCTCCAGGGATAATTATTGGTGGTTTGTGGATCTCCAGGGATGGGAATTGAACAGCAGCAGGACTCAGCCCAGCCTGAGAGAGTGGGGAGCTTTGCCCTCGTGTGCTCCCAGGGGCTCTGCCAGCCTGGCCTCGGGAGATGCACCACAATTAACGTCCTCACTGAGCTCTGGCTCTTCCTTTGACAGCTTCTCACACCCTTCTGCAGCTGAGAGGAAGGATTACCTATTTCAAAACTAATGAAAAAGAAGTATTAAATGTTTGCTTTTGGCCAAGAGAATAATTATTTTGTTACACATGTCAGTTTGATTTCAGGATTAATAAAGCAGCAATAAATACTGATTAAAGCTGATCCATTTATATACAGTTTCTCTGCCTGGGGTTTTATTGTATCTTGTGTTGTCTGTGAATGATTTATCCAACGCTGCCATATCCTAAGAGCTGGTCTGGAGAAGGAAATAATCAATTTCTGTCAGACTTTGTGTGCATTGTGTCAGATCTGTCAGACTTGCAGGGGCTGCCCCCACCTGCCCTGGTGCTGTCTCCTTTCACAGCTCTGGCACTCGTTTCCCTCTGCCCACCCAGCACATCCAGCACTGCTCTGGGAGGTGGGAGCCAGGCTGTCCTGGTGCTGTCCCCTCTGGACTGGCACAAATCCATTCTTCTCTTGTTTCCCCAGACTGGCACTGCCCGTGTTAAGGGTTTGGAGGGTGCAGATCACCTCCAGTCATCTCCCTGCAGGGTGCAGCTGCAGGCTGCAGCTCGGACCCCGTCGCTCCAGGCTCTGGGGATGAGAGCTGTGGAGAAGATGAAGAAGATGAGTTGTGCAGGAAGCAGAGGCAGGGAGCTCCTGAGTACCCCGTGGGACACAGGGAGTACAGAATCCCATGTGGTTTGGAGGGGAAGAACTTGAAATCCCATCCATGGGCAGGGACCTTCCCTGGCCCAGCTTGCTCCAAGCCCCCTCCAGTCCGACCTTGAACATGCCCAGGGATCCACAGCTTCTCTTCTTCACCTGCCGTGGGTGGTGCTGTGTCCTGCAGCTGTGGGAGCTGTCCCCTGGATCCAGAGAGCATTTCCCTTGTCTCTGTGCTCCCAGGGAGGGCACAGGAGAGAGGAGCTTGGTGGAGAGAAAGGCCCAGAGATCCAGCTGTGCCCCCTCCAGCTTCAGCCAGGGCTCTGTGCCCATCCTCAGCGCTCAGAGCTGGAGGAGAGGCTGCAGGCTGGAGCTCCTCTGGGGTCATCTGTGTGCTGTGCTGGAGAAAATCCTCAAAGCCTTTCCAAGGGCAGCCCAGGCTGTGCCTGGTCAGCTTTCTTGGAGAGATGCTTCACCTTGGGGCTGTCAGAGAGGGGAGGGGCAAGCAGGGGTGGTTTAATGTGCTCTGGTTTTCAAGAGGGCACGGCAGGGGGATCCTGAGTTATTGTTGATGTCAGATTAGAAATGGAGCTTTAGGCAGGGCTGCTCCAGCTGGGAACAAGGAAAGGTTTTGGAGAGGAGTTCCAAATGCGTGCATTCCTGCAGTTCTGTGGACACTGGGAATGCTCCTGGAGCTGTTCCTCAGCAGCAGCCTCCAAACCTGGAGCAGGATTTCACTGCCAGCTCTGGAGCAGCCCCGTGGATCTTCAGTGACAGCCAGAGAGCAACGTGGGCTTTGTCCAGAGGAGACCACGGGCCTGGGCTCCTAATTAAAACTGCCACTTCTAGAGGGAATTACAGCTTTGTTTGAATTCCCAGGACACACAGGATGGACGTGTAACTCATCCTGGTCAGCGTTCCACAGCCCTTTGTTCTGACCCAGGCTTTCAAAGGCTTTTCTGACCCACTGGATCCTCCAACACATTCTTCCTGTGAGTGCCTGGGAAGGGTGGAAACAGCAGGACTTGCTCGCTGTGCTGGCCAACAAAGGGCATCTCAGCCTTGCCCTTTAGGTAGCATTTAACGTGTGGTGTTGGTGAGGAATTTTATTAAAAAGCAGCGGATTTGGCAGCGCTCTGCTGTGTGCAGGGAAGCTTTTCTGTCTCCCTGCCCCACTACAGAAAAAGAAAGGTTAAAATACGAGAGATGCCAGGGTTTGGCTCCAAGCAGCAGCGGTGGAGGAGCCAACCTGGAGTGGCTTCTCCAAGCAAAAATCTTCCTGGAATGTGCCCAGAGACATCCCAGTCTTCACCTTCCCTGCCACCTCCTCTATCTCTGTCCTGGAGGACGTGCTCAGGAGTTCAGCTGCTTCCAGCCATGGTTTCATCAAAAATCCCAGTGCTGGGGGCAGGTCTGGTGTGTGCCCCAGTGCCCTGGGAAAAATCCCCACCTCATCCTGGAATGCTGCTGGGCATTTCTCATTCCCTGATCCCTGGGGTGGGCTCGGTGTGTGGATGGCTCCTCTCCCACACTGCCTGCTGGGACCAGGCTGGCAAAACCACTCCAGGTCCAGCCCTCCGTGGGAAAAGCCTCATCCCCCTCTTTCCAGAGCCCCGTGTCACCTTTGGACAAGTGGCCACCTGCAATCTGGGAAGCCCATTTGCCCCTCGGAGCAGAGGGCTGGCACTTGTAACCCATTTGTCTCTGCAATAAACATCTGACATTTCCGGCCCCGGGATGTTTTTGGATTCATAAATCCCCAACACTGCTGAAGGCTCAGGTCAGCTGGGCTGACCCCCAGCGCTTGGCAGCACCTTTTGCCTGGATTTTTGTCCCTGGAAGCGTTTTGCTGCCTCAGTTCCCCCCTCAAGCTCTCTGGGCTGAGGGTGCCACCAGCCCTTGCCTTCCACCGGCGCTGGCGCCGCTGATCCTGCTGGGGCTGCCGGAGCCTGAGCCCCAGCATGGGCAGGAAGGGCCAGCATGGCCCAGCAGCCCCTGCCTGGGGCAGAAACTGGTCCAGAGTGGGCTGGCAGCTGTCCTGATCCAGACTTTGGCCGTCCCCACCTGTCCCCCAGCTCCGGGAGGGTTTTGGCTCTGTCCCACTGCAGGGCACAGCTGAGCCCGCAGGGGCTGGTGGGGACCCCCTGCCACCCACCCACGGTGACCCCGCTGTCCCCAGGGCCAGTGGCCGCTGCCTGGGGGTGCTGGGCAGGGACAGGGCTGGCACTGCCAGTCACAAATAGCTGTGCCACCTCAGGCCTGCCAAGGGGCCACTGACAGACCCGGGGGGTGGAGGGGACACCGTCATTTCCTTGCCCAGGTCCTTGTCCCACAGGTTCACTGAGCAGTGGGCTGGGAAAAAGCAGAAATTCCTGGAGATTTTTACAGTTTACAAGAGTTTATTCAACTGGTTTCTGACTTTAGTTCTACCGAGGGGGTGCTGAACAGTTACAAGCTCCTTCGGGTCAATTACAGCCAATCTAATGAACAAACAAACAAAAGGGGGAAAAAAAAGGGAAAAAAAAAAAAAAACTCGGAAAAACAATAAGAAAATCCACAACTTTTTCACGTGTCATTAAATATATTCATATATAATAACCATAATATATTAGTATGCATTGTAAAGAAACATCGCCCAAAGCAGTCTGCCATGGTCATAACTAAACAACATTTACAGTTCAAGATATTAACAGAAATAATAATAAAAAAAAAAAATCAACAAAATAAAACAACCCCAAAAGGAACACAGGTTTGTGAGGGGGCGAGGCGGGGCGGGAGGGGCACGGACACGACGGACGAACAGAAACGAGACCAAGCGACTTCTGTCGGGTGCTACGGTCAGCGATGATTGTTTTGGCATTTCAGCTGCTCTCCAAAGCCTCCCTGAAGGCACCACAGCCCCTCCCGGCCACCCCGCTGTCCTGGGGGTGCCCCTGCTGTCCCCAGGGCGATGGTGGCCCTGGCTGGGTCCCTGCTGGCCAGAAGGGGGTCGGTGCCCCAGGGCTGTGTTGAGGGGACATCCTGTCCCTCTGGGGGACAGCAGAGGTGTCCTCCTGGAGATGTCCTAGAGCAGGGGTGCTGCAGGGAAGGGTTGCCCCTCTGGAGCCCCAAAGGGGCTGCCGTGCCCTCGCAGCAGAGCTGCTCCAGGGTCAGGGCTGCTGGGAGCCCAGGGGGCACTGGCACCGTGGATGGAGTCAGGGCTTGGGCTGCCTGGGAAGCACAAAACTCCAGCAGGATGGAGGGACAGGCCCGGGCACTCCCCCCCGGGCCAGGATCCTGCCTGCTGTGCCAGCTCATTTCCTCCTGAGCCCCTGGCTGTGGCAGTGCCTGGAGGGGTCTGGCTGTAGGATCAGGGGTGGGGGTCTTCTGCAGCCTCCAGGAGCAGTGGGAGCAGGGAAGGGGCTGGAGGGTGTCCCTGGGGGGTTTGGGGTGTCCAGGTGTGCTGTGGGCAGCTCCCGAGTCCCCAGGTGCCCTGGCCTTTTCTCCTGCTCTCCACGTGGAGAGCTGGCTTTGGGCTGGATTCTGTTACCTTTAGGCACCATTTGAGGGCTGGGGACATCCCAGCTGCCTGGGGATGTGCTGTCCCCACCCTGGCAGCAGCTGATGGTGGCTGCAGGAGAGCATCCAAGCCCTGGTTTAGGGCTTTAAGCCTCCATTTAGACACCTGAGGTCAGATTTTACCCCTCAGAACCTGGTGGCTTCACTTCCCTTGGCTGCAAAACCCTCAGCTCTCCTTGAGCTCCGAGATAAGGAAAACCAAATCCAGTTTGGGAAAGGGGAGAACACACAGACTTGGTGGGGAGAGTTGCTTGATGTCCAGGGTGGGATTTTTCTCCCAATACCCAGATGAATTTTGGGGGCCTTGTGGTGGCAGGGGAGGCTCAGCAGAGCTGGGTCCCTCCGGGTGGTGTCTCCAGCAGCCCTGGGAGCCTCCTCTGTGCACCTATTTACATGGCTGCCCTGCTTTATGGTGGTTTATGTCATTATATAAATATTGTCAATTGCTATAAAACAAGGCAAAACCACTGGAAAATGTCATAAAAGAGATGTTTCCAAGTTTCCTAAAAGGAAAAATAGCAGGGAGGTTTTGCTTTTCATAGCGACTAATGTTTGCTTCTCCTCCAGGTAGCGTCCTGCCCTCCCTGCCTTCCTGCCCAGGAATTCCCACTCTCCCTGGAGGAGGTGGGATTGGAAATCCCCATTCCCCGGGGGCTGCTGTGGCAGGGGAGCAGCCTGGCACGGGGGTCACAGCTCCAGAGCCAGTCCTGCCCACAGGATGCTCCAGTCTGAGGTGAGGCAGCCTCCGCTGTGCTCAGTGCATTAATGACTGGAAATTGGGAATTGTAAATTGGCTGGTTGCCCCCCCAGCAGAGGGAGGAGAGGTCCAGGTGGGTGACACCTTGCTCCTGGCTGAGACCCCTTCCCTGTGTGGGCTGTGCCCCGGCCAGGCCTCAGAGCTCTGCCCTGGCCCATGGGGACAGTCCCTGGCACCCTCTGCTCCCACTTTGTCTCCAAGACTTTCACAGGGATGTCAGGGGCTGCAGCTCCAGAGGGAGCAAGGGCAGAGCTGCTGGGGGTTTGGGAGAGCTGCCTGAGTCTGGGAGTGGAACCAGCGACCAGCCAGGACCCTGGTATCACCTGCAGGGGTTTTCTACCCTCTGAGGGTTCCTGGTGTGCTGACAGCAGCAGAGGGGAAGAGCCCATGGAGGAGGTTCAGGGGTGGCCACAGTGGAGATTCAGGGACTGAGACTGGCAGGATCTTCCGGGGCACTTTGTGGGAACTGGATGCCAACTCATATTTTGTCAGGTCTGGGTGTTTCCTTGGGGATCCTGGTTACTGACTCCTTGTAAATGGGTGGCTGGAGGGGGACAGGGCACCCTGTGGGCTCACACTCCTTCAGTGTGGTGGGGGCAGCATCCTCAGGGCCAGGGGCTGGGAGCCATTCCCAGAGTGATGACACAGCAGGAAGTCACCCACCAACATTGTCCCCTCGTGGCTGTGCCTCAAGTGGCCCCAGAGCATCATCAGAGCCGGAGACCTCGGCCGCCCCAGGCAGCACCGGGGGGTGACCACGGCTGTTGGATACCAAAGCCCTCCAAGACCCCGTCCGCCGACCCTCGGGTCTGTCCTCAGCAAAAGTCTCGGTTTAGTTTCCTCTACAAGAACTGTCTCAGTCAGCCTAAGTTGCAAACACATGTTTTGGGGATGGGGAGTTAATTTCCAGCGGTGCTGTTGATTAGTTTCTTACGGGGTGGATGTGCCCATGCCGTGCTTTGGAGGCAGCAGATGTTGGCAGCTGGAAGGCAGTTTGGTGTCTCTGAGTTCTTCAGCAACGGGGCAGGAGGGAGCTGGGGGGCCCCAGGTGCTGCATGCCTGCACCCCACTCGTGGGTTCTGTCCATATGGATTGGGTTTTGTTGAGTTTTCTGATCCTGTTGGGTCCTGTTGGATCTTGTTGGGTTCTGTTGGGTTTTGTTGGGTCCTATTAAGTCCTGTTGGTCCTGTTGGGTGTTGTTGGGTTCTGTTGGTTTTTGTTGAGTTCTGTTGGGTCCGGTTGGGTCCTGTTGGGTTCTGTTGGGTCCAGTTGGGTCCTGTTGGGTTCTGTTGGGTTTTGTTGGGTCCTGTGGGTCCTGTTGGGTCCAGTTGGGTTCTGTTGGATCCTGTTGGGTCCAGTTGGGTTTTGTCTTCCCTGGAAGAGGAGGTGCAAGCCCAGCACCCCCCAGCCGTGGTCGCTGCCCCCCTGTCCCCCCAGCCCGCCCTGGCAGCCGGTCCCTGCCCACCCCAGCTCTACACAAAGCAGCATGCACAGTCAGTCTCTCCCTCTCCTCCTCGTTTAGGCTTTCTTACACTTCCCCTTCTTCTCCCGCTGCTGGAACTTCCGCAGCCGCCGGGCCCACGTGTCCCGCCACTGGATCACCAGGCTGCTTTTGTCCGCAATGATGCCGCTCTGGTCGGGAGAGTCCTCGTTGTTGCCCAGCAGCAGATACTTCTTCATGGGCTTGATTTTGGGGCACTTGCAGGCTATGTCCTTGGAGTGGATCCACAGGGTCTGGTCGCCCCGGCGGATGCGGTTGCTGCCCTGTTTGTAGACGGAGATGATGTTCACTGTGAACTTCCACCAGTCCGCGTTCTTTTCTGCTTTCAGGATGTGGATCTGGACAGCTGGAAAGGAACAACACACAGGCAAGAGAGGAGGTGTTACTGTGTGGGCTGGTGAGGAGAAAATGAGCTTCAAGCCTTACCTAATGGGCTGTGTGAGGAGGAGGGGTCTTGCAGCAGCCAGGGGTTGTGGATGCCCCAAAAGCTGTACCCCAGGCCAGCCCCCAAGAACAGGAGCAGCCAGTGCTGCATCTGAGGTTCAGCAGAGCTTCCAAGAGCACTGCAGGCTTGGGAGATGCTCTGCAGCTCTGCGCCTGGCAGAGTCACTGAAACCTCTGCAAGGGCTGGGTGGCAGCACTGGGCTCCGAGGAGATGTCCTGGTGTCCTGGCAGAGCACTGAGAGATCTCCAGCTCCCACAGCCAGAGGGAGGTGGGAGGACAGCCCTGATCCCTGCACAAGGTGCTGGTGATGATGATGGTGATGATGATGATGATGTTTTCCAAGCCCATGGCTGATGCTGTGTAACCTCCTCTGTAGCCACAGACTGAGGAAACCTCAGCCCTTGCTCTTTGCTGGGACACAGCTAAAAACCAGCTCCCAGGAACGCCTTCCCCTGCCCAGCCCTCCTGGGTTTGTTTGCCAGCTGTGGGTGAGGAATCCCCCCCAGCAGGGACACAGGCAAGTCCCAGCTGAGGATGGCCTGGCTGGGAGAGCAGGCAGGGCCAGGCCCTGCACAGGCTGGTGCAGCACAACCACAAAGAGCTTTTTTAGCCAAATCATTGAGCTTTTCCCTTTTCCCCACGTTCCCTCCGTGCCCTGGGAGCTATAAACCCCTGCCCATTCACCTGCCTGCCTCAGCTGCCTGGCTGAGGGGCCAATCCTGTTTGTATAAATTAACAGAGGGAGAAGAAACCCCCAGAAACCTCAGGGAAAACTCTGCCACTTGCCTTGTAACAGTCCAGTTTTCCCCCTGGATGGAGGAGCATCTCCCTGTCTCTAAAACCAAGTGATTCCAGGCTCTGGGAGGAAGCAGAGCTCTGCAGCCCAGCACAGCTTTTTAACACGTTGCAAAATATATGGGGTTTTTTTTTTCAGAGGGGGTCATGGGGGCCAGATGCTTTCATTAAAAAAAAAAAAAAGGAAAAAGGAAAAAAAAAAGGAAAAAAAACAACCCTAAGCTCTGACCATGTATTTCCCTGTCTGGTGTGAAGGTAACAAAATGTGAAGAGTAGCCAATTTTTATTTTTTGGAAACAAATCTTTCCAAAAAAGCTTAAACCTTTGACCTGCCTGGGTCCACACTGACAAAATGGAGAAAATGAATGAAAAGGAACTGGAGAGAGGTGGTTACAGGAAACTCTGCTCTAAAACACACAGTCTGTATTTTTTTTTATGTCAAGGCCCCTGTCTCTTATTTTTTCCCTTTTTATTAATGAAGTGGAAGGAGTGAAAGCTCTGAGGAAGGCTTGGCTGGCGCAGCCACAGCTGCCTGCCCTGACAGCCGGATTTCTGCCCACAGCTTCACATCCAGCCCAGCTCCAGTGGGGTTTGTCTGGCTGTTTCGGTGCTGAGGTGGGACCAGCATCTCCCAGGGGACACAGGACATGCAGAGAGGCAGAAATGGGCCAGGATGAATTTTTGGAAGTGCCTAAGCTGGATTTAAAGACTCCCTTGCCATGAAGGAGGTTTCAATCCTTCCTGATTTGGGGCTCTGGCTCAGCTGTGCCCCCCAAGTCCAAAGCTGGCTTTGGGGCTTGGTGCTGCCCTTCAGCTGCCCCCTCCTGGGACACAGCTTGGCTTTGTGCTGAGCTGCTCTCCCCTGGCTCATTGAACCCAGGCCTGTCCCCATCTCTGCATCCCTGCAAAAACATCCCTGGCAAAACCCCTGGGGCAGCAGATGGAAGGTGACAGAGGATGGTGGCTCCTCCTGGGGATGCTGCTCCCCTTGCTGTGGTCCCCTGGGAGCAGGAGAACAACATCAAAGGAGCTGCAGCTTCCACTGCTCCAGCTGGGGCTGGTGACCCTGGTTTCAGTGAGGGTGGGCTCTGGTTCAGACTGGTGACCCTGGTTTCAGTGAGGGTGGGCTCTGGTTCAGACTGGTGACCCTGGTTTCAGTGAGGATGGGCTCTGGTTCAGACTGGTGACACTGGTTTCAGTGAGGGTGGGCTCTGGCCCAGGCTGGTGACCCTGGTTTCAGCAAAGAGGGGATCCAGCCCAGCTCCTGCCTGTGCCCCGTGCCTGCTCCTCCCTGGCCTTTGCAAACTGGGCAGTCGAGCCCTGGGGGGAATCTGGGGCTCCTGCACCCCAGGCACTCCCAGGGATGCAGAGATTTTTCTCCAGGTTCACTCCCCTGCAGCCTGCTCTGCTCCCCAGGGAGCTCTCAGGCAGCAAACGGGCCTGGGGAGCAAGGGGACAGCGGGGGGACAACGGGGGGACAGCAGGAGGATAGCAGGGGGACAGTGGGGGCACAGCAGGGGCACAGCTGGGTCCTGGGGAGGGCAGGGGCTGCCCCGGGAGCCACATCCCACCTGACACTGACACTCCTGAACCACAAATCCCACCTGGGTGGTGCCTCCCAGCCCTCACCACATTTTGGTTCTTTGCCAGAAGAAGGTGACAGGGTGGTCCCCGGGCTGGGGGAGGGGAGGGAGGGTCCCTGGTCCCCTCCTGCATCCCCAGAGCTCAGGAATGCTCCTGGCTCCTCGAGGCCTGGCTGGGAGCCTCCAGCCACAAGAAAGCCCCGAAGGCTGGAAGCTGGAGATGAAAGCCCAGGGGTGGATGGTTTGATGTTAATAAAAACAAAACCCAGCCCAAAGCCTCAAAACAACGTCTGAGGGCAGCTGCTGAAGGCTGAAAGCAAAGCAGTGCCTTGCAGCATTCAGAGATGGTGAGTCAGGGCCCCAAACCCCTGAAGCTGCCATGAAAACAGGGAGGCTGGGGAAAACCTAATTATTTAATTACTTTTTAAATTTACATTTGGGGTTTGTGATAAACCTCCTGAGTTCAAGGCTTCCCCTGCTAAGGCTGACTCAGGGCTGGGCTGCAGGGCCAAATCTGTGCATCCTGTGCTGGGATCCTGGAACATCCCACACATGGCAGGCACAGACCTGTCTGTGGGAGCTGCCAGTTTGGGACCATGGCTGTGCTGGCCCCTGGAGAGGTCCCAGGGAGTGGCAGTGGGGACAGAGCAGTTGGAGGGTATTTCATATGGCCAGGTGGAAGGGCGTGCTGGGGACAGCGGTGGCAGGCCCAGATGTGCCAGTCCAAGGCAGGGTTCTCCAAAGGCTTGGCTCCCCTCTCACTGCACAAGTGGAGTGGAGTCCATGTGGATTTTATTCCAACCAGCAGCAGAAGGTGACCCCAACACCATCTGGGTTTGGGAATGTAAAGGGCTGGCTCCTTGCTGGAGCAAAGTGTTAAAATGTGATTTTTCCCCACCCCCCCCCCTTTTTTTCAGTTTTTAATTTACTTGGCGGTGGCTTTGCCTCGCTCTGGTTGCCAATTTCCTACTGGTTTCATATTGGAGATTTATGATCCCTAATCCCTGGGTGTGCCCTGCTGCTGGGGACCCTCACTGCCCGGCTCTCTCCCTCAGCACGTGGCTGCAGCAGGGACTGCTCAGCTCCAGGAATGGGATTTCTCCACCTTCCGAGCGCTGCAAGGGGCTCTGAGTGCCAGGGTTGGTGCTTCCCCCTGCCCTGGGTTTTTTGGGGGATTTGGGTTTTTCTCCCCCTCCCTCCCTCTTTTCAAGCTGCCTTTTGAAAACACGTTTTGCTTTTTTCCAGCAGCCCCTGCCAAGCTCCTCTCGACAAAGGGGGTGACTAAGAGAAGGCTCCACTGAAGGAAGGATTTTTAAACTTTTTTTTTTTCCAAGAAAGGGCAAAGTGAGCAGATGATCTCACCTTTCGGATGAGGATTATGTTCCTCAGCCCCATTCCCTGCCCAGAGCTGGGATGGGGATGCAGGGCCAGCAGGGGACCACAGTGCTGCTACAAAACCCTTCCAGCATCATCCGTGCAGCTCAGCATCGGGGGCTACATGGACATCTAAAAGCTCCAGGTTTCCTTCACCACAGTCACACCCCACAGAGAGCTTGAACATCCCCAAAATCGGGCAGAAAATGTACTCCTGAGGGAGTACAGGGTGTTCACATCACCTAGACCAGCATCACCTGCTCTCATCAGATAACCCCTGTCCTCCTGGGTCTCCACCCTCGGTGGGCTCAGCCTGAACCCCTTCTGCTTCCCCGGGATTTAAGTGCCCCCACCGCAGCAAACCCCTCCTCTCTCCCTGCTTTGCTGGGAGCTGAGCGGCCCTGCGCTCCCCCACGCAGCCAAAAAAATCCCAGAAAAAGCTTTTCTGCCTCTGCTCCTGCCTCCCCCTCTCCGAATCTCCCGGCCTGCCCTCCCCGCCTCCTGTTGCACTCCAAATATTTGCACCCAAACCCATCTCGCGGGAGAAAAAACCCAAATTAAAATAAAAAGGAAAAAAAAAAAACCCCACACACAAACCCGACAAAAACAAACAGATACGAAAAATAAATAAGGGAAAATACGGCCTTTGAAAGGCTGAATGAAGCGAGGAGCTAAAAAGCCCCATTGAGGAGCGGGCGGATGATAGCTGCCGATTGAGCCCGCGGGAGAAGGAACCCTGTTCAAGCTAATTAGGGCCTTTTAGGACATTCAGCCCAGCGATGCCAGCAGAACGGTGAGGAAAAGAGCCTCCTAATTGGCTTCCTGCTGGGGTGTCAGTCCCAAAGTCTTTATTATCCCTCCCTGCACCTTTTCAACCCTTTCTTCCCTCCCCGGCCCTGGTGAAAGCCTGCGCTGCCCCGGCATCGCTCACCCCGCTGCCTCCCCTCCACGGTTTGTCCTCAAAAAAGCAAATTGCGTGGCTGGGGGCTGGCTGGGGCCCTGGGGCGGTGGGGGACCCTTCCATGGCCAGCAGGGTCGGGGGGGAGCACCCAGTGCCAGCACCGGGCAGTGTCCCCGCACCTGAGCAGCCCCAGCACACGGCTCTGGCTCGCTCGTGAAGCTGCGGGAGTGATGCTGAGCGAGAGAGGAGGAGGGAAAAGCTCATTCCAGCTCCCCTAATCCCTGCTCCAGCGGCACCTCGTCCCCGTTCTTTGGGATTTCCTGCCTCAGACAGCTCTTGAGCCTCCCACACCTCCCCAGGGTCTGCTGGAACCCACAGGGCAGCCCTAAACAGAGCCAGGTGTGAGTGTCACCCAAAATTCCAATGGATCCGGGTGTGAGTGTCACCCAAACCTCCAACAGAACCGGGTGTGTCACCCAAAATTCCAACAGATCCGGGTGTGAGTGTCACCCAAACCTCCAACAGAATTGGGTGTGAGTGTCACCCAAAATTCCAATGGATCCGGGTGTGAGTGTCACCCAAACCTCCAACAGAACTGGGTGTGAGTGTCACCCAAACCTCCAACAGAACCGGGTGTGAGTGTCACCCAAAATTCGAAAAAAAACGGGTGTGAGTGTCACCAAAAGCTCCAACAGAACGGAGTGTGTCACCCAAAATTCCAACAGAACAAAGTGTGTTACCCAAAATTTCAACAGAACCGAGTGTGAGTGTCACCCAAACCTCCATCACCCAAACCTCCAAGAGAAGCGGGTGTGAGCTGTCCCAGGGCTGCAGCACCCTCTGAAGTCTCCTGGGAATTATGGGGGATTGGACATAAATCACTGTGACAGGGAACTGCTTGCTGCTCATCCCCACAGCAAAAAATATTTCAAATATTTTAAAATATTCAAAAGCCGCGGCACGTAAGAGCACAGTGAGAGGGGACATGGTGTCATCACAACCCAGAAGCCGCTGGAAAACCCTTGGAAAACAGGAATGTCCTGCAGATGCTGGGACAGCCCCCAAAGCAGGGTGCGGGTTGCTCATCCCAAGTGACACCTGGCACAGCCATCGCCACAGCGGCCAGCACGGGCTGTGCCTGGGTGGCCCTGGCGACAGGGGACACTCACCATAGTCCTTCTTGCAGTACTTCTTCATGTTGATCTTCAGCTTCCCCTTGGAGGCTTTGCAGTACGAGTCGCAATCTGCGCGGGGAGAGGGGAGGGCAAGAAAACATTAACAAAACAAATGAGCGTTCCAATGAAGCGGGGCTGGGGGAAGGGGCCGGCTCGGAGCTGCAGCCTGCCGTGAATAAGCAGCGTGCCTGTGATATCCATCTGGCAGGCCCGGCCGGGCCGGCGGCATTGAGAACCCTTCCTTTCTAAAGAAAGCTGCTCACAAAGGAGCCCGGCCCCCTCCGCCTCCCCCGGCCCGGCTTCCCCGGCCGCCTCTGTCTTCCTGGGAGACCCCGGGGGCCTCCCTTATTGTGCCACCCAGAGCTTTTGAGAGCCACACAAATTCCCGCTGTTCTCCGGCTCCCAAGTGGAGCCTGCCCGGAGCCCACAGAGGCCCCATTGTCACCCCTAACCCGGGCCGGTGTCAGCCTTTGGCATTCATTGCCGGCAGATTGGGGCTGGGGTCAGCCCGCCACAATGCGGGTCAGAGAGGAAATTAGCAGCCCATGAAGCATTAGCAAAGCCTTTTGGTGTCCACTCTACTGAAGTGTGCAAATAAAATACCCCAGGAGGAACATTTCATTTCTAATAGGCCCCCACTGCTGGGACACGCTGGCCTGGCCCGGGCGGCCGGCGGGAGCCTGGCACGGCCCCCTGGCACTGCCACGGCTGCTGGCCACGGGCCACGGGCCACTGGCACGGCCCTGGAGGCTGCAGGGACACCGAGCCCTGCCCCGGGAGCTGCTGGGCCTGCAGCAGGTGGGCAGTGCCCGCCGGGCACCGCCGGGCACTGCCCATGGCGCCAGGGCCGTGCCGGTGTGGCTGCAGAGGGGCTGGGCCGTGCCAGCTGCCAGGAGCGGGGTGGGGTCTGCCCTGCACATCCACGGCTCCTCAGCGCCCACAGAGTGCCCTGATCCAGGGAGAAGGGACATGGCTGCAGCAGGAGGCCTTGGCACAGTCACAGCCCTTGGAGGCCTCCACCTCTCCCAGCATTGTCCATCCCCAGCCTCTGCTGGGGCACGGGTGGGGAACCTGCTGAGTGCCCAGCAGGGCCCCAGGGGCTGTGGGGAAGGTGGCATGCTGCTGGCATGCCATGGCCAGCTCACGCTGGTGCCAAGACCATGAGGAACCCCCTCAGCACCAACCCCTGTGACCCCTGTGTGCCCCAGCCCCTCTCAAGGTGGCCATGCAGAGTCCCCAGCTCAGCCCCATGGCTCCCTGCTGCTCCTGCTCCTCAGGAGAGACCCCCAGGCAAACCAGGCTTCCTGCTCTCGCAGCATGACCCAGCCAGGGCCAAACCCAAACCCAAACCCAAACCCAAACCCAAACCCAAACCCAAACCCTGTGATCTTCCTCCTGCAAGAGCCCCAGCTGAGATCTGTGCCCAGCTACAGCCCAGCCAAGGCCCCTCCAAACCCTGATGGCTGAGGGCTTTCAGCCACTCGTGCCTCCCATTTGTTTTTCTCATCTAACATTTCTGAACATCAAATAAAAGCTGAAATGCCCTGAGAAAGGAGTGGATATTCCATCAGGACTGTAGTTGAGTGGATGGAGGTGCACTAGCAGAGCCCCAGCCATGCCCACGTGGCAGGATGCCACCACGCAGCAGGACATGGCTGCTTGGTGAACTCAGGGAACAGAAACATTCCTGATCCAGTGCTCTGGTCAGATGTTCCTGGAATACTGAAGGAGAAGTCTCTAAGGGAACTGAACATCTGTGCAGTGACCTAAGGGAGGCTTCCCCTGAGCTTTTTGGGGAGCAGGGACAGACAGGCTGCTCTTCCAGGCTGCTGGCACTGCTCTGCCCAGCCCAGGCTGCTGCTGTCCTCAGGACAGCAGTGTGGTTGTGATAAAGCTGCTGATGGTTCTCCCTGGCACAGGAATCCTGGAGCTCTGTGGATGTTCACTGCTGCTGTCACACCCCAGCGCTGGGCAGACCAAGAGGTGACACAAGGACAGGTGGGCACGACAAGCCTGGAAGCTCTGTCTGCACATCCCTCCTGCCCTGGCCAAACCCGGGACACGCTGGCCAGCAGCTGGCCCTGAGCACGGGGGTGGGCAGCAGCTCCCACCTGCACACCCGTGGCTCAGCCCTCGAGGGATCTCCAGCAGCCAGGCTGGCAGAACACACCTGCACAGATCCTCCTGCAGCCCAATGCTGCTGGGATCCAGTCCAAGAAACAGCAAGCAGAGACACCATTGCTCTGGACTGCAGCACAGAACCCTCACAAAGCAACCCCCAGTCACCTCAGCAAGCTGTCCCCACAGAAACATCCCTGACACAGCTGAGCTCCCCATCCCTGCACCACTGCCACGGTGATTCCATTCTGCCTGAGATTACAGACCCGCTGGGAATGCACCCGGGGCTCTTCGGCAGCCAGGGGGGCTGTGGGGTGGTGGGACAGCACCCATGCCCACAGCACCCACAGCCTCTGCTCCTCGCAGGGTGACAGCCTGGGGCTCAGGACACCCCGTCCAGCCAGGGCTGGCGCTGCTTTGCCTGCACACGCCCCTGCCCTGGCCCTGTCCTCGCTCCCCAGCCCCACGGGCTGTGCCAGAGCCCGGCCGGTTTGAATTGGGCCTGGCAGAGCCAGCTGCTGTAAATCACTGGGAATCGCCAGATGCCAGAGCTGCTTTCCTGGGTGGGGGATCTGCTCATGTTCATTTCCTTTGCCTCCCTCGTGGAGGGCTCCTCTGCCTCCTGGGTGACTGGAGATCCTCTGGGGCCTCTTTGGGAGGGCAGATGGGATTTCTGTGAGCCAGGCACCGAGCTCTGTGGGTGGGTGGTGCTGCGAGGCCGCTCTGCCCTCGGGACAGCGCACGGAGGGGATGCTGCAGGGTGTGCCAGCCCTGCCAGGAGCAGACCCTGCTCTCCTCACCAGTGACTCTTCAGCAGTCTGGGCTCTGGGGAAGCTTTGCTGAGCTGCTGCTCCTCGCTGGGGAAGGGATGGGAGGAGAAGGTGGATGTGCAGCTCAGTGACTCGTGGGTGTGCACAGGAGGCACACGTGATGTGACTTTTGCAAAATTTGTCCTCAAATGTTTATGTGACAAACCTCAGGAGTCCCCAGAGCTGTGCTGCCTGGCTGTGCCAGAGGCTCCTTGTCCTGCAGGTCCTTCTCTCCCCGCTCCATGAGGCTGCAGAGGATCAGCCTGGGACAACCTGCCCGTGGGAGGTGATGCCAGAGCCCAGCCACAAACCGGGCTGAGAATTCCCAGAGCTGCCTTCAGGACACCCTTCTGGTATGGGGGGTCAGTGTGCAGCTCCTGTCCTGCAGGAGCGATGATGGGAGCACCAGGAGGGCCCAGCTCCGTGTCCCACTGTGCTGCACGAGTGTCCCCTGCTCAGGGGGCAGAGCAAGGCATGGTGCTCACCCCGCTGCTGTCCTGCCTGTCCTCCTGGCCCTCAACAGAGCCAGGACCTCGCTGAGCCCCTCTCAGCCCGTGCCCAGCCCAGCCACCCCTGTGCAGGACAAACCCCCGGTGACATCCCAGGCCCTGCTCCCGGCCCTTTCCTCTGGCTTTGCTCAGCTGCACGAACATTCCAGTGCAAATCCCGCTTGCAGAGCCACGAGCCCAAAGCACGGGCAGCCCTTGGTGGGTTTTGGGTCAGCCCTGCGTCCCCCCGGGCTGGGGAGCAGCAGCTCCCCGCGGCTGCCGATGGGCAGAGGCGGGAGGGATGGGGAGCGGCGCTGGAGCCGCTCGCTCGCAGAGGGAGCAGGTGGCGGGCGGCTGCTTCGTGTCGCTCGCAGCTCAGTAAAACGTGTCAGCACAGCCTTCAGCAGCTTTGCAGCTCAGCCCATCCCCTTGATAGAGCTAATTCTCTGGCTGGGCAGAGACTTTTCACAGCTAAACACCTTCTTTGTTTTGCTTAATTTCTTTTTTCTTTTTTTTTTTTTTTTTTTTTTTTTTTTTAGAAAGATGAATTTTTTTTCTGTTTAAACATCTCTGTTTGGGGGTTGTCTGGGGCAGCTGTGACGAGGCTGAGAGCTGCGGGGTGCTGAGTGCTCATCCCGTGATTTTTTAGCGGATCCCGCTCTGCCCGGAGTGCTGATGCTGCCGGGGCTGGGCAGGAAGGAGGTGCTGGCAGCAGAGCTCGGGTGCTGAGTGCTGCTGCAGGGAAGACCCTGCACCAGGCGCCTCTTGCTGCACTCCCAGCTCCAAGATCAGCTTTGAGCCGCTGCGAAAGCCACATGTCGGGAACGGAAATTAAAGGCCCCTTGATTCTGACATGATAGAGCGATTAAAGCCACATTTCTTGGCCTGGGTACCTAACTGGAAATGCAGATATAAGGCTTGCATCCCCAAGGGGATTCAGATTTCTAATCCGAATTTATGCAGCTAAATTCCTATTGATTTCCCCCAGGTAGGGCCCTAAATGCCTTTGTGGGCTGCGATCCAAAGTGGAGGTGTTGTGGCTTAGGAGGGAGCCCCGGCCCTGACAGCCTGACCCCAGCACTGGGGTGAGGGGCATTGCCCTGCCTTTCCTGCCAGGGGCATTGTCCTGCCCTCCCTGCCAGGGCATTGCCCTCCCTGCTAGGGCATTGTCCTGCCCTCCTCCCTCCAGGGGCATTGTCCTGTCCTCCCTCCAGGGGCATTGTCCTGCCCTCCTCCCTGCCAGGGCATTGTCCTGCCCTCTCTGCCAGGGCATTGTCCTGCCCTCTCTGCAGGGGAGCTCTGGGGCTGAGTGTGGGCTCAGAATGTTCCCCTGGGCATGAAAACCTTTCCGTGAGCTACCCAGAGCACCCAAAGGCAGCTGGGAGCCACTTTCCCAAGGGACACGGGATAAAGTGCAATCCAGCCTGGGACAGGAGAGGATGGCCCTGTAGCAGTCGTGGCAGGGATGCCTTTGGCTCTCAGGCCTCTGGAGATTTCCCCAGATGACCATGAGCTGCTGCTTCACTTCCCACAACACTGAGGCTGCCCCTTGCTTCCATCCCACAGAATTATTTTACCACGTCCCCCATCAGTCCAGGGAATGACTGCTAGAGTCATTTGGAGAGCTCCAGCCCTGCTCTGCTGGCTCTGGGCCTGTGCTGAGCACACGTCCTGGGGAAGGAGGGGGTGCTCTGCAGGAGCCCTCTGCCTTCCCAGGGAGGAGGGATGGGCTCATCCCTGTGGGACAAGCACAGGGACTGCAGCCTCTGGCTCACAGTGACTGTCAGGGATCACTGCTGTAATTCAATTTATGCAGGACTCCACTGGGAGTCTGTCTCAGAGCTGGCTGCTTTAATGTAAAGAAGCTTTAATAAAATAGCAAAGCTAAGGCAGAGAATCCTTCCCAGGTCATTCATTCCAGCAGTGGCATCACTTGTCCCGTTCTTTGCTGCACCCTTGTCTGGCCCCTGAGTGGACAGGGGTCTGTTATCACTGAACTGGGTCTGTTATCACTGAACTGGGTCTGTTATCACTAATTGGCTCTTCTCCTCTCACCTGGCTGTGACCCAGCTGTCCTGCACAATGCCCTTTGCAATTATCCTGTGCAAATTAGTGCCCCTCACCCCTGGGCAGCTGCAGGACAGCTGGTGTCTCCTGCAGGGTGGCCTTGGCTGCTCCTCCAGCATGGCCAGGAGCTGGAACAGGGAGCCACGTCCCTTCCAGGCCTTGGAGCTGGGTCAGCTGGGGCTGGGCTGCTCCAGCCGTGCCTGCTGTGTTATCCAGGGGATGGTCCCCAGCTCTGAAACAGCCTCAGCCTGTGGGCAGGGATTGCAGGGCCCTGATCTGCCCCCAGAGGGTCTGTGCCAAGCCTTGGTGCCCAGCAAGCCTCGGGCACTGGGTGGTGTTTACCAAGTGACCCTGGTCTGTCCTGGTCACCTCCCAGCTGGGAGCAGCAGTCCCCAGGAGCTGGTGGGGGTTTGTCCCACCAGCTGAGGGGGGTCTGTGCCCAGTCTGCCGAGACAGAGGCACCTGCTGAGCATCAGAGCATCTTCTGCTCTCCATCAGAGCATCTCCCTGCCCTCGGCACCAGCACAGGGCACCGAGGCCACCCTGCCCCGTGCCGGGCACAGCCCCAGGGCACTGAGCTGTGCCACTGCCCGGCAGGGCAGGGAAAGCGGGAGGAGTAATTTCCGCTCTTATTCATTTGTTTCTTTTACTGCTTTGCAGACCCAGATCTTCCCCTGGGACCCCGCTGCCGCCATCCCTGGCAATGGATACACTAAACCTTTCCTGCGGGATGCCACCTCGGGAGCCCCTGGCAGGAGCATCCCGAGCCCTGCCTGCAGCGGCTCCTGACAGCCAGCTGTCCCAAAGGCGCTCCCTGTGCCACTCTGGGCACTCGCTGCCGGTGCTGCTGGAGAGCTCCGGAGCTCCCGGGCAGGCAGCGCGGCCGGGGCCGAGCCGGGAGCGCAGATCCCGCGGATAACGGCCATTAACCTCTCCCTTGGAACAAGAAGGTGCAAATGAGCCCACAGTAGCCTCCTTTCTTCTGGCTGAGCAAGATTGATTGAAAAACAAATTGGCGCAAATAAAGCATGTAATTAGATTAAAGCCTCTCGCCTGGAGCGGCTGGAAAGCAGCAGCGAGGGATTCCCGGGAGCCCGCAGCCCCTTCCACCTCCGCAGCCTCTTCCCACCTGCCCAGCCCCTTCCCAAGTCTGCAGCCCCTTCCACCTCCGCAGCCTCTTCCCACCTGCCCAGCCCCTTCCCAAGTCTGCAGCCCCTTCCACCTCCGCAGCCTCTTCCCACCTGCCCAGCCCCTTCCCAAGTCTGCAGCCCCTTCTACCCCTGCAGCCCCTTCCCACCTGCGCAGCCCCAGCGCGCCCTGGGGCCCCCAGCCCCGGTGGTCCAGCAGGACCAGCACCTCCAGGATGTGACCAGGCTCTCCCCCCGCATCTCGGCAATGTCCTTGCAGGCGCCTCGGCCGCTCCGGTCCCGGTCCGGTCCCGGCTGGGGTGCCTTTGGTCCCTCCCTGGCAGCTCTGGTCACGGGCACCACCGCAGGCATCCCCCCAGCGCCGCTGCAGCTCGGGGGGAGCTCCCTCCCTGCCTCCGGAGCTGCCTGGGCCGGTTTGGGGATGGGGATGAACGGCCTGAGGGGTTTGTGGTGGTTCAGGACAGGCGTGGCCTCAGCAGCACATCCCAATTTTCCCGAGTCTAAAGGGATCAGGAGATGGCTGCTGGTGGCACAGCGGGGACAGTCCAGCTGTGCCAGACACCCACTGGAAACGCTGCACTGGAAAAGCCTGCAGTGGGAACACAGCTCTGGGAAACAAACAGTGAACTGGAGAACAGCTCACTGGAAAACTCCTCACCAACACGGGTTTTTACAGCTCTTCCACACCACTCTGTCTCCTCCTGAGCCCTCTCCCAGGGCTGGCTGCACATTTCCTATCCCCTGCCCCCTCCTGAGCCCTCTTCCAGGGCTGGCTGCACATTTCCTATCCTCTCTCCCAGGTCTGGCTGCACATTTCCTATCCCTTCCCCCAGGATCTCTCCGGTGCTGAACCCCAGGACACATTGGGGACATGGGGTACAGATCCAGGGGTGCCCTGCCAAGAGCCACTGCCAACAGCATGAAACACATTCATAGGAAAACATCTGTCCTCGAGAGCCCAGCATGCCATAAATCCCAGCCTGGCAGCAGCTCCCAGCCCAGGGCAAAATCACAGTTTTCTGTTCGAGGAGAGATGCAGAAACAGGGAGCTGGTGCTGGGGACAAGAGCTTTGTGTCCCCAGGGGGAATCATCCTCTGGAAATGTCCCAGGACGGGGAGAGGGAGCTTGTCATTCCTGACTCTGAAGCTCGAGGCTTGCCTGTGGTGGGATGTGGGGATAAAAGGCTGCAGGGATTAAGGGACATGGAGATGAAAGAATAAGGGGGTGGAGGAATGGAGGGGTTTGGGGTGGAGGGAGTGGGGTGCAGGAATGTGGGGGTGGAGGGATGCAGGGATGTGGAGGTGGAAGGATGCAGGGATGGAGGAATGAATGGATGTGGGGCTGCAGGAAGCCTGGCACTGGCATGATGAGAGCACGGTGCTGTTGTGCATGAAGCTTATCTGCATTTCAGCAGTTTTGGGGGTGGGGGGTGTTTAGTTTTTTTCCTGCAGACTTCCTGAGCTGTTTTGAAGTGACCAGGAGCTCCCTCGCTGGAAGCCCCTCTCCCCTATTGTGCTCCCAGCCATTCACTGGGATCAGCATGAGAAACCTTTCAGAGGGAGCTGGATGCTGCTGATCAATCAATCAATCAATCAATCAGTCAATCATGCAGCCAATCCATCACCTCCCTTACAGCTGGGACAAGGCAGAGAAAGCCCGGGCAGGGCTGAATGAATTCCTCCTTTGGACGGGTACAAAGCTGAAGACTCTCAGGCTGAGCCCAGATTTACCCCGGGGTGAATGAAATGAGGATTTCCCTGCGCCGCAGGGAGCTGGGCAGCGCTTTGTTCCCAGGCTCGGGATGCTCCCGGCTCTCCCCACAGCCAAGGCTCGGGCTTTTCTCCCTGCCAGTGCTGAAACTGGAGCTCCGGCTCATCAGGGAGGGCAGTTTCCCCCGTTCCGGGTTCTTGGGGGAGGATTCAGGTTAAAATTTGGGTACCACAGCATGCAGCCAGCTCTGCCCCGGGTCTCCTCTGCCCTCTGGGACAGCTGAAACTGCAGCCAGAGCTGCTCTGGGTCTGGGGAGGCCAGGGATCCCCGGAGCTGGCTTCTCCCTTTCCTGCATTTAGATCCAGCCTCTTCCCCACCAGCCAGGAACAAAAGGGCCCAAAATGACATTTGGAAGGGCCAGATCTGGTTTTGAAACAGCAGAGGTTGATTTCCAGGGGAAAACCATGGGGAGCTGCATCAATCCAATCACCTGGTTTTATTTAAGGCCCCTGGCTGAAATCATCCACCTCAGATAATCATTCCCCGGAAAATCTGGATTTGATTCAGATAAGACAAGGACTGACTGGCAGGTTTGTAAACCTTCACCCCCCCCACTGCTATTTTTGTTTGCCCTTTCACTGTGGTCTCTTCTGTCTGAGAGGGACCAAAAAAAGCACCAGAAAAGCTCCTCTTGCCTGGCAGCAGAAATGAGGAGCAGCCCCTCCTCTTCCTCCAATCTCCCAGCATGGGAGAGCATGGATGCATGTCATCTAAACAATCCACTTTTGGCCTGTTTTCCCAAACTGATTGGGACCCCTGAGAGCAAAGCGGAGCCAGGCAAGACCCCCACACCAGAGCTGACATTGTCCCACCCCTCGTTCCAAGGCCACCTTTGGCCCATGCTCCTCTGCAACGGGTGATGCTCCCTCAGCTCTTGGCCACTTTCTGTCCACGTGGCCACGAGGGCAGGAAATGGAGCTGCACCTCTCCCACAACTGCCTGCACTCAAAGTCTCCCATTAATTGCTTTTCCCATCTTGTTTCCAAACACATTTTCTCCCATAGCAGCACTGCTGGATGCTCCCCGTTGAGGAAAAGAGATGAAATATGCAGGGTTCAAGCTCCTTGGAAAAAGCAGTGCTTAAAAACTCCAAAATCAAATCCTATTGAGAAGAATTATGATGGGATTCTGGGCCTGATGGATTGCTCAGCTTGGCTCAGCCTTCTCTGGGCTTTCACTGGGAGAAGGCTCCTGGTGGGATGCCCTGGTCCCCCTTCTGGGCAGGGAATGAGGACATCTGGCCCTGCAGGGACACAGGGATCCATCCCCAAGGCACTGTGCAGGCATTTCCCATCTCTCCCAGAGCAGGGATAACCCGTCCAGCCTCCAGCCAGGGCTCCTGGGCTAAGGAAGGGCTCTAACCCTGCTGGATGTTCTCAGTTATCAGCTTTATGCAAACTCAGCTGGCCTTAGACCCCTGAGCAGCCCCTCTCCCATGGCAGGCTGTATTTGCACGGGGTAAAACCTGTCCCTTCAGTCGGTCCCACAGACCACTGGGCACTGAAGATGTCCCCTGGGTGACAATCCCTGCCACAGGCTGTGGCTCAGGATCAATCCAAGGTGACATCTGCCACTTTTAGTACAAACTCCTTAATTTATGAACCCTCCTGCACCAATGAAACAAAAGTAAACAACTTTTACACCTCATGGCCTTCAGAGGTGGGGCTCAAATACCTCGGGAACCAGCAGCAAGGACAAGTCAGCCTTTGTGGAACCCTCTGTCACCCCCTGGTCACAGCCATCAGAGCCCCTCGGTGACATGGGGGGCACAGCTGGTTCCACTTGGATCCAACACTGGGTAACCCCCCTGTGCTCACAGGTCCAGCAGGAAAACCTCCTGCACACCGAGGAGCAGCAGGCTCTCAGGATGCTGCACACGTGCTTCCAGCACGTTTGGGCATAGAAGGAAAGCACTCATCCCGGTACCAGCAACAGGATTTATGCCCTTGGTGCAGTTTATCTCGAGGGAAGTGATTGCAGAGCAGCCATTTGGCACCGAGGTGCTCCAGAACGTACCTGCGGGCTCCTCGGCGCTGCTGGCGGCCGTGGTGGGAGGAGCAGCCGGGATCTCTGCGGGACAGCCGGGGCACACGGAGCACGGAGGAGAAAAGGAGCAGCGGTTATTCCAGACCCCAGAGAGCCTGCTCCCTGCACACGCTGCAGGCTGCCCTCCCAGCCGTGTCTGCCAGCTGCAACCCCCCAGAGCGGTACAGGGCTACTGGGGAATCAGGCGTTCCTCAAAGCTGTCGCAAAGGGGGGTTTTAACAAAATAAATTGGCTTTTGGCTGCGTGCTGCACTGTGCCCAGCCCCTGTGGGCTCTGTCACTGCCTGTCCTGGGCTGTCCCCTCCAGCTGCTGGCACCATTTGGAGGCAGTGCTGGCGCTGCCCTGGTGAGAGGCAGGGTGCAGGTACAGCACTGCAGCTCTGCTGGGATGCAAGGGCTGCCTCCCACATTTAAAGGAAACACAAACACATCTGGTGCCAATTCCCTGGCCCCTGGCTCTGATTTGGGGCCAGCTTTGCAGAGCTGAAACCACATCATGCTCTGGAGATTCCTTCCCAGGCCTGGCTGTGTTTGGTGAGAGGATGACTGTGGATGGAGGGAGCTGGTCCCAGCTCTGCAGGATGCTCCCCTTGGATGTCCTTCCTGCATTTAGGGCACAGTGCTGGCATTTCCCTGCATTCCTGGGAATGCTGGGATGGGAACACCCAGGAATGCACGGCCACCAAGGCAGGGTTTGCTGGGGTGTGGCAGCAGCTTCTAGGGGTGCAGCCCAGTCAGCACCAGGTGATTTTTGGGGTGGCTCACCTTCATGCAGTTAACACAGCACAGCCATCCCAAAGCTGGGCTGGGGGTGCTCCTGCCTGGCCTGACACAGGCCCAAGGTGTTCTTTTCATGGCTGCAAGTCTCTGGGAACAGGGAATTATGAGCAGTGGTAAATCAGAGAGTGACTGTGCCCAGCCCTAAACCCTGGCTGGGCCGTGTTGAAATCCTGGGCCTGTCTTTATTTAGTGCCATGAATCCTGAGGGAGCTGATGCAAGGAACAATTTGCTCTCTGATTTCCCCTGGCCCTGGGGAATGATTCATGATAAACCTTTGTGCACACTTGCTGCAGAGCAGACTGGAGCCACGGCTGGAGGTCCTGAGGACAACAAGGCTCTTCTTTGGGCTCTTGCTGTCCCATTGCAACACGGGGAAAAATGAATCTCAAGTGACCCCAAACCACCCTGGAATGTATGTTTTCTTCATCAGGAGAAGGTGGAGAAAGGGTCTCTGCCCCAGAATTTGGCAATGGCCATGCTGGGGGGGCAATGGTGTGGGAGCAGGCTGTGGGTCCCCAACAAAAACTTGAATCTTTTAACCTTCACTTTTCTTGCTGGGCCTTTTTCTCCTTTTAGCAGCAGGGAATCACCCTTTAGGGAGCAGCTCCTCCTTCCCATCCCACCCCAGGCACACTCATTTTGATGCCTTGTTTTGTTAGGGCAGGTGGGGATGGTCCCACAAGGAGCATGAGCCACTGGGAGGTCCCAGAGCAGCAAACCCCACAGGCAGCAGAGAGGGGCACAGGACTGAACCCCCCCTCCCAGGGGCTGAGGGGATCCAGGAGTTTGCAGAGCAGAGGCTGCAATGGAGGCATTTTGGGAGCTGTCACTGCTTTGGGAAGGCAAATTGAAAAGCAAACCCAAGGAAGCCAAAGGTAAAGCCATCCGTGTTTCTGGGAGGGCTGTGTGAGTGCAAGACCCCCTTCAGCAATCCAGGGGTTCTCAGCTGTGATGGCAGCTCCATCAAAGGAGCATCTCCTCGGGTCAGAGCTCAGTGCAGCACTGATTTTGGAGAGAAGAACCTGTTTGTAGCGATCTGCTGTAGCATCCAGCCCTGATGTGTCATCTCTAAATAAATGTGCTCATGGGGCACCCCTGTTCCATGAAGTAAAATTGAATTCCCAGCAAACCTGGCTGTAAATGCACTCACAGAACCCCCCAAGAAGGCCGGAGAGCTGCTGGAAGCTGCTGTGGATTTTGGACC
This sequence comes from Onychostruthus taczanowskii, assembly GCF_017590055.1. Lineage (NCBI taxonomy): Eukaryota > Metazoa > Chordata > Aves > Passeriformes > Passeridae > Onychostruthus > Onychostruthus taczanowskii. Next base: position 110,185 of record NW_024499529.1, read on the forward strand.
ACGCTTGGGCAGAGCAGAAGGTCCCCAGGTAGCTCTGCCCCCCGAGCGCTGTGGGGCTCAGCACCCCCAGCCCGGACAGCGGCTCCGGCAGGTTTTTAAGGGTTAAAATCTCAGTTTCACAGAAAGGAGGAAGATCCACCTACTTATGCAGGGGGCGATGGGGGAGCGGCTCTGCTGGTAGCCCTTGGCGCAGCGGTTGCAGGTGATGCCGGTGACGCCGTCCTTGCAGGGACACTGGCCCGTGGTCTGGTTGCAGGTCTGGCCGGCGGCACCCACGGGGTGACAGTCGCACTCTGGGGGGACACACGACAGCAGGGTCAGGGCAGGGCACGGCGGGCACGGTGGCCGTGTGGCATCGGCGGGGAGCGGGGCAGCTCCCCCGGCAGCGCTCCACCTTCCCTGCCCTCCGGGAAAACCCGCAATGAGCTGGGCCAGAGCTGGCCTTTGGCACAGGGGCTGGGGACAGCGCTGGTGGCCCTGTCACAGCCCCGCTGCGGGGACAGAAGTGCAGGCAGGATGACAAATCCGGGGAGGCGGCGTGGGGATGCATCCCACGGACACAACTGCTCACGCCGTGAGCGCTGGGATCAGGAGCTTGCAGGATTTAAAGGCAGGGCAGCAGCACCACTGCCCCCAAACCCCCGGGGCGCTGGCAGGGCTGGTACAGAGGTCCAAACCCAGCAGGGTTCCACCACCCCTCGGCTCAGGCAGGAAGCAATCGCTTGGGAATTCATTTCACGTGCACTCCGAGAAAAATCAAAGCAGTCCTTTCAGAGCCCTTCCCGCTGAGCAGCATCCCTGGCAGCTGGCACTGCGGGCACAGGAAGGAAATGCCCTTGTGGGATGCAGGCGGGCTGGAGGACCTGCTGTTCCCGGCCAGATGGATGCAGCCTTGACGGCAGAGCTGGGCAGATGTGAAGGGTTTGGCAGGGGATGTAAATACTGCACTTGAAAACATTTCACCATCTCATTTCCCACAGTGGGACTTTACCGGCACAGCTGTTTGCAGGGGAAAAAAAAAAATTAAAAAGGCAAAAAGAAAAAAAAGCCAAAAAAAAAAAAAAAAAAGAAAAAAGAAAAAAGCATCAGGGAGAGATATCATCACTGCTCCAAAAGGATTACGGGCTCGCACATTTGTTAACAGCCCTGATTTCTAAGAGCTGCAAGCGCCGTGCCAGACTGTGGGCTGCCCCTGCTGAGCGGTGGCAGGGACAGGCAGGCAGGCAGGAAACTTTCCTTTTCTTCTGCAGCATCCCCGGGAAGGAGCCAGCCAAATCCTTCCCTGGGGAGCCTGATCCCGCTCTCCTCCTGCCCCTCAGGGGAGCTGCCTGCCAGGAACAGGGGCTGGGGGAAACCTGTCCCACTGCCTGGCCCTGGAGGGGGCTGCGCTGGGGGTCAGGGCAGGGCGAGTGTCCCCAAGGGCACCAGTGGCTCCAAACACCCCCAAAACGGGCACATCACTCCCAAGAGGGCTTTTCCTGGACCCTGCACTCCCCTGGCTCTCAAACACCTTAAATGTGCCTCATCTGGGGACAGCAGAGCACACCCCAGGTGGGGTTTGGGTTCCCAGGCCTTGGTGTTTGGCTGCAGGCTCCCTCCAAGCCAGCCCAGCAGGATCCTGCAGCACAGCTCCCAGTCTGACCCACACTGTGAGCAGCTCATCCCTGCCCAGGAGGGCGTGGATGGTGCCTGGAGCACCCCTGCTCCGGGCTGTCCAACCTCTCCTGGGGACATCCCAGAGCTCAGCTGCCACCAGCCCTGACCCACAGCTCCTGGGTGGGGAGAGCCAGAGCCTTGCCAAAACCCAAGGATTTTTCACATGAGGCACTGTGAGCAGCTCCCTGGCTCATCCCTGCCCAGCAGGGCGTGGATGGTGCCTGGAGCATGCCTGCTCCGGGCTGTCCAACCTCCCCTGGGGACATCCCAGAGCTCAGCTGCCACCAGCCCTGACCCACAGCTCCTGGGTGGGGAGAGCCAGAGCCTTGCCAAAACCCAAGGATTTTTCACATGAGAGGGAAAGAAACCCCCCGAGAAACCAACAAAACTTTAGCTCCTTTCCTTCTCTTTTCCTAACACTTCTGATTTGGGGTTTTTGATTAGAAGTCCCTCTCTTCCCCCTGCCCTGAGCTGCCCCTGGGAAACGTCTCCTTGCAAACCTGCCCTCAGCAGAAATCTCCTTTTCTAAAGCTAATTTAAATTGGAAACGTTTTAAGGGGAAATCAGCGTGGCCGGTGATGAACAGAGGGATGCTTAGGTGGGAAAACCTTCACGCTGCAGCCCCAAGGGATGGCTGAGGTAATGCTGGGGGAGAGGAAATAAAACCACATTAAGCGAAGGCCTGAAGGAGGAACAGGAGAGAAAAGAGTTAAAGAAGAGCAGAGAGTCAGGAGTTAACACAAAAATAAGCAAAGCAGGGAAGGGTTACCCAAGGAGAGGCAAAGGGCAGGAGGATGGGGAGAACAGCCTCCTGTTCCAGGCGTTCCCTCGGGGCTGCTCCAGGCTCCCTGCAGAGCCCATCCTATGAGGAACCCCCGTGTGAGCGGATCGCCCTCCTTTCAGTGGGGAAAAGAGGGGAAAGAAGCCTTGGTGGTGAGTAAGATCCCCGGGCTCAGGCTCTTGAGGCCGCAGTGAGGGCACAGAGCGCTCTTTGGACAGCACAGAAATCAATAAATCAATCGAACGCTGCTGCTTCCTTCCCTCACTGGCTGGTGGCTCTGCCAGCTCTCCCAGAGCTGCTGGTTATTTTCAGAGCCCAATCTCTCTGAGGTTGTCTCCTCTCCCCAGGCCGGGCTCTGGCAGGGCTCTGAGGTCCCCATGTGTCCCCAGAGCTGCAGGGGGCACGAGTGGCAGAGGGTCGGGGACTCACCGGCCCCTGGGCCAGGATTCACCGGGATGAGATGCCGGGAAGTGCCACACCGAGGGGTAAATCCTCTCTGGGTGACGGGACGGGCTCAGTGTCGCCTGTCCCCAGTGTCCCCTGGCCCCAGGTCTGTTCCCAAGCTCCGGGGGCAGCAGCGGCTCTCGCAGCGCCTGCAGATGGGGATTTGCCGTCCCTGTTCTCGAGAAACTGAACCAGCGCCAGCAATTAGGAGCAATTAAAGGTAATTTGCAGTTCCCCGGCCAGTGCAAACACTTGCAGCCAGCAATTACAGGCTCTTCTCCCTCCCCAGCCATGGAGGGCTGGTGCTTGATGCTGATTTTCCTGACCCAGTTCAAATTCCTTTGGGCTGTAACCCCAAACTGAGGGAAGCCTCACCGGGATGCCAGCGGGGGGGTGATGGCTGCAAACGCCCCTTTGGCATCGCCGCTGCCTTTCCGATGGGCACCCTGGCACTCACAGAACGCGTTTGCATTCCTGAACTTGCCTGGCTTTCATCCCTGACCTTCCCTGGCTGCAGGGATTCGTGGATTGGTTCATCACCCACCGAGGTGCAGGGATTCAGCAGTGCCCTGGGCTGAGCAGAGCCCTCGGGGCACCGGGGCTGAGGGCAGCTCTGTGAGCAGGACAGGAAAGGGTCCGGGACATCCCTGAGATGGTCAGGAGGATAACGCGGGGCTCCCCTCGTGCCTTGCATGAAAGGATCGCCCCACAGAGGGTACGGTGAGATGGGAGAGAAGCAAACGGGGATGATGCTGGAACGAGAAAGATGCCCACAGGACATCGGGGGAAGGGAAATAACTCTCAGGATTTTGATTTTTTTCCGAAAACCTTTGAAAAAATGTATGCTGATTGTCTGTGGCAGAGATGACCAGGAATTCCTAGTGAAACATGAAGTAATTTTTTGGGGTTTTTTTCCGAAAACCTTTGAGAAAAATGTATGCTGAGTGTCTGTGGCAGAGATGACCAGGAATTCCTAGTGAAAAATGAAGTAATTTTTTGGTTGTGGAGGAGAAAAGGAGCAGGAGTCTGTGGGGAGGCTTTAACAGGCAATGGGGGCAGCAGCGGGGGTGCCTCTGCTCCCAGGATCTGAATTCCCTAAAATATAACCACAAGGAAAGCAGGGAGCTGAGAGCACTCCCAGGTGAGCACCTCGAGCTCGGCTGCTCCAGATGTGAGGAGACCACGTCGCTCTTTGCGAGACAGACCCAAAGTGGCCGAGTGGATGAGGGGACAGCAGCCAAAATCCGGAGTGCAGAAGGAGCATAATTGGAAGGAGGGAACAGGATGGCTCATCCACGCTGAAAGGTCCCAATTAACTGCACCCACTCCAGGAAAAGATCTGGGAGTCAATGAAACATCTGGCTGATTGCAGCGGAGCTCAGAAGAGCCACAAGATGGGAGGCTGTGCTGTGAAAGGGGGAGAGAGAAACTCTGAATTCATATCAGGGCACTATAGAAATCAATAGCACGTCCTCAGCTGAGAGCTGGAGTGAAAGGCACGGAGAGCACCCACGGAAAAGATTCGCAATGCCTTGCCAAGAGACGGTGGAGGGCTGCCAAGCGATGGAAGGTCAGACAGGTGCTCCTCTTCACTGCTCCTCAAAGCCCGGCAACAAAGGGACATTGAGGGCGTTGAAAAGGCAACCTTCTCCAGGATGAAAGGAAACGCTGCTTTGCACCGCACGTAATTAACTCGTAGAACTCCTGCTACGAGACACCATGGCAAGGGCCCAACAGGATTAGATAGGGCTCTGAATGAGAACATCTGTAGTTACATTAGCTGGGATTAATATATATACGGATATAAGCGCTGCCAGGCAGCTCCTCACCGCCTGCAGCCAGGAGATTTCCCCCGGGGCCAGGCTCTGCCCAACTGGCTGCCGTGGGCTTTTACAGCTCTGTCTGGAGCTTCCAGATCAGCCCCTACTTTCTGTACAAACCTGCCGAGGCAGAGCATCGCCCATCCCAGCTTCAGCTCACGTTTGGGGCTAAAAAACACCTGGAAGGATCTTGGGGCCGTGCTCGGGGTAAAAAACCCCGCAGTTTTTCAGTTCAGGTGGTTGAACTTGCTGAGATGGTTCTGCCCCACTGAAGGCTGACAAATAGCACGACAAAAATGCAAATATTTTCGCACCCCCGGTGTTCGGGCGGAGGTATTCCCAGCAGCTAATCCTGCCCCCCACACGTGTGGGGAAAGGTAAACAGAGGGATAAGTCTCCAGGCTCAGCTCTCCTCAACTGTGACCTTTATGGAGAAGGTGCCTGAAAAGATCTGCATTTTTGGAGAATTAGCATCTTCCTGTTTTCGGGGAAGCTGCTTCCTTGGGAGGTTTTTCAGAGTGATGAAAAATCCTTTTGCCTGGACAAGAAAAAAAGGCTGTATTTGCCAAGTTGTCCAGATGTCCTCTTGTCACCCTGGATGTGCCAGGATCACAAACCTCACAGGGCTCCTGATCCAGCTCTGGACTGAGCAGGAACCCAGCAATGCAATAAACTGGGGAAAACCCCTTAATTGGCAATAATCAGTGCTGTAGGCTCCCGTATTCAGAAATCACACTCGGTTTGAAGTACAAATTCAGTCCCAGGTAGCCAATGTGCCTTAGGTGCACATTTATATTTAACCAGGCTTTAAAATGCTTTTCCAGAATCATGGCCAAAAATTGCTTCCCTTTGGTTGCTTCCCTTCTTTCCTCCAAAGACTTCAACAGGAGAAAAAAAAAGTGTGGCTACAGAAAACTTCTGCTGGAAAAAATCGCAACAGACCCAGGTTTGTTGTCAAAATGTCAAAACAAATTCAATTTAAATTCTCCTGTTGCCTCAACAACGCATCCTGATGCAGCAAACATGTCTCACTTAACCTTGTGGTTTAGCATTTAGAGGGTGGTTCTGGCATTATTACTTAAATGATGTTTTTTGTTGTAGAGTTATTTTTTTTCCTGCTCCACTGTCTTTAGGAGCTCAGGTACTTTAAATCCTGCTCCCTCTGAACACATCTTCCCAGGGAAATCAAGGTGTGAGCATTCCTGGAGTGTCCCCCGTCGCTGAAATCCATCCCAGGGGTGACCTTGGAGTGGTCCCAAGGAGGACAGGATGTATTCACAGCTTTTCTTTGGCTCCTGTCTTTAGGGAATCAATTCAAAACAAGCAGAGCTCCTTCCTTTGGATACCCATCCCGGTGATTTGTCCGTGATGAGGGAAGTCTGAGCCGAACCTGTGCACCTGGGCGCTGAGGAGGGGTTTGTGCTGGCTCTGGGACCCTCCCGTGGGGATGGGAGAGCCCACAGGCACTGCCAGAGCATGTCCAGCACGGGCAGCACGTCCTGCAAATCCCATGGATTTATGGGCAAGAGAAGCTGGAATTCGGTGTGCACCCACCCAGTCTGGCCCCAGCTGGTTTGCAAAGCACAAGAAGGGCTGGAAATGTCTCTGTGCTGACTCTGAACACCAATAATGACTTTAAATATTAACCACGAGCTGCTCTGCCGTGAGCTCCTCGGCCTGTCTGCACACTGGGAGCTGCATTTCGCCCTCCAAAGGATCATGTTCGTGCTCAGTGTCCCTCAGCACATTCTCCTGGAGATTTAAAGGTTTCTTGCCAGCAGAACATGAATTTCTCCTTTTATTGGGCAGAGCCAAACAACCTCTGGGTGTCTCCTGCTGTCCCTCCTCCACTTCTCAGGGCTCTCCCGTTTCCCCTCCTGGACTGGCACTCGGGGGAGCCAAGGGCTTTGGTGCCCTGCAGTTTGGGCCAAATTTCACAGATTAGACCTTGGCTTTGTCTTCTCCTTAACAAGGAACAGACGGGGCCACAAAGCCTCCACTGAGCCGGAGTCGCCGCTAATCCGGCGGGGCCTTGGAACCTCAGCAATAAATCCACTTTTTGGGCAGGGGCACTGTGGGCAGCCATTAGTGACACACACAATGGGACAATTATAGCAGCACTCCCCCAAATGCTGGAAAATTCCCTTGTTCCAAAGTTGTTAAAACTTCCACCGAGAGCTCCACTTCCCACGTGATTCCAGCAGGGCTGGAGAAGCTGCCAGGGATGCTGAGATGATGCTCTGGGGTTTCCTTCACCCCACTTTGCTGGGAAGACTCGGGTTTTATCGTGGAGGATGTGATCCCTTTGATTTTTCCATCAAAAATGTCAGCGCTGCAGGGGCAGCTCACGGTGGCCTCATGGCCCTAAAGCAAAGCCCAGCTCCCCCTGCCCTCATGGGAGATGTTGCACGAGGAAGAGTGGGTTTGGAATGCTGTTATTGAAGGGAAAAAAAAAAGAGATGCAAAGTTTTTCTCTTCCTGATGGGTTTTTAGCCTGGCTCTGAAGGAAACGAGGCTCCTACAAGTGCATTCTCCCTCTAATAATAAAAATCAAATCTGGCAGCAGAGCAGAAGTCTCGGAGATAATGAGGTTGCCACAAGGCTCGGGAAAGGAGGCAGTGGGGAAGGTGAGGGAGAAGCTGGAAAAGCTCTGCAGAAAAGGATCCTTTTGGTGTGCACAGCCCTCACTGGACACCAAAGCACCCACATGGGGAGAGTCCCCAGCACCCCAAGAGCAGGGAGAAATCCCAGTGAGAGCTCCTGGGGCACAAATCCCAGCCCCTCATTTGTGATGCTCCGAGAAGCATCTGTTTAACTGGAAAAGAAATCCTTTCCTACCAGAAAAAAAAAAAAAAAAAAACAAACCTTTCCACTTCAGTACACTGAAAACCAGAGTGTGGGGATGAGCAGGGCTGAGCTTGGGTTTAATTCTCAGGATCTGAGAGCCTGAAGCACTTTCCACTCCTGAGAACTGTTCTGAAGCAGGAAATTATCTCCATTATTGGAAAACATTCATGGGGAAGGCAAATTATTCCTTTTCTTTCCTCTGTCTCATGGATATGCAAAGGTCTGGCTGTGCAAGTGAATTTAGCAACTTTTGTCCTTAGTCTGAGACCAGCAATGGAGAGCTGGGGTTTAGTCTGGTTTTATTTTCTTAATAGGGTGCAAATTCCCCTCTATTGTGTCACCACTTCTGACAAACCACATCCCAACCTGCCCTCCAGGATTGCTCCTGGATGTTTCTCTGCTGGAAACCCAAACCCAAACCCCAGTTTGGAAGGTGGCCGGCCCCCAGTTCATCCAGTAAACTCCTGCTGGGCACCAGCATTGCCAGGATGTGATTTTTCAGGAATGCAGGGCCGGCTCTGCTCCGGGAATCAATGCTGTCTACATTTTCCTATTCAGCTGGGCCATCCACATGTCTGCCATGCACTCAGGACTCAGCTGTGAGCTGTGTCTCTCCTCTGAAGGTGCTCAGGTGGTTTCCAGGTGGCAATGGAGATTCCAGCTCCTTCTGAGCAGCCTCCTCCATCTCCTCGCGGATTCAGCAGCGTCCTGCCCTGAATTCCACAACACTGCCACTCTGCCTCACACAGAGGCAGCTGCCTAATTTGATGTGTCTGCTCATCCATCATTAAAATGTGGATTTTAATGGATTTTTAAAAAGCTGGCATGGGCTGGGAGATGCCTTGTGCTGAGCTTGAGTCTCACTTGAACAAAAAAAAATCACTGCTTTTCCATGGTTTCATTCTACAAACTCAGAACAGTAAGAGTTCCAGTAATGCTCATGTCCCTTCTTTTCTCTGGGATCCTTCCAGCCCAGGTGGGTGAATTGTGCAGCTCTGCCCTGGGTAGTGGCAGTGCCATGGAGGAGGTGACACTTGGTGGCACTGGAGCCTCCTGTGCTGCCCAAGGACACTCCCACAGTGACCTGTGAGCACGGAGAGCTCAAAGCTGCATTGCTAGAAACCTTCTCCGATGCTCTGTGTGTGCCTGGGGCTGTGATGACAAGCTGTAGATGCTGAAGCCATAAATCAGCTCTCAGGGCCTGCAATAATATCAATATAAGGAATTATGGGGCCGTGGGGAAGGGTGACTCAGGCACAGCCACTGACAAATGCAGGATGGAAATGCAACTAGAAAATCGTTCTTGTGGCAGTGGAAGAGAATCTCCACAGTCCTGGGAAGAAATTGAAGTCTGTGCTTGGCAGATCAATGCCTGGAAAGTTTGGAATTTCTCCAGGGATGTGATTCCTCAGAGGTGACCAAGCCCTGCCACGAGAGCCCAACCCAAGCTCTGCCAGCACCATGGGCTGGCTCCTGTCTCTTCTCAGCAATAGCTCCAGCTGGAATCCAAAGAGGAGCAAAAGGAGGAAAGGAAGGGAAGGAAGTTTGACCATTTAGGAAATTCCTGGAAAGTATTGCCTTGGAGTTTGCCTTAAAACCACAGCTGAGCTGCACGAGACATGGGCATCAAAATGAGGCAGCTCTGGAGAGGGGAGCATCTCCCTCAGGCTGCACGTCAGCCCCTCCCGAGGTGACCCCAAGGCAGAGCTGTGCTGGTCCCAGCAGAGGCAAGGCTGGGGACAGAGCCCTGAAGGAGCCACCACTGCTGGCCCTGGAGCCCTGGAGCAGGGATCCAGCCAGGCCACCCCAGTGTCTCTGGCATGCTTCACCTGTGAGCCCCACCCAGGCGTGACTGGGGACCGTGGTGACAGGGGACATCTCCAAGGCTGGAGGGATGCTGACCACGACTGGAACCATGGGCAGACTGGTGTCCCTGTGCTGCACCAGGACACCAGCAGTGGGACACCTGTGGTGGCAGTGCCACCATTCTCAGGCTCTGCTCGGTGTCAGTGCCACCATTCTCAGGCTCTGCTCGGTGTCAGTGCCACCATTCTCAGACTCTGCTCAGTGGCAGTGCCACCATTCTCAGGCTCTGCTCAGTGTCAGTGCCACCATTCTCAGACTCTGCTTTGGTGGCAGTGCCACCATCCTCAGACTCTGCTGTCTGCCGTGGGTGTTCCCCCCTCCACCTCCTGTGCCCCAAGTTCCCAGGGGGACCCAGCAGCAGGAGCAGAGAGGATCCATCTCCCCTGGCCCAGCCTCCAGGGAATGAGCTCCCAGCTCTAAGCTGGTCATGCAGCTCCCTCTATAGTCACTGGAGAGAGACAGGGACTGGTGCCACTGTCCCTGTCACCGGGGGGCTGCTCGGCTCCCCCAAAGGCAGAGGGGTTTGGGTTCTGCCTCACTCAATGCCTGCGACCGGGTGGGGAAAAACCCTTTATGTGCACCCATGAAATCAAGGACAGAATGCTGAGCCCGTGGGGACAGCTCTCACCTCCCTCTGCTCCAGCCCAAACTGCCTCCACAATGCAAATGGCAACTCTTGACCCTCAGTGGGTGCAGGCCAGGACGGGCAGGGGGGCTGCGAATGCTTTTTGGGGTTTGCACAAGGCACGAAATCCTGCAGCACAGCTGGGAAGCTCCCCAGGCTGCAGCAGCACCAGACAATGCCATTTCCTCCCAGAACACTGAGCCCTGATGAATGTGACCTCTCCAGGTGCCAAATCCTGCCCCTGCACGAGGGGTTTGTGCTGGCAGCCTCAGCACAAGTGCATTCAGAGCACGTCTCGTTTGTCATCTTTTCATCAAAAAGTGTGCAAAGCCTCTCCCCAAAGCACAGAGCTGTTTTACAGCCAGGCTATAAAACCCTGCAGACTCTCCACTCCAATGGAATTACATTAGTGCCAATAATCTGGCAAATATCAGGAGGGAGTTTAATCAAAAGAACCAACAGCAGGGCCCTGATTTACAGCAGCCCATGACAGAGAGGGGTGGACGAGGGTTTGCAGGACCCAGATGTGGAATTTCACTTGCAACATCATTTGGAGCAGAGGGAAAGCAGAAGGAACTGGAAGCAGGGCTTCAGCGTGCTGGGAGCTCTTGGTGATTTCTCAAAAACCAGGCAGAAAAGAGGAACAATTCATCCTTGTCCGAGTCTGAAAAATGAACATGGAAATTCCTTATACCCCGAGTTTTGTTGCTTCTGGGGCCAGCCCCCACACCAGGGGTGTTCCCAGGACGGGGGTGTGATGTGTCTGCCAGGACAAAGGGCATCCTGCCCTCCTGCCCGCCGGGATGAGCCCAGCCAGCCCCTGGAGGAGGAGCGGCGGCACCACCGGGCTCCTCCAGCCCAGGATCCACAGCTGGGGCAGGGATCAGCTGCAGTCTGAGCTCGGAATGCCAGGAGAGCCCTGGCTTGGTGTCCCAGGGACTGCCTGACCACCCACCCGGAGCAGCCACATCCTCCATGCCCAGCTCCAGCCTGGCAGGCCCTGGCACACACCCAGCATTGCCACTCCGTGCAATATCCCTGCTCCATCTGTCATCAATTCATTGCCTGTGGTTTGCAGCCTCCTTGCCACGGCCTGCCTGGCATGGCTCTGTCCCAGGGCATCTCTGGCCACTGACAACTTCCAGGCTTTTATCGTTTTTGCAAGGAAAGCCCCTGGAAGCAAACAGAGCAAAGCACCTGGCACGGCTGGATCGTTGTTAGCCATCAGGGAAAGCCATCCTTACACCCCAGCTCCTTATGCCTTCACCTGCACTGCTCATCTCAACTTCAGACCTTTAGAAAAGTCTTTTATGTATCAATTATTAAAGGTTTGGCTGTTGAAAACACAAGCAGCCCTGAGCTGGGCAGGGAGTGTTGCCCAGCTCTGCTTTCTGCTCACCTTTTGCTGCCTGAACCTCTCACCCATGCCCTGCAACACGTGCAAAAGTTTGTGGAATTCTCCTTTTCTCCAAGTTAAAAAGATGGAGACATTGTGCAAGCATTTCTGCAATGTCATATTTTGCATAATTACCCAAACCAATAATTTTAAACAATGCAACTCCAGCCTCTTTAATTTGCTGATGTTGGATGTGTTGTGAGCGGAGGCACCTCGTGCATGGGATGGAGTGGGAGATGAGGAATGCAAGGCACAGGAGAGGCAGCCTGGCTGGATGTGTCACTTAGGCTGAATAAATGGAGTTGAATTAATGAAAAAATGCCTCTGGCAGCTCTTTCATGGAGCCTTTGCTGTGAGATCACCAGAGACCTTGCTGGGGTGGGTGAGAGCCACGAGCTCCTCAGCAGCTCCCAAGGAAGCAGGGCTCTCTGAGATGCTTTTATTTAAATTTATTACGTGTGGGACATGATCAGAGTGATGTGATGGATTAAAGAATCAGGTTTTATAGAGGAAAATGTAGGGAAAATATGGTTCTGCTGGGTGCAGGCAGTGATGAGGGAGGTGTCAGGAGCTCAGGATGGTTAATTCCTTAATTTTAACCATGTTCAGTCGAGATGAGGCTCCGGGAGTGTTGGTTTGGTGAGATGGTAAATGAGTGTTGTTACCAATGGAGAGGTGGCTGGAGCTGTTAAATGGAAGGGTTGGGTTTAAACCTGCCTGTTTCCAACAATGATTTCAGCACAAGCCCTGAGAGAGGAGGGAAAACCGGAGGGGACATAAACCCTGCTGTGTGACAGAGCTCGGGAAAAGGAGTTTTCAAAGGGATGCTGCTGCTGCTGAGGGGAACTTCTTTTCACTGCTGTGGTAGGAATGGTGGATTTGCCCCCACAAAACCCCCTCAGGGCTGGGAAATCATGCTGATGGGTGCTGCCTGTGCCCAGCACAGCCACCACAAACCTGATGGGCACAGGTCTGGCACAAACCCAGGAGGATTTAATAGAGAGAATGATCCTGCAAGTGGGGAACTCAGCCTGAAAACCTCCCAGAGGCCAGTGATGTCTTCTCAGTGCTTGCTTGGGGAAACTGAGGCATGGAAAACTCAGAGGTTTCCCACCTGCAGGTGCCACCCAGCCAGGTCTTTGGGCAGGGCTCGGTGCTGTCAGTGACACTGAAGGGCCAGGGGACAGCAAGGAAGCACAGACAGGAGAGGGGAGCAGCTGCCAGAGGTGAGCTGGGAAAAGCAGGAATGGGCACCTGAGAAATATGAAAAAATACCTCATTGGAATTGTTTTTACAAAGTTCAAAAAGGGGGAGTAGGACTGTCTGAAAAAGGAATTTTTTTTCTGCTATGGCAAAAAATGTCTGTTTTCAGGAAGGAAAAAAAAAAAAAAAACCCAAAACAAAAAATTGAAAATGCTGGAGACCCCAAACTTCCCAGCCAAAAATACCAATGTAAAGACAAAAAACTTTCCATTTCTTGTTGAAATGAGTCTTTAGAGAGAAAAGTGCTGAGCATTTCTGTGGGAAACCCCAGCATTTTCTAATCTGGCTTTTGAATGTTTGCTTGATTCCTTTCACTGCACCTCAGGTTCAGGATTCCCATCTCTTCCAGCAGCAGCTGAGAGTGAAAAGGGTTCATTTGCAGGATTTGCTCTTCTTGCTGCTCCCGCCCCAGCTGAATCCCAGCTCGCCTCCACGGCCACACGAGGAAACCTCAAAATACTCTGAGCTCAAAATAAACTCGTTTCCCCTTTTTCTGTTCTCTTCTCGTCCGGAGGAGTGACAAGTTCTGTGCGTGGGCTCAGCTCTGCCTGGAGGGTGGGAGCTGGAGACGGGGCTGGGGGAGGATGATTGAAATTCTACATCTCACCAGTGCCTGGGATTTTGTGTCCCCCTGACCTTGCAGAGTCCAGGTAGGAGCAGATGAAGCACCATTTGTAAGTGCCAAACCCTGAGATAATTTGAAGTCATCCTCAGCAGTGAGGGCTTCTCTTTCCATGGGCTCTTCCTCAGCAGGAGGCTGGGAAGGACAGCAGGGAGAGGTGGTGGCAGGGCATGTGGGTGGCCTTGTCCTCACCGCGAGGCTGCAGAGGTGACGGCAGGGAACGTGGGGGCACAAGAACCCATCCCAAACCAAAAAAAAAGCAATTTCAAAGGGGTTTGGCAGGGGCAGCAGCAGGACGAGCTGGGCGCAGCAGCGGGGAAGGAGGAGCCGGCCATTCCCACCCCCAGCCCTGAGCCCGTACCTTTGCAGGCCTTGCGGTGCGAGATGGGCTTGCTGAGGTCGCGGTAGAAGCCCTCCTTGCAGTAGTGGCAGTGCCTGCCCGCCGTGTTGTGCCGGCAGTTGAGGCACACGCCGCCGCTCTTGCGCCCCGACAGCTTGAACAGCTCCATGTTGAAGCGGCAGCGCCGCGCGTGCAGGTTGCAGTTGCAGGCTGGGGGAGGCAAAGAGGGGACATTGTCACCATCGGTGCCCAAACAGGGAGCTGCCAACCCCTGGGAGCTGCTGCCAACCCCTCTGGGGGTGCCCTGTTGGACAGGGGGGAGGCCCTGGTGGCTCCTCGGGGTGTGGGAAGCCAGCTGCTCACCCACATCCTGAGCTGTGCTGAGAGGGGAGCCCGTTGGTGGGGCCAGTGCCCTCCCAGCTTCTCGGAGGGCAAAACGGGGCTGCAAGGCCACATTTCACTGTCCTGACTTGCGTTAATTATGGTTTTGCCTCCCCCCGATCTCAGGGGGGCTTACAGGGGACTGTGAGGACGGGCCCGTCCGTGGTCAGAGGACAGAGCACACAAACCCCTGTGGCACCTCCAGCTCTGTCACAAGCTCTGTCACTTTCCCCATGGAAGCACCGCTCATCTCCCTTCTCATCCACTCTCACTTTTTGTTGTTACTGCTCAGTGCAAAGGTCCCCAAACTGCTGAGGGACCCCCACTTCCCAGCACCTCAGAACCCCCTCAGTCCCTGTGGGAAGGGCTTTCCATCATCACCTGCCCAAGCTTCCCAGTTTCCCACTCTCCCCACTCCTGACACACACGTTTGAGCTCTGGATACTGTTCCAAGACCTTCAGCCTTCCACACCACAGGCTCTGTCGCTCACCTGCAGCCCTGGCCATGCTGATAATTCCTCATTTCTGCCCCTGCATCCCCCTATCCCACCTGGGACAGGCCCGGCCTGACACCCAGTTAGCCAAATTCCAAAAGGTGCCCCCCTGCTTTGGTTGCTGCGACTGAGCTGTCCAATTCCTCCACCATATGCAGCCTAAAGTCAACACCGGGCCTATTTTAGCAGGGGGCCTTTGCAAAGGACAACTTCGGCACTTCAAAAGCTCGACCCCTCGCCCGCCTCTCCCCAGAGCTGTCACGGGGCCATCAGGATGCAGTTGCTGGGGCTCTGTGCTTTGCTGAGAATTTTATAGCTTGTTTTCTTTTCCCGTGGCTTTTATTTGCTCTTCACCCCGGAACAATGCAGCTGTGCCATGCCAGCCCACAGCTGGGCCCCTCGCCTCGGCACGGAGGTGTCACAGCTCCGGCCTTGTCACCTTCCCTCAGAGCAGAGACGTCTTAATCCCTCATTCCTTCCTGTTTACCTTATGGTGCTCTCCCAACACAAAGCCACGCTGTATTTGCTCAATTATCGAATTTCAGCCCAGAAAATGCCAGCGCAGCTCCGGAGCGTTTCTCAGGAACAATCCCCAGCTGACACACGCCGTGACAGCACAGGGGAGAGCAGCATCCCCCCGTCCCCGTGCCCCCAGCAGGACGGAGCCGCTGGCTCCGTGCTCTGCCGTTGGAATTCCTCGGGCTGACACGGACAGGCCAAACCTCACGTCCCCAAGAGCAGGAGCAGCAGCCACCGACGTGCTGATGGTGACAGGAGCGGCCTGGGAGCGCTCTGCCAGGCGTGAGGGACAGAGATTCCTGCCACGGAGCTGGGCCAGGGCTTTGAGCCGCGGTTTGGCCCTCCTGGGATGAGCCCAGCAGCCTGCAGGAGCTTTTGTCATCTCCCCAACAGGACACAAGCATGAGGGAGCCCGGAGACAGCGCTCCTGTCTCCAGAGGAATGGCTGTTCCAGGTCTGGCCCAGTCCCACATGTGCTGAAGCTGCACTTTCAGCAGCGAAAGCAGCACGGGAGCACGCACCAGGCGCTTGTGTGTGTCCCCTCGTGGCTTCCTCCCTTCCATGGGAAGCTCAGGAAGAGCAGCCTGCTGTGCCCTGCTGCTCAGCTCTGCTTTCTCCTCATCCCACACGTGCTGAGCAGCCCCAGCCCACACCACGGCTCCACCACACACAGGGTTTTAGAGGTGATTCCTGCCCTGCAGAATGCACTAGCAAAAAATGCACTAGCTTTTGGGAAGCAGGGGGGGGTTTGAAATTCCCAGCCCTTGTTTTGCAGAGGTGACCAAGCGAGGCTGAACCCTTTTCCTGGAGGTGTAGGACTCAGGGCTGGTTCCTGCCCTCAGGGCACAGGGCTGGGACACAGGGAGTGACCCCCAAGGCAGCACCTGTACCCATGGCACAGCCTCTGGGCACGGCTCAAACAGAGGAAAAATATTTAAATCCCTCATCCTGAGGGCTCTTGTAGGTTGTGACCATGTGGGCACATCTCCATGTTTCAAAGCCCGGAGGCTCGTGAGCAGCTCTGCCTTTGGTGCCACAAACCACAGGATTTGGTCCCTGCTGATCAGCATGAAAGGACATTTCTCCAGGGAGTGGCATGGCCTCACAGAAGCCTTAGTTCTCCTTCAGATCTGTCAGAAATGCTTGTTTTCCCAGGAGAATGAAAGCTCACCTCCTCCTAAAACTTGTATTTTAGGAGAGCTGGACTTGGCACTGGAGTATTTTGCAAGATTCATTGGCAAATCCCTTTTTAAAATTCAAAGCTGAGCCCACACGAAGAGTGAGTGAAAATCTTCGCATTTCTTTGGGTTGCTTGATAAGCAGAAATGTTTTTGCAAAGCCAGGAAAACAGAACTCTGGGGATTTTCTCGAGTTCTTTGCTAACATTTCCACTGGTGCCACCAGAGCAGAGCTGCACAGGAATGTGGAGGAATAAGTGGAGTGTGCAGAGCTCCTCCCAGCTCTGCTCCCAGGATCAATTTTCCGTTGGTGTCCCAGGGACAGGAAAATTCTGAAGAAGCTGAACCTCACAAGAAGCTGCAAGGAGCTCCTAAAAACAGCCAACCCTGTCCTCATCCAGAGTCAATGACCTAAGCACTGTGGATGCCATGGGGGATGAACCCTCCAGGGAGGCAGTGAGGGAGCTAGCGAAGGCATGGTCTGCTCCAGCCCCGCTCCATGACCAGCACAGCCACAGCCACCACGGGGACCTCTCAGCTTGTGTTGGCTCCATCAGCTCAGCCTTGGTTCTGTTTCCTCCTGCCACTCCCAGGGCACTGAGGAAACAGCTGGAAACAGCTGGGCACTGATTCCCTCCCAACCCCATACACCTGGCTGCTTTTCCAGCATCCACCCCTCTGATCCACCTGTTTGTGCAGTCAAAAGGGGCCAAACTTAGGAACAACGGCTTTAATTGCAATTACTGTGTCCTATATCCACCCTGAGGGCCTGGGCTGGAGTGGCCAGTGCTGTGCACTGCTGGCCACCAGCCAGGGCAAGCTGGCAGCTCTGCCTGCAGCCTGGTGTGCCTGCAGAATGCCCAGTGGGAGAGGCTTGGCCTGGCTGAAGGAAAATCCCTTCCCATTTCTCCTGACAGTGGCACACAGGGATGGAGGGACTGGAGGAAAGTCCCCCTCCCATTTCTCCTGGGGATGGAGGGACTGAAGGAAAATCCCCATCCCATTTCTCCTGGGGATGGAGGGACTGAAGGAAAATCCCCATCCCATTTCTCCTGGGGATGGAGGGACTGAAGGAAAATCCCCATCCCATTTCTCCTGACAGTGGCACACAGGGACGCAGGGACTGAAGGAAAATCCCCATCCCATTTCTCCTCACAGTGGCACACAGGGATGGAGGGACTGAAGGAAAATCCCCCTCCCATTTCCCTGACAGTGGCACACAGGGACACAGGGACGGGGGGAATGCAAGAAATGTCCCAGCCAGGCGTCACAAAGCCCTTGTGGGGCCAAGGCTGGGACATGCCGTGGTGGGATCTCTCTGGAGGAGCGGAGTGTGGGCACTGCCTGGGCACATGGCTGGCCCCAGCAGCAGCTCGGGTGGTTTTGGATGCCAGCTCCAGATCCGTGCGTGTCCCCGGGGCGTGTGGCTCCTCGTTTCCCTGGACAGAGGCGCTCAGGAAGCGCTCCCGCCCTCCCTCTGCTCGGCCCGAGGTTAATCCCCTGCTGTGCCGGAGCCTTTTGCCTTGTTCCTAACATGACTTGGCCTGGCTTTAATTTTCTGCCACTGCTTCTTGGTTTGAATTTCCCTGAATTCAAGTGGCTCTTTAGCAACCCATTTTTTCTTTCTATGAACGCCTTTGAGGGCTGTAAGAAAAATCACCTCCCAGGACTGGCATCATGTCCGTTCCTCAAGCTTTGCTTTGCACCTGGTGGAGACACCCCTGCACCCCTGCAGAGCCAGCTATGAGCACAGCCTGGCCAGGTGCTGAGGGCTCTGCAAGGAAGGGTTTTGGCTGCAGTTGCTCCAGCCCAGTCCTGCTGTCTCCCGCTCTCTTCCTTCCCTTGCTCTGCCAAGGACCTCACAAGCCTTTTGTTCCCTGACTTTATTGTGCACAGATGTGCAGAGCTCCATCAGAGCATCCCTACCTGAGCTGCCAGGCCCGGCTCTGGATAGCCAGATTTCATTTAAACACAGATGTTCCAAAACATGGAAAGGTTGAGGAGGGAAAGAGGAAAGCTGCGGTTTGGAGCCAGGCGGAGAAAACGCCACGGAATCTTCTCCACGTTAAAACCAGCGACTTGGTCAAATGAATCCCTCAAGGAAGTCAAGGTGGGCAGGATTCTCCATGTGGGAGCAGGAAAGGAGGGGCACGAATGGAGGCACAGGCTGGGGCTGTGCTCTGGGAGCTGTGGTTGTGGTCTTTGTGCTGCCACCACGTCCCCAGCGCCCTGCGTCTCCCAGGACGAATTCCTCTCCGTGGTTTTCATTCAGCAATGACAATGCTGCCCTTTCAAAAGACCCCACCCTCCCAAAGCTTATATTTTGGCAATTTTTAAAATGCAAATTGCTTTTTAAACAAACGAAAACCCCAAAACATTTTGTTTTAATTTTTGCAAACAATAATTCGGGGGAGGGGGGGAAGGAAAAGGGGAGGATGGAAGAATCCAGAGACTGAAAGTAATCTCTAAATTTGACTTGAATTTATGAACAGCCTCAGTCTCCTTAAAATTATCCTTTTCCCAAACAAGTTTTCTTTTCCCAGAAAATCACTAGCTCAGCCTGAGCCACTATTTCTCTTTTGCAGGAGAAATCCTGACATGCAGGGTCCCTGAGAGGGACCCCCTGCCCGTGCCCATCCTGAGAGGGCTTTGCTCCCAGAGAATCCCTGGAGATATCTTCAGGGATGTTATTTCTGGGGACCATAATGGTGAAGGGAACACCCACAGGGACAACAGAGTGAAGCAGCCAGAGCCAGTGGAGACCTGTGTGGACTGGGAGGTAGAGAGAAATCCATGGAGACAGCAGGAGGGTGTCCCTACAGTGTCCCTTCAAGCCACTGCCAGCTGGTTTGGGGTTTTGGAGCAGCTGGGCATGAACCTGGAAGTGCTGGATGAGCCCTCACAGCACTACACGTCCACAGTCCAGCATGGGCTGCCGGGGCTGTGCCCAGGAGTGATTCCAGGTGTGACCTCACAGGGATCTCTCCCGGGTTTTGGGTGACCCCAGGCTGGGAGAGAGTTTCTGTCCGTGCCTGCTGCAGCAGAATGGCCAAGCAAGGATGAACACCAGTGGCAAAGTTCTGCAGAGCAGAGTCACCACGTGTGGCCCCAGGAGCTTGGAGCCACAGGGACTGAGGGGTCAGATCCAGCTCTGCTTGCAGGACAGGCGTCCCCACGCCCTCCCGTGTGGCCCAGTGCCACCCACCACAGCCCCAGCTGGCCAGCACCACACAAAAATGTTTGCTCAGGAAAATCCATCTGCGTGAGCAGTGGAGTGTGAGTAAGAGGAGGCTGGAAGTTGGTCGGCTTGGCTCAGGAGAGGGGAAATCCAAGGGGGTGTTGTGGCTGCGAGGGGCAGACGCCAGGGCTGCGCCAGGCCCAGGTTTTCCTGCCAGTCAGAGCTCAGGGATGGAGGGAAGTGTGTGCACACACCACAAAAAATGCAGCTGTGGCCAGCATCGCCCCGGGGCCAGGGCCACAGAGCCGGCTGCAGAACAGCCACTGGGGATGGGGGGGAAGGAAAGGCAGAGCCTTGCGGGGACCCCTGTTGGGGTGAGAGCTTCTGGGGAGCCCCTCACACTCTGAGCACTCCTCACGAGGCCAAATGCCTCTGACCCCGCTCCACCTGAGAGCAGGGAACGGCCAAACTGCCCAAACTGCCAGGGTAGGAGAGGCAAGGGGGCAGAACCCTGGGGAGGAACACGCTGAGGACATCTCCCCCTTGGCACAAAATGGGCTTGGGGACCAGGACTCTTCTCCGTGCCTGAAAATCCTCAGGAATGGCAGTTCTGTGGAAAAGCTCTGGAGGAGATGTCATCAGTGACTCAGGACCTCCCTGGGGAGGCTGCACAGCCCGAGTGCCCTTCACTTCCCACTTTGCCAGTTCCCAAATCCCCACATGCCTTAGGGACAGAGAGGCCCTGGACATGTCCTGCTGTCAGCGTTGGCTCTGCAAAGTGTAACAGCTCTCTGTGGCACTGAAGTTGGTAACAGAACATTGACACCCGCCTGGGATTTCCAAGGATAAGACCTTCATTCTCTTTTCCATTAAAAAAAGCCAGACTCAGTGTTTGGGTTGAAGTGTTTGAGGCTGGGTGCCTGAGTCAGGCTGAGCGTTTCTAGAAAAGTCCCTGCTAAAATGATTCAGCTGGAAATGAGAAACAAGGCGAGTGAAAAATCCTGTGCTGTGCCAACCCTAACAAATTTGGGGATTTATTTCCATAAAGAAAATCTATTGCCCTTATGTTTGAAGCCAAGGCTTAAAAAGAAAAACACTGCTCTGTGCTGGGGATGTGTCTGTTGCTGTCTCTGAGATGGGCTGCTCAAGCTTGGCTGCATTTCTCAGTCACTGAAAAAGGGGGGAACATTTGGTCCAAGCTGATGGAGTTCTGCAGCTGAACTCCCTGAAAATCTGGTTTTTCACTGCCCAAACCAAGCCCAAAACCAGGCCTGTGGAGATGGGGCAGGGGATTGCTGTCCTGCTGGTGGATCCTCAGGGACTGAGTGTGGCAGTGCCACCCTGATCCCTCCTGCCTGAGGTTCACTCCATCCCAGGAGTCCCTGCCCTGCTGTGGCCACTGCCAGGCCCATCAGCAGGAAGGGAGAGCTCCAGCAGAGGCTGGAGTGGGGAGGAGAAGCACATGCTGAACAGCGGAGCTTGGCAGATTGAACCCGTGAATGCTTGGGGATTGCCCTCACCCCGGTGACAACAGGGGCAAACCAGGCATGTCCATGGTGAACCAGCTGCCCATCAGCACCCAGAGCCAGATGAAACACTGCCCGTCCAAAGTGGGCAGCAGATGGACAGCTTGGCACAGCCTAATCCCAAAATATGGTGTCTGGTTTTCAGAGCAGGTCCGGGGAGAAAGTCCAGAGCTGTTCACAGATCAGGCCCCAAAGAGGGAAGAACAAGTCCTGTCAGATCAGCTGCTGAGGGTTAATTGTCCACACTCACAGTTATCAACTTTCTGCAGTGTGGTGAGACCAAAACTCTTCCCAAGAGCAGCAGATCCCTTTGGAGAGCACCCAGCAGCTGCTGCCCACCAGGCACTGTGGCTGCCCCTCCATCCTCCAGCCCCACAAGCCACAGGAGCTGATCCCAGCAGCCACAGACACCACTGGGAGCTTGACCTGCTGGACTGGGCTCTGACCTGGGTTTGGATTCATTTCATGGAGGGAGAGAGTTCCATAACTGTTTCCACATGTACTGGTTCCAGCCTGGACTGGAGCACCAGAACCTCCCGAGCTGTTTCCTGGCTCTACACGTGGGGTTTCTGGCCCCACAGGAAGCATCAGAGGGGCAAGAGCAAGACTTGCTCCTGGGAGATTTACAGCTCCCAGATATTCGGATTTGGAGCCAGATTTGAACAATCTCTGGGCAGGGAAGCTCTCCCTCCCCACTGCCAGGCAGCACACGTGGCAAACAGCTGCTGGCAGTCCTCGAGGTCCAGCTGAGCTGTGTGTTCCTTGCTGGAGCCCTCGGGGACATGTCCAGTGACCTGCAGGGGCTCCTTCAAAGCCACCATGCAGCTGAGGGTCCAGCAGCAGGCCATGGGGGTGGAGGAGGAACCTACGGGGCCGTCGTGCTGCATTGAAATGTTGGGATTTGTGGCAGCCTCTCACCCAAGGCGTTTTCTCCCAAGACAAAAGCGCTCTTACTCAATACAGGATGGGAGCACAAAGCCGCCTTGCCCTGGTGCTGCACACACGGTTGGACTCCAAGCGCCTGGAAATGGGCTGTAAATTGCCCTCGCTTCCTCCGGAGTGCTGCGAGGGGACAGCGCTGCCCTGAGACTGGAGCCGAGGCTTCTCCCGGCCGGAGCACCTCTGGGAGCTGTCCCGGGATGAGCCTGCAGCCTCACCAGGAGTCTGCCTCAGCAGGATCCAGCCTCAGGAACCAGCCCGACCAGGAGCAGCCTGACCAGGAACAGACTCAGGAGCCAGCTTCACCAGGAGCCAGTGCCAACAGGAGCAGCATCACCAGGTCTCTGCCTCTCCAGGACTCTGCTTCACCAGCAGCAGCCTCACCAGGACCAGCCCCACCAGGAGCAGCCCCACCAGGAGCAGCCTCACCAGGTCTCTGTCTCACCAGGTCTCTGTCTCACCAGGAGCAGCCTCACCAGGAGCAGCCCCACCAGGAGCAGCCCCACCAGGAGCAGCCTCACCAGGTCTCTGTCTCACCAGGTCTCTGTCTCACCAGGTCTCTGCTTCACCAGGAGCAGCCTCAGGAGCCGGCTCTGAGCGCTGCGATGGAGCTCCAGGAGGTCTCACCTGCACGCTGCTCCGTGGCGTGGGCAGAGCTGTCCCCTGTCTGTCCTGCACTGTGCCAGCACCTCCCACAGCCAGGTCCTGCTGGGACAGTGAGGGAATGGTTTTCCAGAACCAACGAGGCTGGAAAACCCCTTGGAGATCATCGAGTCCAACCTATGACCCAACACCACCTTGTCACTAAACCACGGCCCTGAGTGCCACATCCAGGCTTCTTTAACCTCCAGGGGTGGTGACTCCACCGCTTCCATGTGCAGCCCATTCCAATGCCCAGCCATGCTTTTTGTTACAAAGTTTTTCCAAAGTCTTGCCTAAACTTCCCCTGGTGCAGCCTAAAATATCCAGCAAAAGCTTTGAGCAGGATTTGATTTAGATTTGACCAGGAGATTTTCTCTGCAAACCAGGTGTTGTGCAGAAAGTTTGCAGATAAACCTCTGTCTGGAAAGAGCTTAATACTTTTTTTCCCCCATTTTTTTAAGGGAAAAGTCAAGAAGTGAACTCTTTATTTCACTCTGGGAGATGATACCAGCCTGTCATCAGCTTGCTTTGTTTAATTTCACCATCCAAGCCCAGTCTCCTGAGATTGTCAGTCCTTTGAAATGAATTGTTTGCATCCCGTAACTCATCCAGATGCCATTCAAAGGCAGGAGCTGATGGGAGAGCTCACCCTGGGTTATCAGGGACAGCACAGAGCCCCCGGCCCCTGCTCTGCCCCCCCAGCGCAGCTCCAAGGTGCTCCTGAAGTGCCAGTGTTTATTTAGAGTGGCGGGAAATCCACTTGGGAACAATTTACCCACTTAGACCCTGCCCTTGTGGTTTCCCTCTTATCTGGTACCGATCTCAACAGCAGCTTCCCTCAGCTGCTCCGGGGCTGGGGAGCTTTCCAGGACCTTTCTCCTCTCTCTATCCCACACCTTGGTGTTTCTTGTCCAGCCTGACGACCTCGGGGCAGCTCTGAGCTGCTGCAGGTTGAGGGAATGCTTTTCAACTCGCCCAGATCCTCATGCCAGTCCCCAAGTGCTCGGTCTCATCAGTACGTTTGTGTTTCTGTAAAACCAGAACCCTGCGTCCCAAAAGGAGGGCACATGGTGGGGCTGAGCACCCCAAAGCTACAGGAGATCCTCCAGGACATTTCCTATAAGCTCTGCTACATTTCTGTCCCAGGAGGGATCAGCCACTTCAGTGTTAAAGGCACAGCACAAACAGATCCTGAAAGAATTGGTTCATTCGGAGCAAAGGTTACCCAAAATGCACAAGGCTGATAACGCAACCAGCCCGGCGAAGAGTCAGAGGCTTTTCAAATCTGGATTAAAACTGTTCAGCCCAGAAGGACCAGGGATACAAACAGCCTCAGCTCTGCTTCCATCGGTGCCCCAGGGAGCCGGGAAACTTGGCCGTGCTTCCCCACAGGCAGGGGGGAAGCAAAGCCAGGCTGTTTTAAACCAGCTCAGGCTGTGCTTCCCCCGGAGCAGACCCAGCTCCAAGTGCTGCTGCTCCCGTGCCCGGTCCCTGCTCATTCAGCCTCCTGTGAGGTCGGGCTGTGCCGGGCTCCTCTTCACAAACAGCGTTCAGGAACGTGATGT
The DNA here is from genome assembly GCF_017590055.1 of Onychostruthus taczanowskii. Taxonomy (NCBI): domain Eukaryota; kingdom Metazoa; phylum Chordata; class Aves; order Passeriformes; family Passeridae; genus Onychostruthus; species Onychostruthus taczanowskii. The sequence continues at coordinate 134,267 of NW_024499529.1, forward strand.
GTTGTTTTAACCCCAGATCATTTCCCAATCTCCTCTGGAGCAGGACCAGGGGAATTGTTAAACCAGCCCCAGCCAGCCCCACTTCCGAAGGGACCCTGTGGCTGCTGCCAGAACCCAGCACGGAGCTGGGCACAGCCCAGGGCTCATCATTCCTGCCCAAACCCAGCAGCATCCCCACCACGGTACCTCTGCACCAAAGCCACCTCTCTGAAGGCCAGCTCCCGCAGATTTCCCTCTGGAGTCTGCGTCACGCTCCTTTTGCTGTTCCCAGCCCTGGCTTGGTGCTGCCTCCCTCCTCTCTGCAGGATCCCATGGCCTCATCCTGCCAGGCAGTGCCAGCTGTGGGTTCACACCCCCTGACCCCACATGCTGTGGCAGCAAGGAGCAGGGATCCCTGGCCAGAGGGTGACCGCTCCTTGGAGAGCATCCCCCTGGAGCTGGGGAAGCACCTCACCCTGCAGGCAGAGCCCAGAGATCCCAGCACGGACAAAAGCCCCGGGGAGGAGCTGCAGGGGACGGTGCCCTGGGTTTGTCACACATTTCTGGGAGCGGCCCCAGCCCGTGCCTCTCCCCGGGTGTGCAGCTCCCGTGGCTTTGGGAGCGCTGCCGTTCCCGTGAGCGACAAAGCTCAGCCTGGACGCTCGAGGTGCGAGACAGTAACCCAGGCTTGACAGATGAGGGCTCTGGGGAAGGGTTTTGGTTTCCCTCGGAGCCCGGCTGGCTCAGGGGAGCTGTTGGCAGCTCAGCGCATTCGTTCTGCCTGGGGCTGGGGTGGAGAGCTCAGCCCTGGGCTGCCCCGGGAGCCCCACGGGAGCCCCACGGCCTGGGCTCAGCCACTGCTGCTCAGCTGCTCTGCCCTTGGTCAGGAGATGCTCCAAGGATGCAGGAAAGGCCCTGTCATGGCTTGGCCTAACTCTGCTGTGCCTCAGTTTCCCTTTCTGGAAGTAGGGAGAGGGATCTGGGAGGGTTTTGTTGTGGCAAACGTGGAGAGCTCTGTGTGACAGCAGCCAGAATTGTCTGTGGATCTGCAGAGTGAAGTTGGATGACATAAAAACTCAGCTCCAGCTGGGAGAGCTCAGCAGAGATGGATTTTAGTTCCACTTCCAAGCTTTCCTAAACCTGAGCTAATACTGCAACCCAGTCCAAGCACGAATCATGGTGGAGGACGGGGTGAGCATCCAGCTCCCGTCCCGCAGTCACCTGGACCCGGGATGTCCCAGGCTGGCTTTGGGAGAGCCCTACAGGTGTGAAGAGCTGTGTTTGCTCAGGGATATTCGCACCTTCAGGCTGTGGACAAAGCTCTGCTGGGCAAACAGAGCTATCTTATCTCGGGGACACTATCGGGGCATCTGAGAGGGAAGGAAAGCTCCGGCTGATGAGCCTGACAGCCCCGGTGTTGGAGAGGACACTCCGTGTTTCAGGGAGGTGTTGGGGGAGCTGCCTGCCCCACGCTCTCTGCCCCCTCAGGCTGGGCGGTCCTGGGACTCCCGACAAGGCACGGTGTGTTTTGTTTTCCTGGAGATTGGGGTTTTATCAAAAGCTGACAGGCTTATCCTGCCTTATCAGGGCAGCTGCGCTACTGTTAATGGTTTTCTGTAACAGGCTCTGGGCAGAAATGTGGATTGGGATTGGGCTGGGCTCGGGTACTCAGAACAGCCCCGGCTGGGCTCAGCACCCCCTGCGCGGTCTCCCTGGAATGCAGGTCCCATGCAGGAATGGACCCTCCTGCACTGCCCGTGTTTAACATCCTGACCCCAACACCAGAACATCTGAGGCCTTTTCCTTCCCTGGACAGAGCAGCTGCCAGCCCGGGGGTCCCACACCCATCTGGAGCAGGGCACTTCCCCTCCTCGCTTTCCCTGGGACTGCTGTGGCATTTCTCTCTTTCCCCTTATTTCTCTGTTCTGCTGCTCCCCAGCTGAGCAGCCATGGCCTGTGCTGGCTGGAAGCTCCCCTGGGATGGCTCTGGGCTGCTGGAGGTGACAGGCTGCTTCAGCAGCTCCCTGCTCCTCACATGCACCACCTCCAGGAGCTCATGGACCGTGTGTGCTCATCCTTTTCTGTGTGTGCTCATCCCTCCCTGAGTGTGCTCATCCCTCCTGTGTGTGCTCATCCTTTTCTGTGTGTGCTCATCCCTCCCTGAGTGTGCTCATCCCTCCCTGAGTGTGCTCATCCCTCCTGTGTGTGCTCATCCTTTTCTGTGTGTGCTCATCCCTCCCTGAGTATGCTCATCCTTTTCTCTATGTGTTCATCCTTTTCTGTGTGTGCTCATCCCTCCTGTGTGTGCTCATCCCTCCCTGCCCCTCCACCCAAGGCTGTGGACAGCAGAGGTGTGAGGCTCCTACAGAAAGAATTCTGGGCTGGAAACACAAATCTCTTTGGGGTCATGGGGCTGTTGCAGGGCAGGGACTTTGAGCCAGGTCTCGTCTGCCTCAAGCAAGTGTTTGGATGGAGAAATGCCGGGTGTGGGTATGGACACATTGCCAGCAGCACAGCACAGCACAGCACAGCACACCCTGTGAAGGACACAGCTCCTGCCTCCAGCCCCCAGCTGGTGTGGGGCACTGAGCATGAAACAGGCAAACACCTACTCAATCCTGAGTCCAAATCTGACCCCAGAGCCTCCCTCGGGCGAGCTGACACACCTGGACATGCAGCAGCTCCTCCCTGCCCAGCCAAGGGCCTGCAGCTGCCTGATCTCTTTTCGGGGTCGCTCAGGGCAAACTTTGATGGCTTCAAGTCAAAACACACAGCCCCAGGAAGGCTGTTGCTGTTTGTCTCTGGGGGATTCAGATCAAATCTAGTCAAACAGATCAATCCAGATCAAAGCTAGTCAAACACAGGGATTTCCCAGCTTTTCTGCTGGGATCAGCCTCCTGCACATGCCATGGCCCTGGGACACTGCCTTGGCCAGCCTGGCCCTCGCTGCTTGTCTCCCCCAGGCAGGGAGGCCAGGGAAGAGCAGGACTGCTTCAGGAGGATGGGTAATCCCTGGATGGGACAGCATTCCTGGAACCCGGGCAGGTCTTTGGAGAGGAGCCTGACAGGAGCAGCCGGAGGCATAAAGCTGCACATTCTGCAGGGCAGCAAAGGCTGTTTCGGCTGTGGCAAGGCTTTACTTTTCATTTTGGCCAAACTTGAGGAATGGGAATGCCCGGGAGTGTGTCCCCTGGGGGGAGAGGAGGATTCTGTGCCCCCTTTCTGAACACCCCATCAGCCACATTGCCCAAGCCCCTTGCCCTCCACGGGGCTGTGGCCCTGCAGCCACTGCCACCAACCCAGGTCACAGGTGTAAGCCCGGCTCACAGGTGTAAGCCCAGGTCACTGCCAGCACCACCTGCAGCACAGAAACCAGCCCAGGCCCAAGCAAAGGTGTTGAAAGCCCTGAGGGCAGGGGAGGAGGAAGGGGGTGATGGAGCCCTGGGTGTCCCAGCAGCCACCTTCTCCCTTGCCCTGGGGGACACCGGGGCCGCCACACTGTGCCTGCCAGGCAGATTTTATCAGGCTTCTTTAATTAGCCGATCACTGGTAATTAGCCGTGACTGACTGCCGGCACAGGCTGCAAACCCGGCTGGTTTCAAAGAGGGGCTGCAGAGCTGCCGACATTCCCGGGAATCGGGGATCGGGGTGGGAGCACAGCGCTGGCCGTGGCGAGGAGGATGCTCAGAGATGTGTTTGTGCCACTCAGACCCTGGGCTGTGCCACTGTGTCCCCACAACTGCCACCACCACCGTGAGGGGAGGCGTCCTGCTGTCCTGGCACCGTGGCGCTGGTCCCTGGCACGCTGCAGGATGGGTCAGGCTGGTGCTTGCAGGGCCGTGGCACAGCCTGGGCACGGGCAGGACCTGAGCCCTGTGCCCACAAATCCTGGCACCAGCCATGGACGGATTCCCATCCCAAAACGTGCTGGAGCTGCGCCCAAACGTTAAACCCGGCCTGCCAGGGACACTGCAGGGACTGACTCATGTCCAGTGTCCTCGTCCTGTCCCTGCCACGGGAACGGTCTGTGTGACCCTGCAGTGGCTGGAGCAGGACAGCTGGGCCAGGCCTGCCCTGTGCCAGTGCCCACCGGTGCTGACAGTGCTGAGAGGGTGACCTGGCTCTCGTGGGACAGTGCCATGGGGTGTGGCTGCCCCTCAGGTGACATCTCACTGCAGGACAGGGCTGCTGGCCCTCGCGGGGAGATTCACCATGTGGGGCAGGGTGGCAGCCCGATCCCCTCACCCCAGAGGTTTTTCCTCCTCTCTGTACGTGATGCCCCTCTCCTGCAGTCCAGCTGCTGCTCCAGACCCACGCGGAGCCTGTCTCAGTGGGAGACTGCTCCGCCTTCAGCTGCAGTTCCTGAATTTTGCCCAAAAGTCACAGAGAGGAGATTGCATTTCTCTGAAGGAAACTGCATTTCCTCCAGTTCCAGCAACAGGCTGGGAGCAGTCCTGGGTTTTCATCTGGCTTTTGAGTCTGGGATGTTGCTCTGAGCCAAACCTCTGATCCTGCTGTGGTTCATTTTCAGGCGCGTGTGCCCCAGAAACTTTTTTTTTTTCTAAATTAATTTTTCATACAGAATTCTTTCGTTTGATGGATGCAGTGAGAAACTATTTCCCAAACAGGAAAGAGGACCTCCCTCCCCCTCCTCTGTGCCGTGGATGTTTTTAATAACAACATCAATTGTCTGCAAACAACTTATTCCTTTCTGACCTCAAAACAACTCCTGGTTAGTGCATTCCAGCATGGCCACAGACCGAGGCCCAGTGACTTCACAGGGCCTTCAGGAGCTTTTCCATCACAATGCCCGCTCAGGGAAGGGCCTGATCTGGCACAGGGGACCTTGGCTTTGCTGGAGGAGGGTGCTGAGCAGCCCAGAACCACAGCCGAGCTCTGCTGCTGCTGTGCCTGTGGTTTCCCTGGAGTTCCTAATTTCAGCTGCCCCCTCCTCCCCCAGGTCTCCAGCCAGGACATCCCTGCTTGTCCTTGGTCCTGGAGGGCCACAAGAGTTTCTGCTGTGGGCTCCTGGTGCCTGAGCCAGCTGTGCAGGGCAGGAGCAGCAGGAGGCACCTCCCAGGACCTGCTGATCCCTGAGCAGATCCAGGGGGGCTTTTGGGGGGGGCAGAGGGAAGGGGAGACCCCCACCCTGCTGCAGGCTGTGCCCCCCACCATGGCACAGGTTTAGTGGGATGGGGCAGACACAGAGCAGCATTTCAACCCAGCTCTGACCTGGCACGTGGGACCATCTTCCAGTTCCATCCCCAGCTCCCACACCCTGCAGCGGCCAGCGTCCCTCACAGCCACCTCCCGTGGTGGCACCTCAGCTCCTGCCCTTGGCCAGGGCAGAAGATCTGCCATGTCCCTGGAGCAATTCAGAGGCTCCTCTCTGGACACTGCACATTCACAGCTCTTACACCCAATTGTCACATTTGTGATGCTGCACAGCTGGACCACAGGGACCACAGCTGGACCACAGCGACCACCACAGGACCCAGACCCACCGGCCCCAGGACTGCAGGATCCCAACCTGGCTGGGGACACTTCCAGCCAAATAAATTATTGATTACTAAAGCAGCTTGGGACCAGCTGGAGCCGCTCACAAGGTCGGGGTGGTGGAGCTGTGAAGAACCACTCCTTTTCCTGTTAGCTCATTGGAAATACCCGTCTGGGCAATTTTGAAATGCAATATTTTGGTTTTCCGGTGTGAAAGGGCACTGCAAAGCCAAGGTCACCTCAAGGCAGCCAGAGGAGGGATGTCAAACCACAGAGAATCCAACCACAGGGAGCTGTGCTGGGGGGATCACATCAAACATTTCCATGGCCTGAAACGCTGCAGGGAAGGGGGAAGGGAAGCATGCAGGACAGCAGATGCTTTGGCAGGGAAAAGGAAGCAGGCTTGAGCTCGAGCCCACCTCCGGACAGAAAAGCTTTTACAGTTCCCAGCTTGGCCAGAGCCGCCAGCACTCGCCCACTCCTGGCTCCCTCCGGGGCCACCGGGCTGTGTCCTGGGGTGGGAGACCCCTCCAGACTGGAGGTGACCCCCCGCACCCCCTTCCCACCCAGAGCTGCCTGAAGCACAGCCCTGCCACGCCTTCGCTGGCCCCAAAACCAACCTGCAGCTCTGGGAGAGACCCAGACTGTGAACTCCGAATGGCCTGGCTGCAGCAGGGGCTGATGTGCAAAACTTCTCCCACAGAAGCTTTCCTGGCTGCTTTTGCAGCCCAGCTGCTCTGCAGAACAGCAGCAGCTCCGTGGGGAGGCCCAGCTGTGCCCCCAGAGGTGCTGGGTGCCTCTGTCCCCAAGCTTTGGAGCTGGGTGGGACCTTCCCCAGCCTCCCAGAGCAGCTGGGGTACCCTGTCCCAGCAGCTCCCTCACACCCTCCTCAGGGTGACCCTTCCCAAGCCAAAGCCCTGAGATGTCCGTGGTATGCCCAGTGCTGAGCACTGGCTGGGAATCCTCCTTTGCCATGGTTTGTGTCTCTGGCCCCGGGCTCACTGCAGCCCTGGACATAACCCTGAGCTGGAGCTGCTCCCCATTGCCCACGGCAGGAAATCCACATCGTTTTCTGAGCCTCAGCAGGCAGGATCCCGGCAGGAGCAGCAGCATTTCCTGGGAGCCCGGCTGTGTGTGAGCCCAGCTGAGTGTGAGCCCAGGGGCATTTCACAGGTGCCCAGCTCCCTGGGCCAGCACCCCTAAGGAAGGGGTAGGAAAGGTTCAAAGGGCCCTGCCGTGGTTTGGTGGCAGAGCTGCTGCTGCTCTTGCCACCCTTTTTTTACTACATCGAGGAAAAAATTCTCCTGGCCCATCCCCTGCCACAGCTTGTGCCTTTCACCGCATTTTTGGCACAGTTCAATCTGATTTTCTCTGCAGCCTTGTGAGGCTCCCCATTTGACCAGAAAAGCTCCTTTCAGGGCATCATGGCTATAAATGGGAGACACAGGTTCAGCTGAAAGACATCAGGCTGTGGGCTCAGCTGACCCCTGAGACATCTCTGCAATCCCAAGGTCAGTGATGAACCTTTTGAAAGGGTTCACTCAGCAGGGACTGCAAAACCTTCTCTACGCCAAGCATCACATTTATGTCTCGTTTCTTCAGGTCAACTTCAGGTCTTCTGCAAAGATTGTGGACAGGAACCTGGATAATCCTTGGCTGGTTTGGTTTGTAGATCTGCTCTGTGCCCTGACCCCTGCCATGCCCGGAGGGAAGGGATTTGTGCCCAGAGGCTGCCCTGGCACTGCTCAGAGCAGGCTGAGCATGCAGAGGCAGAGCCCAGCCAGCCCCAGAGCTGCATTTCGGCTGCCCCGTGGAAAGGTGCTGCAGAGTGTGGAGGTGGCCACACTGAATCCAGCCCCTGCTTTGCTTGCACAGGAACTACTCAGGGTGGCAGCCAAAGGTGAGCTCTGTGCCCCTCCTCGGGGCAATCCCTCCCTGCTGCAGCAGCAGCCTCCCAGCCCAGCTGGTCCCACCGTGCTGCCTGTGCTGTGCAGCCACACCAGGGGTGCTCCTCACCTCCCTGTGCAGCCCCTGCTCATTCCCAGCAGCCCCACATGCTGAGAGCCCTGGTTCAGCAAAACTGCCTCTGTGCTGGAGCTCAAATCCTGCTCCAGCTCCATCCAGGGCACTGCTGGGAATGCTCCCACGGGGATCCTGAGCTCCCAAGCTGGGAGGGCCTGGGACTGGGAGGGAGCTCAGGGCAGCTGCTGGACCCACCCCTGCCTGGCAGCTGGACCCTGTGCTGGAGCTCAGGGCCGCCAGGGGCTGTGCCTGATCCCAATTCCCGGCTCCAGACAGGACATGGGCTGCCTTGTGCTGCCCTTTGCACCTCTCCATCCCACGGAGGAGCCACAGCTCTGCCTCCCTGACCTGGAGCTGCTCAGGCCAAGATGAACAAGAGCTCAGCGAGGAAGCAGCCGTGAGCTGGGCTCTGCTAGAGTGAAAACAACTGCCCTGTGCCAGTTCAAACACAGCTCCCCTTGCCTTACTTATCTCTGCCTCCCTGCCCTTTGCACCTCTCCATCCCACGGGGGGAGCCACAGCTCTGCCTCCCTGACCTGGAGCTGCTCAGGTCAAGATGAACAAGAGCTCAGCGAGGAAGCAGCCGTGAGCTGGGCTCTGCTAGAGTGAAAACAACTGCCCTGTGCCAGTTCAAACACAGCTCCCCTTGCCTTACTTATATAACATGGGAACCTTCTTGCCACCAATTCGCTTTATTCCTGGCCCAACAAAGCACTACAAGCCTTTATGTTTCTTGGCCACCACGGCTGAGACCCTGGGAGCAAAGGAGGAGTCGGAGCCGAGTGCACCTCGCTGGTGCCTGGCCAGTTCTGGTGAAAGCCTGTGTCAGGGAAGGGCTGGGTGTTTGCTGAGGGCAGGGGCAGCTGCCAGAGAGAGGGAATTTCTGCTGCTGGCTCTGTGCCTGGCGTCCCCGCAGGGCTGGATGCGAGCACAGGAACATCAGCACCGCTCAGGCACCTTGGCACCTCCTCAGCGGGGTCTGCCTTCCATCCAGCACACTTTGGGTGGCCCCAGGCACGTCCCTGCCCAGCCTGGGAACACCCCTGCTCCTCCTGCCTCCAGCCGCATGGGACTGTCCAACAGCCTGGGGCAGGACAGGATTTCTGCTTTGGGGTCTCACAGCTCTCAAACTGCTGCTGCACCCCAGCACCCTCACCAGGAGGCAGCTCTGGCTGGTCAGAAAAGAGGTGGAGAAGGGTCTGGTAAAGGTGGAGATTCCATTGCTGACCCCGGGCGCTGTGGGGACAGGGAATGGCAGATCCAGGGGCATCCACCTCGGTGCTGTCTGCTGGGGCTGTGCCTGCTGAGCCAATGGCCGGGCAGCCCCTCAGTCAGCTCTTGTTTGGGAAGGTGTCTCCTTAGCCCAGGCTTGTCCAAGAACATCAGAGCCTTGGCAGGGCCAGGCTGCAGCCTGAGGTTAGCAAAACAGCCTGGTGCATGCAGGCGCTCTGGGAGGAGCCCTCAGCCAGCACTGCTCCGTGCCACGGGATCCTGGGAGCAGCTGGGGTGTCCCTCCTCACCCTCCCTGCCCTCACAGGGTCTGGGAGCAGCTGGGATGTCCCTCCTCACCCTCCCTGCCCTCACAGGGTCTGGGAGCAGCTGGGATGTCCCTCCTCACCCTCCCTGCCCTCCCGCAGCCTGGCAGCCGCTGGTGTCCCCGGGCCAGCCCTCAGGATGCCCAGGAGAACCGACCCTGCGGGGACACAGCCCGTGCTGGCTCCTCAGGCTTTCCTCCACCACAAACCAGAGCCAAGAGCAACCTCGGCACCGTCCAAGGCATCTGCTCCGTCCCAGGGGACAGCCCGGCTGGAAATGCCATCAGTCTGTGCCACCTGTGCCCGCCTGGAGGGGCTCAGGGACCCGGGAGCTCAAGAAGCCCTCTCACGGGGCCTGACCGGGGAGCAAAGAAATGCTCCCCCAGGAGAAACAGACCTTCCCATAAAATTTATAGAGCATGGAAAGGGCTCCTGCTGCTGGGTTCAGAGGTGGCCAGCCCTGTGCGTGTGGAGGCACCCTCCTCCTCCTCCTCCTCCTCAGGGGATGGAAACAAAACAAACGAGCAGAGAAATTGCGGGAGCAGATAAGTGAAGGCACGTCCTTCTGTGCAGTGACCCAGGTGCTGCTGCTGCTGGAAGGGGACCCTGGGATGGACAAATGGAGCCTCTGAGGCTGCTGGGCTCTGCAGGACAGGCCACATCCACCACCCTGTGCTCAGCTCCTCCAGAGCCCCGGGGACACCCCTGGACACCAGGACCAGGCTCAGAGGCTCTCCCTGCCTCAGGAGCCTCACCCCAGGCTGTGCCAGGGCCTGGGCATGCAGGGGATGCTCCTCATGCACAGCTTGCTCAAGGTGCACTCAGAGGAGCCAGCTGTGGCCGTGGGGGAAGCCCAGAGGCTGCTTCAGTAGCCACGTGGGCTACCCTGGGGACAGACACCCCAAATCCCTTCAGAGACACGGGGGAGAAGCTGGCACCTCTGGGTGGCTGCAAATCCACCCTGGGCACGTTCTAAGTTGTGCAGTGAGCTGTTGGCAGCATCCCCTGCTCTGGGTGAGACACTCTGGTGCCCCCTTCCATCCCTGAGGCAGGGCAGGAGTGTCCCCAGGCTGTCACTTGTCGCCCTGATTTTTGAAGATTTTCTAAGCCTTCTGATGTTTACATTTCTGTAATGAACTTTCCCACACACTTTATATAAATAACTTATTGTTTTGCATTCTTTTATAGAAGAAGAGAAATTTGATGGACTGTCGGTTTGTCCGGTGTCATTGGAGAGGTGGCACTGGCTTTTAGTAACCTATAAATGTTGGATTCAGAAAACAAACTTCCCTTTCTCCTTTGGAAAGAGCAGCAAGCGTGTGCCGTGCTGTTTCATGGCCCTGTGAGGGGACAGGGATGCCCCTGTGGCAGGGCAGCCTGGCTGGGCTCAGCATCCCCGCTGGGTGAGGCTGGGTCCTGCCGAGGGGAGCGGGGTCTCTGTGCCCAGGCAGCAGGACAAACCCTCCTGCACAGCCCACCCTGGCCTCCAGTCCCAGTAATCCCTGCAACCATGACAGCCACTTCTCCTGGCCCCAGAGAATTGTATAAATCAGAGCAGAACAAAAGTCCTTTGCTGGGAGCTGGGCATGTGCGCTGCCTTTCAAAGGGGAGGCACATTTCTCTATAGATCTGCTTTCTCAGGGGACTGCCACTCTGACAGCACAGAGATTAAGCAAAACAACCCACTCAACCTTCCCTTCTGCAGCATCTCCATGGGGGAACCAGCCCATCGCAGCAGACCGCAGGGCAGGGCCATCACTCACACTTGTTACTTTGCTCCTGGGCTGTCTAATGGCCTGTTTTTCCTCCTTTAAGTTTTCAAACTTTTGAGTAATAATTACGTCAAATACAGCCTCCTTTGGCCTTAGGGCTGGAAAACTTGGAAGTAAGGAGGCACAGCAAACCCAGTGGAGCAGCTCTGGAGCGCTGGGGGAAGCTGCAGGGCTGCAGGGGGCTGGGTGCAGCTGCAGCAGGGCACCCACACAGCCCGGGGACAAGCTCTAAATCAGCCCCACCACAGCAGGAACGGCTCCAAAGCCAGAGCATTCTTTGGTCACCAGCAGTGCCGCAGGCTGCAGGCTCCCAGTTTGTCACTGCCAGCCCAGGACAGGTGACAGGGAGAGCCCCCGGTGCCTCCTGTGCTCTCGCAGCCAGGGTGGCTCTGGGGGCTCTGCCAAGCAGCCAGAGCAGCAAACTCATTCCTTGTGCACCTGTATTGGCACCAGGGAACCTGGCCCAGCCCCGCTGAGCAGGGGATGCACATCAGAGCTGGGGGAGCTCAGGCCCTGCAGCTCCTCAGGGGGTCTCAGGAAGGGGCTGATTTCACAATCACACCCCTGTTTGCGTGGGTAAATTTGGGATTCTGGCTGGTGCCCCAGTGCCTGCTCCAAGGCCTGGACACTGGAGAGCTGTGGGACTGTGACTCTGTCACCTCCTGTGCGTCCCCACTGCTCCAAGGCTGGCAGGAGCAGATTTTGGTGCTCTCTGTGACCCCCAGCCCTGAGCTGCCTCACTCACATCTCCTGCAGAGCCTGTCCCCACCCTGCTGGCATTGCTGGGCAGGGAGGAATCTCCTGAGCCCTCTGCAGAGGGGACACAGCAGGCGAGGGACACTCTGGATGTCCCCTGAGGCCCTCTGGATGTCCCCAGCCCCTTCACAGCCTCCAGGGACAGCAGGACAGGGACAGCAGCTGCCCTGGGACATCAGATGAGCCCAGCTGCAAACCTGGCCGGGAAAGGGCTCTGGAGAAGGAACCATTAAAGAGCAAAGAATGAGCAACAACCACGTGTGAACAGCATCAGCCAGGGGAAGAAGGGCCACCCCCAAATGTGTGCCAGGAAAGCTCTTCCTGTGGTGTTGCTGTGCAGGAGGAATCCCAGGGAATTGTGCTGCTGATGTCAGAGCACTGAGCAGGGCTGGGGAGCTGAGCTGGCTTTTGCCAGGCTGCCTGGGTGTCAAACCGAGAGCTGATCACAGAGAGAGCCTCAGACGGAAATCACAGGAGGCTGGGGGAGCAAAATTTTCATTTTTCCAAGGAAAAACATCAAAAAGTAGTAGAAACAATTTTTTGGGTGTATTTCAGGTTTCAATGATTTCATTTGGGGTTTTGAAAGCCAAGCCAAAAGTTTGGGTTTCAAAGGAAAGAGAAACGGAAATATTCCTGTCCTGTTTTGAATTGCCTTCCATCAGATAATCAAAAACTTCATGGAAAGAGAAGAGTTTCCTCCAAACATTCCCATCAAACCCAAGACATTAAATTAAGAGGAATTGGATGGTTTTGAACTGTTCCTTTCTCAGCAGCAATGTCCCTTCCTTCCCTAGAGGACACAGCCTCCGTGCCCTGCCTGCTGCCACTCCTGAGCCCTGGCTTGGTTTTGGGGAGCCTGGTTTGCAGCTGAGCTGTGTCCAGATGGCTCTGGGGGGCTGAGCTCTCCCTGCCCTGCCCTGCCCACGGCTCCAGGATGCCTGGCACTGGAGTTGGCATCTGCCTGGCAAGGCTTTGTTCCCCTTCCCCTGGCTCAGGGTCTGGATCCCCCCAAAATCCGGGCACACACACAAAGAGTAAAATCCACCCTGCTCCACAGTGTCCCCAGCTTGCAAAACCAGACGAAATATTATTTACTCTCTGCCAGCCCCACATGAAAAATGCTAAAACGAGGATAAATATCTGTTTTCCTTTCCCCCCCTCTGTTTCATGTAGGGAAGGTAACGCTGCCGAGCCCTGGGGATCGCCTTTATTTTCTCTTTTCTGATATTTACTAAAGACTTAAAGATGGGAAGAGGCAGAACCTCTGGAGTGCACGGCTGAGCTGAAAAGGTCCCGGATCCCCAGCGGGGTAGGAAGGCTTCCAACAGGAGGCACAAGCTGCTCAGCTTTGTTTCCCAATTCAAACACGGGCCTGGGCACAAAAGGAGGGGAATAATATCGCTCTCCCAGGGGCGAGCCCACGCCTTGCTGCTGCCCGCAACCATCATAATTCCCAACAAAAAAAAAAACGGATGCCGGCAAGAAAAATGATTTGGGACGGGGGATGGCCGTGTCCCACCTGCTGGCTGGGTTATCCTTGTGCGGCTCTCCCGGAGCTCGGGCACCCTGCGGCACAGCCCGGCCCTGTCCGGGCCACCCCTGACAAACTGCGGCATCCAAGTGCTCAGGAAGGATTCCTGGGGAGCCCCCGGTGCGCGTGGAAGGGCAGCCTGCCACTGACCCACCCCGTGGGGCACAAGCGGGGCTCGGGTTTCCTACGGCAGAGCCTGGGGGAGCGGGCAGCGCCAGGAATGTCAGGGCTGGGCTGAGCAGGGCCGGGCAGAGCTCAGTGCCACCCCGGGAATCCCTGTAATCTGCCTGCAGATCCCTCCTGTGACACGGCTTCCCTCTGCTAAACGGCAAACCCTGTCTGGGCTGTGATCCCGAGGGGCAAGGCTGAGCCTGCCCCTTCCAATCAACCCCTTCCAATCAACCCCTTCCAATCAACCCCTTCCAATCAATCCCTTCCAATCAACCCCTTCCAATCAACCCCTTCCAATCAATCTCTTCCAATCAATCCCTTCCCACTCCCTTCCAATCACTCCCTTCCAACCCCTTCCAATCAACCCCTTCCAATCAATCCCTTCCAATCAATCCCTTCCCAATCCCTTCCAATCAATCCCTTCCCAATCCCTTCCAATCAATCCCTTCCCAATCCCTTCCAATCAATCCCTTCCAATCAACCCCTTCCCAATCCTTTCCAATCAACCCCTTCCCAACCCCTTCCAATCCTTTCCCAACCCCTTCCAATCAATACCTTCCCAATCCTTTCCAATCAATCCCTTCCCAACCCCTTCCAATCCTTTCCCAATCCCTTCCAATCAATCCCTTCCCCATCCCCTCCCAACCCCTTCCAATCAACCCCGTCCCAATCCTTTCCAATCAACCCCTTCCCAATCCCTTCCCAACCCCTTCCAATCCTTGCCCAACCCCTTCCAATCAATACCTTCCCAATCCTTTCCAATCAATCCCTACCCAACCCCTTCCAATCCTTTCCCAATCCCTTCCAATCAATCCCTTCCAATCAACCCCTTCCCAACCCCTTCCAATTAATCCCTTCCCAGTTCTTTCTCAGTCCCTTCCCAATCCCTTCCCAGTCCCTTCCCAGTCCCAAGGTGTGCAGACAGTGCTCAGTTTTCTCCTACCAGCACAAAAACAAAGAGGGAGTCAAGCTCCCCTTGTAAGTCAATAGAGCATCTGAGCCCCCCCTTTCCCCCCACAGCCACTCCTTGAGGCCACAAAATCTCTGTCACCCTCTGCATCCCAGTGAGAGGAGCTCCACAGCGCTGGAAGGATGGAATCCTTACATCTGACTTGGATCAAGATCCCACTGGTGCATTCACCCCCTCCTGCCCCATTCCTGAGGTCCCTGCAGAGCCTCCTGTCCCAGCAGTGTCCCCCAGCCCCATATCCCACTCCAGAGCTGTGGGGGATGTGGCTCCAAGGCTCAGGAAGGAGCTCCCCACTCCCCTGCCCCATTCCCTGCACAGGTCAGGCTTTGCTGAGGGCTGTGGAACCCTCCCAACCAGAGCCAGGCTCAAGTCCAGGACAAGCAGCTGCTCCCAAACCTTCAGCACAGCCACTGGAGAGCCACCACCTGCCCTGGCTGGGCAGGAGCAGCGTGCCTGCCCTCCTTGTGAGCCCCAGAGCCCCCTGGCAGGCTCTGGGTGAACGTCCTGGGCAGCCTCACTGAGCCACAAGGTCTTTGGTGCTCACCAGGTACCACGGCAGCACCGAGAGGGAAAGCTGGGAGTGAAGCTGGAGGGAGCTGAGCTCTCACTGTGGCTTCCCTGGAAAATAAACCCACTGTGCCTTGGAAGCCTCCTGGGCCACCTGGAGAGCTGTGCCCTTTGCACCTGGGGCAGCAGGAGCTGCCTGGATTTATCCTCAGCTCGAGGGAGCAGCACAGGCACCCCAGCAGTGGCATTCCCCTGGAGCTCTGCCCTGCTCCCACTGGGATCCCTGGGATGCTCCCATGGACTCCAGAGCAGCAGCTGCCACCAGCTCTTCCACAGGTTTATCCTGCATGAAACGAGCCCTCCAAATCCCAAATAAATAGCAGCATTCTCATAAATGCAGCACTCTCATAAATAAATAGCAGCATTCTCATCGGGTCACGGATCCAGGGTGAGGATCTGTAACTCCTGGAGAGCCACTGAGCTGTGCCCTTTGTTTGCCCAGGCGTTGTGTGGGCACCCAGCACCCCCTGGCAAACAACTGCCCTGACCCCCCCGTTTACCTGGGGAGATGCCGCAGGGTCCAGTGGAGCAGAAGTGTCAGAAATACCTCGCCTGCCTCGGGATGGGGTGAATGAGGGGCAGCCTCAACGCCACAGGCACTTTCCTTGTGTTTGCCAAGGCTTTCCTGGTCATGCCTTCCCAGGGAAAGGGCAGGATCTGCCCCTGTCCTTTGAAGAGGGACATCAAAAGGCATTGCCAAAGAGGACAATCTGGGCACGCTGCAGGCACAGCAACCATTGCATCATCCATCAATTACTCGTCAAAGCCCAGCTGAAACCCAGCTTTCAGTACCAGACGGTGATGAAGTGACAATCTCACCACATCTGGGAGAAAGGTCTGTCCCAGCCCATCTCAGGGAGAGCCGGGAGCCTCCAGGAATTTTGCTGAATCTTTTCTATGAGGTTCTGAGTTTACAAGAGTTTCAGTCTGGGTGTCTGGCCAGGAAGGGAAGCCCTGGCACTGCCTGGGCCCTCGTGTCCTGTGGTACTGTGACAATCTCCACAGCATCTCCCTGGCCTGGCAGCCCAGTGCCCAACAGGCTGCTGGATTTGGAATTGTCTCCGAGGTTTCAGTTCTCTGTCTGGCGTTGCTCCCTTCTGCAGGGCTGGGAATTGCTGTGAATTTTATTTTGTTTTGAAAGAGGGGAGCTCTTGCCTCCTGCTTCCTCCAGCCTCCAGCTGCTCTGCTCATAGCTCACAGCCCTGAGTTCTCTGGGATTGTGGGACCAGACCCAGCAGCTGCTGGGGGCTGCTCAGGCCTGCTCCCTGCAACCCCAAACCCAGGAGAGCCCCGAGCAGAGCAGGGAGGGGGCAGGATGGCCCCTCACAGAACTCCCTGCTCCTGCTCTCCAGGGTTTCTCCTCTCACAGGGCGCCCGCACTGCAGGTTCTGCACTTCATCTTGTTCATGAAACTGATCCTAGGCAGGAGCTTTGGCTCAGCCTGAGCCTGACCCACGGCCATAAATCTGCCCTGCTGCGCCTGCTCACGCCCCCACGGAGCTGCTGTCACTGCCCATGCGGGGCTGGAAAAGCAGCCGTGACATCTCCCAGGTGCAGCCTGCTTGCCTCCTCCCTCCCTGCCTGCCTGCCTGCCTTGGCTTCTCTCTCTCTGGAGAGGAGAGATGGAGCAGCCTCTCCTCTGCCTGGGAACGCTGAGGCCACAGGGGCTGGGCTGGGCACGGGGACAACTCTGGCACCCGAGGGACACCGTGCCACCCTGCCAACCCCAGGTGAGGAGCAGGGCTGGGGTCCTGCCTGGCCCAGGAGCACTTGTCAGGAAAGGAGTTTCCCCCAGCCTAGCAGTGGGAGGATGGGGAAGGGCTCCTGGTGCTCCCTGGCTGCAGGAGGAGCAAAGAAATGGGCTCTGACAGGAGGGTGGTGGGGAGGAGGTCGGGCAAGGAGGAAAAGCTGGTCTTGTGCAAGAAACTAAACTGAGCTCTGGTGCTCCTGCCCTTCCTGCAGGCACCAGTGACCCCTGGGCTCCCTCCTGGGGGTGACAACAGGCTGGGGCCACAGCCCACGCAGAGTCCAGGGCCCCTTCTGACCTTTACACATGGGGACACGAATGCAGCACAGCTGAGACTCAAATTGCCAGACTCCAAATGGTCCCACCCTGCTCTAAGCCCTTCTCCCGTACCAGTTAATCCATATAAACCACCGGGAATGTCCTGGATGTGTGACCCGTGGGAGTGGGAGCCACTAAACCACTCTTACCACTGAGACGTGTCTGAAATGGACTGCAAGGATCCCACCTGTGGTTCAAACCCCCTAAATGACAGAGAAACCCCCTAAATGACAGAGAACCCCCAAATTACAGAGGAAATCCAAATGACAGAGAAACCCCAAATGACAGAGGAACCCCAAATGACAGAGGAACCCCACCTGCTCCATGCTCAAGCACCTCCAGGCAGTCTGGTGCTGCTCAGACTGGCAGCAGGACCCTGCAGCTGCTGGAGCTTTCTGGGCACCAGTGTGGCTGGTGCCAGGAGCAGTTCCAGAGCCCGAGCTGGGCTCCGTGCCCACTGTCACTGCCATTCTGCTTGGTGGCCCTGCTGGGCTGCTCTGCCCTTCCCTGCAGCCACCAGGGCAGGGAGGATTGCCAGGAGGGAATTCAGAGTGCACGGGAAACTCCTCCCCCTTCCCAGCCAGCATCCCCATCCAGGTGAGTGTCACCTGAAGGTGCCAGGCCCTGTCCACAACTCCGGGGGCTTCCTGAAGAGCAGAGACCAGGAGCTCCCAGCTGCAGCCTGGGGCCAGCAGGGCTGGGATCCCCGCAGCAGCACCAGAGTCACTGTCACTGCCATGTGCACCCCAAGGGACAGGAATATTCCCAAGCCCTGCTCCCGTGGCAGCCCTGGGTGATTTCACAGCTCGTGGTCAGCTCCAGAGGCAGGTTTCCCTGCCGGTGCTCCTGGAGGTGGCTCTGCCGGCGCTGGCAACCTCCCCTGCAGATCCCGCAGGGATAAGGGCTGCCTGGGGCTCTTTGCGAGGGTGCTTAACGAGCTGATGACATTTTTACGAATTAAGACAGCCCCAAGGAGATCAGACTTGGTGATTCCTCAGAGACGCCTGGACCCTCCCTGACTAACAAGGCACATTCACATTCTTCTGGGCAGATGAAATCTTTGCCTGTCCTCTCCTGAGCAGCCCCCTCAGCTCTGGGAATGACCTGCCTTGTCTTCTGCTGGGAACCTTTCTCCCATAAAGAATGGGAGGCTCCCAAATCCGAGATGTCCACAGCACTGGGCGCTGGATTTGGGAGGGAGAACAAGGCTGGATGCCAGCTGATCTTCCCTTAAGGGGGATGTGGGACGAGGGGAGCACAAGCTCTGCAGAGCTCCCAAGGGCCAGCCCTGCCTCCTCCTGGGACGGGATGGCTTTGGAAGAGCAGTTCAGTGTGCCAGGGTGCACGGACATTTGCGAGGGGTTTTTCTAACCCTCCCAAGAGGCTATTTGGGACGCCTGGTGACCAGGGCAGAAGAGGCAGGTTGCTGTCCCAGCCCCAGGCCGGGCTGGCAGAGACAAAGGCTGTGAGCCCTACAGGGCTCGGCATGCGGAGGGGCCACTCAGAACTCGAAATAATAACACTGAGCACTCTCAAAGCACTCGGTAAACACGATTAACTAATTAGTCAGGTCTTTACTAATTAACCAGTCACAGGACTGGTGTTGCTCAATATGTTTAATGATCCGGAGAGAGGCTGAATGCCTGGGGGCAACGTCTGGAGGGGCGGGAGCTGAGGAAGGGGCGGGTGGGGAGGCTCCGAGGGGCTCACCCGGGGCTGGGACACGAGGGGACGGGCAAGGACACGGAGGGGGGACCCTCTCATCCTGCCAAGGACAGTGCTGTCCCCTTCCCCTCACTGCTGGCACAGCCCTCTGCACCTCCTGCCAGGCCAGGCACTCTGGGGCTGTCCCAAGCCCAAGTGGTTAATGTTTGTCCCTGGTTCGGGCCGGCAGAACGAGATGGAGATGTTCAGGCACACCTGAAACCAGCCCAGCCCGAAATCAGGCCCAGCCAAGTGAGAATCCCCCAAAAGCCCCCAGGTTAATGCTCCCAGCACAGCAGGGATCTGTCTCCTCTCTTTCCTGCCAGTAAAGCAACAATTGGAGTAAAACCAGTGCAGGACTGGGGAAAGGGAGGGAATTAGGACCAGGGAGCCTCCCTGCTGGCACTGCCTTGCTCATTGCCTCGGTTTCCCCAGGCCAGGGACTGCATGGCACACCCCAGATGTCGTGCTCAGGCACTCCAACATCAGTCTGGTTTCTGACCGGGGCTGCAGTTGGAAACTCCCCCTAAAGTCAGTGAAAAGCAGCTCCCCAAAAAGGCACATGGGGCTGCTTTCAGCCCTGCAGCTCAGGCTGTCCTGCACCTCTCTGCCTCTGTGTGAGCCCGTCCTTTTCCCCTCTCTGATCCCCACAGGCTGCTCTCAAGCTGCCTCTGGTGGCACCGGGCGGTCCCTGCTGCTGTCACAGGTGTCACACTGGGGTGTGACGGTGCCCACCGCCCTCGCCAGGCACCCACCTCGCCCTGCTCAGCCCAAGCACAGCTCAGGTGTCCCACAAAGGCCACCTCAACCACGGGGACACAGACACGGCCACAATGCCCCGAATGCCTTGTTCTGTCAGTGTCACCCTGTGCCTGGTGCCCTCACACACGGATCTGGAGCCACCCAAGCAGCCACAGAGGAACATAAGGACCCTGAGTCTGGGGTTTTTTTCCCCTAAATGCTTGAGCTGACACCCAGAGCAAAGGCCATGGGTGCTGCTCCGTGCCCCCAGGACACCCAATATCGCCGCTGTCCCTCCGTGGATGGAACCCTCAGGTCCCTTTCAGGGCTCTCCTGCACCGAGCCCGAGCCGTGCTGCTGGGGGAGGAGTTGGGTGCTTGGCCCCGTCTGCCCACCCCTCCTCCTGCCGGGGATGGGGACTGCAATAAAAGGCCCGTTTCTTTAGAAAGCCAGGCTGGCTATGGGAAGGGTCCCTGTATCCACGCAGCCCCGCCGGCCTCCCGCTCCCTGTTCAGTAATCTCACTTCTGGGCTGAATTCATTCAGACGCTCTGAGGGATTAGCTGACCTTTCTTTCAGAGCCTGGTAAGCTGGGGATGTTAAAGCTTCCCAAAAATTAAACTCTCAGGAGGCTGGGAGCCTGAGACTTGTTTAGAGGCTGTGGCTGCTTCCCCAGCACCCACCCCAGGGCAGGGACAGACCTGGGACTGCCCCTTTGTGTCCCCCAAAAGGGCTCAGGTCCAGCTCTCGAGTGCATGCTGCTGGTGGGGGGTAAAACCAGAGGGGTTTTCTCTCCTCTGAGGTTTTGTCAGTTATTTCTGTTTGCCACAGTGTGTTTGAGCTCCTGCTTTCCCTGAGAGGAAGGAGTGAGGGGAGATGGAGCTGAGGTTTGGGAAGGTGGGGGAAGCTGTCAGGACAGGGCTGGGGCTGCCCCAGCCCACGGGGCAGGGACGAGCTGCTCTCACCATTGCCAGGGTGTGCTCACTCTGAAATCAGATGACAGCCTGTGGCTTGGGGAGCACTTCTCTGCCTGGCATCTCGACCTGGGACTGAGCACCAGGAGCTGAGTGCAAGCTCCGAGCACAGCTGTGTTGGACTGACCTGCAGAGTGCTTCCCGTGGGTGGAAATGTTCCCCCAACACGGCTGCACGCCCCTGACCCAATCAGTCTGATTTTCCGAGCTGGATGCACAGGAAAAGCAAAAAATCGCCTTTCCCCCCCGCCCAGTTCTCTATTAATTTTCTCCCAAGAGTCAGTCTCAGAGCAGGGGACCATACCTGGACAGGACACCACTCACAGAGCCCGTTTTGTCTCCCGGCCCCAGGAGCCAGCCGGGGAGGTGAAGTCACTGCTCCTCCAGCCCAAGGAGCTGAGGAGAGCAGCCGGAGCTGCCGGAGGCTGCGTGCTCTGTGCCCCACCGAGCTGCAGACTGCTGGGTCTGCCTTTGGGGGTCCCCAGCCAAGGAGGGGCTGCAGGAGCTCTCCCAGCACTCAGGGCAGCCCGGAGGCGGCCCCTTCCCTCTGCTCTCTGTCCCCCTCTGGGCTGTGGCAGGACAGGGACAAATCCATCAGCCAGGGCCACCCTTCCATCCAAACCCCGAGCAAACCGCCCAGGGCAGAGCAGGGCTCCATCCCCGCCAGCGGGAAGCAGCGCTGAGGCGAGAAATGGCTTCTCCTGCTGCTGCTGCTGCTGCTCCCCAGCTCTGCCTCTGTCCCGGAGCCGGATCCCGGCGGCAGCAGCTGAGCACACAGAGCCTGCCTCAAACAACCCCCGCCGCTCTCCTCCCCGTCCGAGCCCGGCGTTTGAACAGAAGCTGCGAGGGGCTGCCTTTGTTATCCGTTTAAATTGCTCCTCTGGATGGGCGGCCGGCTCCTAGCAGGGATAATTTTATGGGCCCATAACCCAGCGCGGGGAGTCTCCTTCAGAGCGCTGCACTCCCCTGGCTGAGGCAGCGCCGGAGCCCGCGGGGCTCTCTGGCACGGAACCCGTCGGTAATCCCGAAAATAAAACTGTCTTATGAGATATAAATTAGATTCCTGCCCGGGGGGTGAGCGGCGCTGCTCCCCCACGGGAGCAATGACAGGTTCCTGCTCGGCGGGGCTGACCTCCCAAATATTCCGGCAGCAGCTGGATCTCGCACAAACACTCCCAGCTCTCTCTACAGCCCAACAGCGAGGGCTTGCTCTGTGCTGGGTTGCTGCTCGGCGGCCCCATCTCCTCCTAGGACTCGGGGGGTGTGCGGGGTCCCCTTGCTGGGGGTCCGGATTGTCCCCTGGGGGCTGAGCTGGCCTCTCCTCACAGGTTTGTGGGGGGCAAAGCGCACCTTTGGCACGAGATCGGCACCGCTAATTGCCCGGGAGAGGAAGCAGCCTTCAGTGCTGTCTAATTACACAGAAATTACCAGAAGAAATGAATTCCAAAAGGTGACCATATGGGCTGCCGCGCTGAAGCCGAGGCTGGATTTTGCCTCTGGTTGCTGCCACTCAGAGCTGAGGGCAGAATCCAGGCCAGAAGTGTGTTTCTAGTTCGTGATTTATTGCACCAAAGCGGAGCTGGTAATGAAAACCGTGTTCCACTTAATACTCAGGCGACTTCCAACAAAAATGCCAGCGGGAACTCTTTCTTCTGCTCGCTGCCTCGCAGCTGCCCGGCAGCAGAGGATGTGCGAGCTCAGCCTCCTGCCGTGCCACGGCGAGCGGCCCCGCATGTCCCACGTGTCCCCAGGCCCGGCGATGGCACCAGGCTCAGCCCCGGGCACCCACCAGCCCCGGACCCTGCCCTGCCTCATCTCCCCAACCTGGGCAGGCTCAGCCTGAGCTGCGGATTAACTCCCCAAGCAAACAAAACCCAGCTCTGTGACGCTGTTGCAGCACAAAGAACACCCAGGTGTCGGCTGTGCTGCAGCACTGACCCCCCCAGCCCCAGCCCTGTGGGTTCTGAGCCCCCTCTGCAGCCCCCAAGGCTGGTGGAGCAGCCCTTTACCCCTTCCATCAGTGCTTTACCCCTTCCATCAGTGCTTTGCCCCTTCCATCAGCTCTTTACCCCTTCCATCAGTGCTTTACCCCTTCCATCAGCTCTTTACCCCTTCCATCAGCTCTTTACCCCTTCCATCAGTGCTTTACCCCTTCCATCAGTGCTTTACCCCTTCCATCAGTGCTTTGCCCCTTCCATCAGTGCTTTACCCCTTCCATCAGTGCTTTGCCCCTTCCATCAGTGCTTTACCCCTTCCATCAGTGCTTTACCCCTTCCATCAGTGCTTTTCCCCTTCCATCAGTGCTTTTCCCCTTCCTTCAGTGCTTTACTCCTTCCATCAGTGCTTTGCCCCTTCCATCAGCTCTTTACCCCTTCTATCAGTGCTTTACCCCTTCCATCAGCCTTTAACCCTTCCATCAGTGCTTTATCCCTTCTTTCAGTGCTTTACCCCGTCCTTCAGTGCTTTGCCCCTTCCATCAGTGCTTTATCCCTTCCTTCAGTGCTTTACCCCTTCCTTCAGTGCTTTACCCCTTCCCGACCCAGCCTGCTGCTCCCTAGCTCTAAAAATGTCATTTTCCCAGCATGCAGGAAAGAGCAGGAGCCCTCCCCTGTCCTCCCGGAGAGCAGCAGGTGGAGAAAGCTCCGAGGGAGCCTCAGGCAGGACCCTGGGGCCCCTCCGAGCCCTCCTCGCCACCACGGGCGACCTGTGGGAAAGCTGGGGACATGGCCGAGTGCCACGGGCGGGCCCTGCGCGGCGATTCATTTGCATGCCACGGCGGTAGCCAGGCTCCTTCCAGCGCCGTGCAGGCACAGAAATGTATTCGGAAGTTCAATATCGCCCCGCAGAGAGCTCCCCGTGCGGAAAACCCCCGGGGGCTGCTGGAAGGAGCTCCCAAGTCAGAGATGCCCGAAGGACACCTCGGGCCCGAGGGCAGCAGGGACTGAGCACCAGGACAGCTGAGAGGCTCCGGAGCGAGGCGGATCAGGGCCTGTCCCAGCCAAGGGCAGGCGTGCCAGCGACACAGGAAACTGGCGGGCAGGGTGACAAACGCTGCGGCCTCTCCGCTGCTCGGTGCTCCCGGCTGACTCCGCCATCCAGGTCCCATTGAAGCCAGGAAGAGCCAGATCCCAGGACATTGTCAGGCCAGCACTTCCCACTTCTCTTTCAGCCCGTGGACACATAAATTTTTCCAGGGACACAGGGACAGGACATGGCTCGCTGCAGCCACTTCCAAAGGCTCCTTAAAAGGAGCCCGGGACACGGAGAAATCCATTCCGTGCAGCAATTACCGGGGATGAGTGGGAGTTCACGGAGCTGCTCCCTGCCAAGGACCCGAGCACCAAGTCCATCACCCCCAGACAAGGCAAACGAGTCCAATTATCGGCAATAAATACATTTATTCCAAATGTCCACCCACTTTACATTCCTTTATTTAACACAGCCGCTCTAAATAGGAGCTGGGATAAATGGAAAATAAAGTCTGGGAGGCTTCACGGCTCCCTGGATCTCCGGGCAGAGCTGCCTGGGCTCTGGTTGCTATTATTAGTGTAACGATTGTTGTTGTTATTATTATTGTTATGATTATATGCATTTCATTCTCTTCTCGGTAATGAATAATTTATGACCCTGTCTCGATCCCCTTTCAATGGATTCACTATCCAGGGAGACTCGCTGAATAATTTGGATCATTCGTTTTCAAGTGCAGGGGCTGCCGACAAATTGTTCGCTTTCATTGCTGGGGACATTCATTGGTCACCCAAACCGGGGGATTTCTTTGGTGCCCCCAGCACGTGAGGCGCTGTCTGGGGTTTTGTTGGGATTTTTTTTGTTGTTGTTGATTGGGTGAAACTTAGTGGAGACTAAGGAACAGCTCATCTGGGGGGCTGGATTTGTGCAGAAGTCAGTTTGCCAAATTTCTGTGAACATTTGGTGGTTTTGCAGAGGCTTGTGAAAAGTAAATGCTACAGAGGATATTAAATGTTATTCAAATGTTTTAAAGGCGACGCTGCTCTTGCTCTTTGATTTGAGCTAAACTATTATGCAGCTGATTATTAAGTTTTGCTTACTCAGCTCACACTAGAGAAATGTTGCGGTGTTAAACCTGCTTTGCCGAAAATCCGGAGGGAAAGGGAATTTTCAAGAGGCTTGCACTGGGGATCTTCTAATCCTTACAATCAAACGAGCGCCTGTATCAAGCTGGCTGTGTCCACCCTGCGATCCCTAATCCCGAATTCACGTCCATCCCACGGGATCAGCCCTGGGCAGGCTCTGAGCTCTGCAGGGACCCATCCCGGCACGGCGGGGATGAGCGCTGCTCCTTGGGATGGGGTGGGATGGGATGGGATGGGATGGGATGGGGTGGGATGGGATGGGATGGGATGGGATGGGATGGGATGGAGAGGGCTAACACATCACCGCCGGTACCCACGCTTTGCCTGGGGTGTCCCCACGCTTTGCCTGGGGTGTCCCCGCTTGGACAAATGCCGGCAGATTTGCTGCCAGCTCTGTGAACATCATCAGGACATGCCCGCTCAGCTGAGGAATGAGCTGCCGGCAGAGCTCTGCCGGTGCACAGAGCCCCCGGCACACCTCTGCTGGATGCTGAACTGCGCCCAAACCCGCCCCGGCTGATTGCAGGAGCAGCTGGGGGTGAACAGGGCTCAGCCCCCCCTCCGGCTCAGAGCTGCCCAGCTCAGCGCGGGGTCCCAACTCCCGGACAGCAAGAGCCGCAGAGGACAATCCCTGGTCACCGGGGCTGGGGCCAGAGCTGCTCGTCCCGTCCCTGTCCCTGTCCCGCTGTCCCTGTCCCTGTCTCGCTCCTCCCGTCCCTGTCCCTGTCCGGCTGTCCCTGTCCCGCTGTCCCTGTCCCTGTCCCACTGGTCCCGTCCCTGTCCCGCGCATCCTGTCCCTGTCCCGCTGTCCCTGTCCCTGTCCCGCTGTCCCTGTCCCGCTGTCCCTGTCCCTGTCCCGCTGTCCCTGTCCCGCTGGTTCCGTCCCTGTCCCGCTGTCCCTGTCCCTGTCCCGCTGTCCCTGTCCCGCTGGTCCCGTCCCTCCCGCACCGCCCGCTGCCTGCGCCGCCCGCTCAGCCCCGATTTACGAGCAGCGTGTGAAGGACAGACACTGGGCCGCTGGGCTGAACAATGCGGGAATATTAGCCGAGTTACAAAAACAAACAAACCAAACCCTGCCGGGAGCCCGTTTCATTTATCTTCCTTTGTCCCGTTTTGCTTCAGCGTGAAAGTCGCCCTTTCAAGCGCAGCGGTGGCGTTCCAGCCCCGGCGGGCAGCTGATCCAAGGCGCTGCCCCGCGAGCTTCCCAAAGGCTGTTTGCACACTTCAATTCATCCCTGAATATTCAGCCGCGTTCCCCTCCCTCCAACCCTCCCAGGACTTTTTGCCCAAGAGCCGAGGGTGTAGAGCCCGGGGCCGGGGATGGCGGGGCGCAGAGGCTTTGTGCGCAAACACAAGCTGCTGTTTGTATTTGCCGTCCCTCTGTCAGAGCCCGATTGTGCGCGGGGCAGCGCTGGCCACCAGGCTGCTCTCAATATCCGCCCGGCCACCGCCGCTGCCAGAGGGACGCTCCCTCCCTCCTTCCCTCCTTCCCTCCCTCCCTCCTTCCCTCCCTCCCCGGCCGCTTTGAAGCCAGGGGATTTAATTTCATGAGGCTTTCGGTAATCACGTTCCGATCTCCAACACTAACCAGAACTGACTCCCTCTTGCAAAAGGGGGAGGATGAGCCCGTAAACAGCCGCGGCTCGGGACGGGCCGCGCTGACAGAGGAAGGGAAACGCGGGGCTGGTTCTGCGCCGCTTATCAGATGGGGCTGGAAAACAACAGGCAGCACCAGGAGAGAGCGGCTTTACCCATCCCGAGGACGCTCTTCGGGGCTCTCGTGCACCACAAACTCTGATTTTTAAACCCAGACGTTTTCCTCCTGTCCGCGGCTCTTCCCGTCCTTTGCCTTCCCTCTTCCCCCTCCATTTCGTGTCCTGATGCCTCTGCCGCACTGCCCAGGGCTCGCTTTGCTGCTTTTCGCTCCTTCTGCTCTGCATCGCTGCCTGCTGGGGCAGCCAGTGGCCAGGAGGAGCCAGGGCCGCCCCTCCGGGGAAGGTTTTGCTGGAAGAGGAGGCTGCGGACAGGGGGAATTAGGTCTCACCTGCCGGCACGGCCCTCCCTCCCCTCTCCTCCCCTCCCTGCAGGCAGGGCAGGGCTCAGCTCTCCCCAGAGCATATTTTCCCCCACAGGCAGAGATGACACTCTAGACCCTGAAGGAAAGTCCTTTTGGGGCTGAGAGCAAAGCAAGCGCTGGGACAGCGCCCAGTGGGTGTTAAAATTCCCTTTTCCAATCAAATGTGCTGTCCATTCTCTCCTCACCCACTCTGCTCTGGCTGCCTGAGCCTGCACCCTAAATACCCACAGAGCTGCCATTAAGGGTCGCTAATTGTTCCCACAGGATAATTAACGATAATTCCAACGAAGATTGTTTGCCTTGGTCAAAACCAAGCACGGATCCCAGTGATCCACCCAGCGCAGCCTGGCAGGGATCTGGGTGATGGATGGCCCCGAAATCCCACAGGGAAGATGACGTGGACACCTCATCCATCTTCCCGTGCCGGGCCCTGAGCACGGAGCACGCAGGCGGTGAGGAGGGATCGGGGGAGCAGCTGGGCTGCTCCTGCGGGCCGGGAGCGCGCAGACCCTGCACGGATGTGGCAGCGAGCCCGGATCGGGGCTGCTGAGCCAGCAGCATTCCTGCCGCTCCTCCTCCAATTCCCACCTGGGACAGCGGGAGAACACCTCCCCTCCCTCCTTCCCTCCCTCTCTCTCTCCCTCCTGCCCTGACAAACTGGGGAGCGCTGTCCCCTCTGCAGGAGGCACCATCAACAAATCTGGGCCTGTTTCTCGCTGGCAGGGAGAGTTTCCCACCTCAGCACGTCAAAAAGGATAAATCTGCGGTAAAACAACCCCACAGAGCAGGGCTGCTCCCAGCCTCTCTCACTGCACTGCCTGCTCCTGCCCCTCGTGGCATTTTTGCCCTTTCCCAGGGGAAATTTGGGGTAGTGGGTCTAGGCCTGGGCTCTCCATCCTCTCCCCAAACGGGAGATGCGGCAGCTTTGATCCTCAAGCAGAGGTTCCCAAGGCTGCTCCCACCTGTCTGTGCTGGAATCTCCACTCACCTGCTCACACAATCTCTTTTTGCTGCTTGTTTTTGGCAGAAGAGGGCCAAGGACCGCTGGGCTCATCCACTGGCAGCCCCTCCATCCCCAGGGGAGCAGGAACTGGCCTGGGGGCTGTGATCACCGTGTAGCACCCCCGGGTGTCCTGCCTCGGCCCCAGAGGGGATCCCTCTCCACCAGCAACCACAGCTTGGTGGGAACAGGCGTTGGGCAAAGCCAGAGGCCCCTTCCAGCCCTTCTGTGGAACAATTCAGAAAAACCCCGCACTTCCAGGAGAGAGTGAAATAAAGGATTGCTCCTTCCCCGCCCTCCAACCCTCTGTCCAGGTGGGGCATGCAGACACGATTTTCAACCCTCCCGCCGCTCACAAGACAGTTTGAAAAGGTTGGAAAGGAAAATTTCTGCCTGTGGAAATGTCTGCTCCACAGACATCAGGAAGGATGATTTCCTTCACGGTCTCACAGCTGTGTGTGGGACATGAATCCAGGCTCCTTCCCTGCCTGTTCCTCTCCCTGCCCTCTGCCATCCCGGTGAGCAGGAGGTGCCTGCTGTGGGCAGCAGTTCTGTGCCCAGTTTGTGCTGTCGATGCCCCCCGTGCCAGCTGAGCCCCAGAACAAAATAATCTCTCTGCCCACATCACTCATCAGCTTTTAAACTCCAGTCTCCACTAAAGCCAGCGATGCACAAAATACTTCCAGAAAGTCATCTCCCAGCAGAGCTGAGTGTCTCTTCCATTCCCGTGTTCTCCGGGTCAGAATGTTTCTTTGGTATCTCCCAAAAGAAGACGGGATTTCCACCTCCCCAGCTCTGATTCCCTGGTTTCTGCTGAGCCCAAAGCGAACTCTCGCTCAGTGTGGGGTTGAGCCCCTCCTTGCCACTGGTCCCTCTGCTCCTGGATCGGGAGCGGCGAGTCCCCGCTCCGCTCCCTCCCGGAGCCTCCGCGGCTGCCCTGGCTGGGAGCAGGAAAAGCCTCCGTCTCCTTATCAGTCCCCAGGGCATCCTAATCCCCTTATAAACGCAATCCATTACACAGATATCCTGTTAAAAGCCTGCCTGTCACTCCAGCCAGCCCCATCCCAGCTCTCCGTACTCTGGAGCGTGGTCGGGGGGATGAGTCTGCCGCGGGCAGAGCCGGGACTGCCCCGGCCTGTCCCTGTCCCTGTCCCTGTCCCTGTCCCTGTCCCTGTCCCTGTCCCTGTCCCTGTCCCTGTCCCTGTCCCTGTCCCTGTCCCTGTCCCTGTCAAAAACCTTTCTGTTGGAAATCAGTTTAACTTTAAGCTTCCTGAGAATAAAAGCCTGTGAGAAAGCTCTGCCCATGCGAGGCTCCCTTGGGAGGCTACAATGGGAGCCTCAGCAGCTCCTGGGCCCAAATTTCTATGGCTACAGCACCCATCTGCTCAGCAATACAGCCACACTGCTCCGTGCCTCCCCAGCAGCACAGCCCGCCGGGAGCTGCACCAGGCGCGGCTGGAGAGGACCCGAGGCTCCGTGGATGGCACCTGGAGCCACGAGCAGCTCCCACAGGGTCTGCTCCAGCTGCTGCTGAAGCTGCCCCAGTGGCATTTTCCTGAGTACAAGGATGCTGCAGTAATGCTTCGTGTCCTTCTCAACCCAAATCCAAAGGATTTCACAGAGCCCGCCTTTGCTCGCAGTGCATGGGGAAGCTGAGGCTCAAGACAAACCTGGATATCAGAAATGATGAACTTTCCTGTTACCATCAGGAGGCAACAGGCAGCACCAGCACAGAGCAGCTCCAAAATCCTGCCCCTGGCTGGATCCAGCCACAGGCAGAGTGGAGTTGTGCTGCCAGATCCAGGCACCAGCGCCTGCCTCGGGTGGACAAAGGAGATTACACTGTGGGGATGCTGCTCTGTGGGACCCTGGGGATCCTCTGTGGGACCCTGGGGGTCCTGCAGGGGCAGCTTGGGGGTCCTGCCCAGAGCCTCTCTGCCCAGGCTGGGACTGTTTCTCCAAGCAAGAAGGGATGGATGTTTTCAACCTTCCCCACCCTCTGGAGCAGCCGTGGCCATCAGCAGGGTGGACAGGGGGACACTCAGACTCCTTGTCTCCTCACAGAGGGATTTGCAAAGCCACTTTTTTCCTCTGCCTGACTCCCATCCCACCAGGGAACTGAAGGGAGCAGTGGGTGTGCTCCTGTGTCACCAGGTCCCTGCCAGCTCTGCCAGTCCCACCCACGCTCCCCTTCCTAGTACTGCAGCCAGAGCCTCTGTCCCTCTGTCCCTCTGTCCCTCTGTCCCTCTGTCCCTCTGTCCCCCTCAGGATAAGCCACCGGCAAAGCCCCGAAGCACCACGGCAGGGGAGCAGGCAGAAAGGACAGCTCCCACCGCCCAGCCCTGCCTGGTCGGATGCACCCCGGTCACCGTGAGCCACTGCCAGCCCCTGGTGGCCCCGGCTCGCCCTGGCTCCCTGCCCTGCCCACTCGGGGGTGCCTGGGGCCTGCAGACAGGCACTGCAGACAGACAGACAATTCCTGCAGGGACTGTCCAGTGGGACAGAGCCAAAGTCACCTCTAGCTTGACTCCTCCTTCCATTTGGAGGCCAAGGAGAGTGGGAGGGAATCCTCTCATGAGGCTCCCCAGTATCCCCCTGTGCCAGCCTGGTGTCACAGGAAGGAACGGGGATGGAACGGGGAAAGCTTTTGAGATGGAGGTGATTAATGCAGGGTAAGGGAAAGGGATCGCCTGAATTTCATAAGGGACACCAGGAACTCCCTGGCATGAAACCGCTCCCATCCCTCCGAGGGAGCAGAGCGAGAGGAGCGGCTGTGTGGGAGGATCTGATTTCCCTGGCTGTGGTGAGGGTGGAGGGGCCCCGTTTGCTATTTTAGCAAGCACTGCCCTGCAAATGCCAAAGGCCCAGGTTTGACTGGAAGGAAGTTTTTCATTGGGAGTGTTTGGTGGGCGCTTCTCTCAGAGTTCCTGGTCAGCTCCTTGTGCGAGGTGAATTTTCCTTTCCGCTGAATAAGAACTTGCTCGGAAATTGCTGTGACATGAGGCACATCCCAGCCTGGGAACCCTTCACAGCCTGTCCAACACCAGGCTCCCCGTGCTGCCCGTGCCAAATCCCCTATCTGGGAACACAATGTGTTTCCTTTCTCCCCCTGCGCTCGCTCCCGGGTTTGTTAAACCCTCTCAAGGCACCAAAATCCGAGCGGCGCCCGGCACCTGCAGGCAGCGCTGACATCAGGAACACGTGCAGGCGCCGGGAGCAGCTCCTGGCTCCGTGGGGAGCGGCGCTGGGGCTGCAGAGCCGGCACTGGAATGGGGTCTGGAGTTCTCCACGAGCCTGTCAGCGGGATGCAGCCTGGGCTCGGCCCGTGGTGCTTTATCCCAGGCAGAGCAAAGGTGCTCTGTGCAAACTGAACGGAGGGCGCTGGTCCGGCTCGTTCCCAGCACTCTGAACGACACCGTGGTTCTGGAGAAACTGTGGAACGGTGCACGCTGTGTTTCAGTGATGTTAAATCTGATCAAAGACCCTGCCTGCGTTTTCCTGTGTCCACACGAGCTCACCAGCAGCTGAGCTCTGGCAGCGTTTTACTCCAGACCTTTCCCAGCTGCAGTTCCTCTCCCGGGGGAGCTGGAAGCTGCATCAGGAAAAGCTGGGCTGGAGAAGGGGGCTTGGGCTGAGCAAAGAGCCAGCCCAGCGGCGCTGGAGAGAGGCAGGATGGAGAACAGACCTCCGAGCTCTTCTCCAAGCCGAGTCCTCCAAAAAAAAAAAGCGGCGCTGGTCCGGCTCGCTCCCAGCACTCTGAACGACACCGTGGTTCTGGAGAAACTGTGGAACGGTGCACGCTGTGTTTCAGTGATGTTAAATCTGATCAAAGACCCTGCCTGCGTTTTCCTGTGTCCACACGAGCTCACCAGCAGCTGAGCTCTGGCAGCGTTTTACTCCAGACCTTTCCCAGCTGCAGTTCCTCTCCCGGGGGAGCTGGAAGCTGCATCAGGAAAAGCTGGGCTGGAGAAGGGGGCTTGGGCTG
The DNA here is from genome assembly GCF_017590055.1 of Onychostruthus taczanowskii. Classification (NCBI taxonomy): domain Eukaryota; kingdom Metazoa; phylum Chordata; class Aves; order Passeriformes; family Passeridae; genus Onychostruthus; species Onychostruthus taczanowskii. Next base: position 165,722 of record NW_024499529.1, read on the forward strand.
AGCAAAGAGCCAGCCCAGCGGCGCTGGAGAGAGGCAGGATGGAGAACAGACCTCCGAGCTCTTCTCCAAGCCGAGTCCTCCCCGGAGCACTCCGGCTCCCAGGCGCCCGGCCAAGCCGGACGGCCAGGCCAAGCTCTACGTGGATGAGTTACTTGCCAGGTAAAGCTGATGGGAACCTGAGGCTGTGAGAGTTCTGCAGGAGCAGCTCCCTGGAGAACATCTCCTGGGGACGAGCCCTGTCCTCTCCACTTGCAGTGCTGGGATCTCGCAAGGGACTCTAAAGAAAAATTCGATCTGGCTGGCAAAAAGCGTTCCCATGGGAAATTTTGACTTTCTGTCAGAAACTCCAGAGCATTTCTTTCTCAGCCCCAAAGAAGCATGAATAGGAACAAAGATTCAGCTTTGGCAGGGGGAATGGGCTTACCAAAGAAAACACCCAAATTTTTAAGCAAAGCAGACACATTCTATAATTTTTCTCTTTGGACGAAAAGAAAAAAGAAAAATAAAACTCCCAACCATTTTCCAGAAAGTAAAAAAGTAAATTAATTTAAAAAAATTAAAAAAAATAAAAAATGCAACCAGTCCTCCCAGCGCTACTCGATGCAAATTCAGCTGATTTGGCTGATGCCCCTTTCGCTCAGCACGGTTCTCCGGTCCCCGAGCGGCGGCTCCAGCAGCAGCTCCCGCTCGTCCCCTGCCCTGCCCCGCTGACCCGGGCCTGACTTTCTCCCGGGATTTGGGAGAGAAACCAGGGTGGGCCGACGGTCGTGAGCGAGTGGGTGGGAGTTGAATGGGGTTATTGTGATCTTTATCTGGGGGGATTATTCCAGGCGGTGTGGGCTTGGCAGGGCAGCGCGGGGTTTTGGCGGCGGCTGGTTTTTACAGACTGATAGGTGCGGCCCCAGGGAAGGAGCGGCGGGACTGGGCTGCGGAAAATTGTTTTACGGTAGCTTCGTCCTTGCAAAACACTCACTTCCCAGCAAAGCCGGTGGAAAAGGAAAAAACAGAGCGATTTTCGTTTGCAGAAGTCTGACGCGGCTAGGAGCGCACATGGTCTGAAATGCAAAGCCTGGCATAAAAGTGACATATTTTACTGGAAACTGGGAACTTGCTTCCCTTTTATTGGAAGTACATTGGAAGGGAGAAGGATGGTAGGAGCACGGCGCCAGCACAATAACTGAACAGAAGCGTTTTCAGGAGAGTCTGGGGATCCTGCAGAGTACACCGGGGGTCCGATAGCACCTCGAGACCGCACCAAAATTTACGGCATCGTGACTCTGCAGGCGGGGAGCGGGGTTGAGGCTGGGAGAGCCGGACTCCTCCTGCCCCCCGGCCTCGCTGCTGGGCGAGAGACAGCGCTGGGAAGTAAGCGAGACGCGGAGCTCCGACCCCGAGCGCTGCCGGGCAGCGGGACCCGCCGGACGGCGGAAAAGCAAAGCCGGAGCTTACCCCGGCAGCCTCGGGCACCCCCGCTCTCCCTCGGGACGCGGCACCCCCCGGCCGCCTCCCCCGTCCCGACGGGATCCGAGCATCGCCCCGAGGCTGCCGGGACCCCGGAGCCGCCACCCCCGGTGCCACCGGGCCCCTCTCCCCGCCAGATAACCCGGCTTGGCCGTGCCTTCCTGGTGGAGAAGCCGGCGAAGAAATTGCGCTCTCTGCAAGGCACACATCTGATTGTGATTTGGGGGAAAAAAATAAAAAATGAAAAGAAGGGAAAGAAAACAAAAAAAAAAAAAAAAAAAAAAAAAAAAAAAAAAAGAAGGCGGCCAACCTCGGCCGCTCGGCGAGGGTTTTTTCCTATAGTCGGAGCTGCAAATATTTTGGAAGACGGGACAGTGTTTTCCGTGTAAACAAGGCGGCGGCGGCGGCGGCGGGGCCGGGGCTGCGCTCCGCGGGGCCGGGGGCTCCGGGCGCGGGGAGCGGAGCCCAGTCCGGGGCATCCCAGCCCCGGGGCCGGGTCCCCACGGGCACAGCGCTGAGCACCGGCCCCTAAACCGCGAGGAGAGGAGCGGCAGCGCGCGGGGATCCCGCTGGGAAGCGGGGGTGGAAGATCGGAGGGAACGTTCGGCGGGATGTGTGGGGACTCACGGGAAGAACTGCCCAAACCCTTAACCCTTGTCCACCTCGGCAGAGGCCGGGGACACTCCGTGTCTCCCGGGACAGCCAGCACGGCTCGTTTCTGGCTCCAGATGGACCGAACCGGCTGCTGCCCCCTTCTCATTTGGCCCTGGGGCTCCCTCAAGTCCCCGCCGCCGCCTCCCGGGGCCGCCCGCACCTCCTGAGGATGCAGGGACGGGAGCTGCAGGCTTTGCCCGGCTTCCCTGCCCTGCTCCCGGCCGCCTTCCATCTCCGGAAAGGGCCAGAGCCCGTCCCGGTGCCGGTGCCGGTCCCGCCCGGACGCGGAGCCTCTCGGGCTCGGCTGCGCTCTGTGTCCCGGGGAGGAGAGCGGGGCTGCTGGCGAGCTCCGGGATCCCCGGACCGGAGCCGGGCTGTGCCCTCCGGGCCCCCCGCGGGACGGGAGACCCTGCCCGGCCAGCTCCGCCGTCCTCCGGACACGAACGGCGTTTTCCCGGAGTCCCGAATGCCCCTCTCCTCAGCTGCTTGGTTTTTCCTGCCTCGCGTTTCCGAGCCTCCCTTTGCTCTGCACATCGGAGTCCCCCGCTAACCCCGTCCTGCGCGGCCGGCTGCCTCGGGTGTCCCCGTCCCACGCCCCTGCGGCTCTCGGTATCCCCTGCCCCAAATTCCTGTGCCCTGCCCGGTGGTCGCAGGCTCCCCGTGCCCGCCGTTTTGCACCTGGAGGTCCCTCGGTGTTGTCACCAGCGGGTTCCCGAGTACCTCAGAGTCCCCTGCCTTGAGCTGCCGGGCGCCTCAGCGTCCCATCCCCTGCGCTCCCGAGTGCCTTCACATCCCCGCTCCGCGCTCCGAGGTCCCTCGGTGTCCCGTCCTCATCCCTCCGCTCCCCGGTACCTCAGCGTCCTCCTCCTCTCCCGTTCTCCGTGTCCCTGCATGTCCCCGCGCCGCTCGGCGTGTCCCTGGATGTCCCCGTGCCTTTCGCTGCCTTCCCCCGCGCTCCTTCGCTCTGCCCTCCCTCTGCCTCCCCTCCGGGGACCTCCGCGCCCCGTCCCCGTCCTCCTCCCGCCCGTGCCGGCGTGTCCGCGCCCGCGGCCGGGACTCACCCACGCACTCGTTGGCCTCCCGGGCCGTCGCTCGCTGCCAGGGCCGGTCGTAGTGGAAGGGCTTGCAGCGGTCGCACTCGGGGCCGGCCGTGTTGTGCTTGCAGTCGCACACCAAGCTGTCGTCGCGGTCCCGGACGCAGCGCGACGCGTGCCCGTTGCACTTGCAGCGCCCGCCGACCTGCAGGTCGGACACGGCGTAGAAGTAGGAGTCGCGGGCCAGCTCGGAATCGTCCTCGCTCTCGTCGCCGAAGGTGTGCAGGCGGCTGAAGGTCACCCTGATGTCGGTGGCCGTCACCCAGTCCTGCAGCACGGGCGAGTTGTCGAAGTCGTGGGCGGTGGGGCGGCCGTCCAGGGTGCTGAAGGCGATGAGGCCGCCGGAGAGGGGCCGCACGTCGGTGTGCGAGTCGGTGCACACCGCCTCCTGCTCGTTCTGCTTCGTGATGGCGGCGCGGCTCGGCTTGTTGTACATCTTGCGGCACTGCGTGGAGTAGAACTGGAAAGGCACCCAGGTCTTGCCGTAGTCCATGGACTTGTGGATGGCCATGGACTCGGGGCGCGGCGAGCAGAACTGCAGGCTGACGTAGGTCACCTCGAATTTCTTGCCGAGGGACAGGGTGAGGGTGACGTTGTGGGGATACTGGACGTAGCTGTCGGACTGCCAGCAGGTCAGGTTGTGCGGGTTGTTGAGGTCGGTGAGGAAGGAGGGCGGGTGGGCGCGCTTGGGGTCGGAGGCGTTGCAGAGGTGGCAGGTGCGGACCTGCTCCTCGCCCTTCTCCGTCACCACGCAGTACCGCGACGGCGGCTTCCCGCAGGTGCTGGACACCTTCACCTCCTTCCCGAAGGCCGAGTTCACGAAGTCGGGGATGCAGCGGCGGGGCAGCCCGTGCTCGTCGTAGCAGGGGTCGGGCTGGGCGCTCTGCACGGCGAACACGCTCACGCCGTGGTAGCCGCCGCGCAGGGGCTGCGCCAGCCACGCCGCCGCCAGCAGCAGGGCCAGCGGCGCCTCCGCGCCCCTCCGCGGCATCCTGCGCGACCTCCGCGCGGCGCGGGGACAGCGGGGAGGGGGACGCGGGGCAGACCGGGGAGCCGCCGCTCGCCCGCGGGGCACCTCGGCCGGGGACGCGGTGCGGCGGCTCAGGGAGCCCGGAGCATCGCCCGCCCCGCGGCCAGCCCCGCGGAGAAAGGGGAGACCGCGACGGCGGCGGCACCACAAAAGTGGGGCTGGCGGCGGGGCTGGGTCCCGCCTGCCTCCCGCCCCGGCCCTCGCACGGAGAATGACTGGCGGTCCCAGCCCCCGCCGCGTTTGAGGTCATGCTAAAGGAGTGACATCGCGCTCAAGGAACAGAACAACGACATCCACTGGCGGCTCAGCCAGAGACGCGCACAGGCCTCGGGGAGGGCGGGGGGGGGGGATGGGAGTGGGACGGAGCCCGCCTCGACACCGCGGCGATGGGCGCCAGCTCCGCCAAGGGGCTCCCGGGCCGCCCCAGGAGCCGGGCGAGGGTCCTTGTGCCCCCCACGCCCTACCCCGTGCCCCCGACGGGGCTGGGGGAGCCGGGGCCGCCCGCGCCCTGCAGCTGGGGATGCTCCGGGGGCGGGGAGCGGGAAGGGGGGAAGCGGCCGGGAGGAGCCCCACGCCCACCTGTGGGGACGCCGGGGGGATCAGGACGGGGATGTTTCCCACCTGGTGCCTGCTGGCCTCCCCTGTCCACCGGGCCAGGCAGGGGCTGGATCGGAAGGGACGCCGGCCCGGGTGGGCTCCCGCAGCCCTCTGCCCTGGGATAGAAGAGCCGTGCCGCGAAGTTTAATGGAGGGAAGCACAGCACGAGAACTGCTGGGCCTGGCGACCCTCGGCAGGTGGTTTTAGGGGACAGCCCTCTGCCCTGGGATAGAAAAGCCGTGCCGGGGAAGTTTAATGGGGGGAAGCACAGCACGAGAACTGCTGGGCCTGGCGACCCTCGGCAGGTGGTTTTAGGGGGCTGGTCTCGGGGAAGAGAGGCAGTCTCTCTGTCACAGCCCCGGGACACACCGGGCACAAGGGGCTGCGCGGCGCCTCTTGCCGCCCCCCACCTCGCTCTGCAGTTTGTCGGCTCTCCCGTTAAGGCGAGGAAGGGGTTAAAGGGCGGCACTTGTCCCGCACCGGGCCGTGGCCCAGCCCCGCTCTCCCCTTCCCACCCATCCGGAGACCCCCGGTGCCGAGGGGCTGCCCCGGAGCCGCTCGAGGCCCGCTCTCCCCGCTGCGATCCCGGCCGGGGACACAGCCCGGTGGGACGGTACCGACACCCCGGAGAGACGGGGAGGGAGCGGAGTTTCCCTGCCTCGGCTCCCGGCCGCCGTGCTCGCCCCCCTTCCCTCCCTCTTTGATTAAAAGGGCACTTTTATTTTTCCAACGGAGGTGCCCTCTCTCGGAGCGCTGCCCACGCCGTGTCACTCAAGCGGCCGGGCCCTGGCACGGCGGCTCGCTCCCCTCCCCGGAGAGCCTCGGCGGGGCGGCCCGAGGGGACGGGGGCTGCCCGGGCAGCGGCGAGCCCCGGGCCGGCCTCCGCCCCCTCCTCTCCGCCCGCCCCTCTCCCCGCTTTGAATTCCTTGCCACCGAGCTGAATAAAAGTGGTTGTTGTAAATTGAATTAGTGCCTGATTAATCTGCTCCCGGGCCTGCTAGCCCAGCGGGGCGTCTTTGGCAATGCAACCGCCTTCCCTGCAGGGCAGCGGGGCTCCGCAGCCTCCCTGCCCCCATCGCTCCCCCCGGACCCCCGCCCCGCCGCTCCCGGGATTTGTTAACTCTTCCCCGGGAAACGGCCCCTCCGCCCCGCTCCCGGCCCTCCAAAGCCGGGGGAAGAGGAGGGGAGCGTGTGGATGGGCATCCCCGGGCCAGGCTGGGGGAGGCCCGGTCCCTCTGGTCCCACCCGAACCGCCCAGGGACTCGGCCGCAGTCCGGCACACCCGGGACACTCACGGACAGTGCGGGATCCCCCAGCCCCGCAGAAAGCTTTAACCCCACTCCCGAATCGCGGCCCTGTTTGCAGAACTGGGATGGGGGCTGTGTGCTCCCGTCGAGCTCCGGGAGGGCACCTCAAGCAGGAAGGGGATAATTTGGACTAAGCTGTCCCGGGCCGCGGGGCCAGGCCGGGACAGAGGCCCGGGGAAGCCCCGGGACATGTCCGGCCGTGCAGGCTCTCCCAGCGTGAATGGGAATCCCCAGCCCTGAGCCCCAAGTTCGGGCCCGCAGACCCCCGCAGGTTCCTGCCACCAGCATCCCTCTCGGTTTGTGACCCCCCGCTTTACCCGCCCGGCGCTTTTCCTTCGGCCACGCGTGGCCGGGAGCAGCTGCCACCGCGGCTCCCCTGTCCACCCGTGTCCGGGCCGTGCCGGGGCTGCGGAGGGACCAGGACAGGGACAGGGACAGGGGGACAACTCCTGAGCCCGGAGGGACACGCGGGGCCCGCTCGGGGCGCAGCAGGTGCCGCTGCCGGGACCCTCTGGGGAAAGGTGCGGGTTTGGCTCCGCTTGCTCCGGACCCTCCCGGAGCCTCTCGCCAGCCCGACCTCGGCCCGGGAATGCCCCCAGTGCGCAGGGATGAAATGTCAGCGTTTCTTTAAAATCCGTGACGGTTTCTGAAGGTCGCCCGGCCGCCCCTCAAAGCCCGCACGGTCCTTCACCGCCTCGCAGCAAAAATTGGGGTGAATGTAAGGAAAGGTGGCCCCGCGGAACTGCCCCGCAAAGCCGAGGTGCTCCTAATCCCATTAGCAGGGTGTTAATTTAACAACCTCCCGGCGCTGCCGAGCGCGGGGCTCCGCGCTGCCCGCCCGGCTCCCGGGGCGGCGGCTCTCGCCTCCCTCCTGCCCTTCTCGCTGGGTTTATTCGGAGTTTCACAACCCCCGGGGTTTGTAATGGCTCTTGCGGTCATTAACGTGATTTACTGAGGCTTTCTCCTCTAATTACCTCGCCCTCGAGCTATTAAACGCATGTAAGCAGCTCCGCGGGGACCGAGGCACAGACTGCCGGACCCTTCGGGGCCGGGGCCTGGGGCTGTCCCGGGAGGATGGAACGGGGGATGCTCGGGGAGCCGGCCGTGCCCGCCACGGATCGCCCCCGCCGCGAATTTGATTTTCCTGTCATGAAGCACCAGCCAGCCCGGCCGTGTCCTGCCTCGGGAGCGGACGGATCCTTGCCCAGCTCAGCCCCGGTGAGATGCCGAAACATCTCCGGTACCAGCACCGGGGCCGGAGCCTCGCTGGTACCAGCACCGGAGCATCTCCGGTCCCTGCAGCGGGAACGAAACACCGCTGGGACCACCACGGGGCATCATCTCCGGTCCCTGCCCGGGAGCGCGGCCGGCCCCACGTGCGGCCCGGGGGCTGAGCGGGCCGAGCCGGGCCGGGCCGGGCCAGGCCGGGGCAGAGCGGAGCCTCTCCGCTCCCCCGCGTTTGGCCCGGGAGAAGCCCCGGGGACGGAGAACCGGGAACGGCTTGATTTCAGCCGTGCCGGGGACAGCGGGAAAGGCGGCCCCGGCGCTCGGAGCCTGTTTTAAAAGTCAAATGGCTTCGGGTGCCGGAGCTCGTCCTCCTCACCGGGAACAATGCGCTGCTCCTCGCCCACCTCCCCCTGCACCGCCCGGGCTCGGAGAAGGAGGGGGAAGCCCGAGCGGCTCTTCTCCTCCTCGGCTCTCGGGGGGCCGTTCCCCGGCGGGACCGGGAGCGGCTGGAAAAGCAGAGAAGACCCGGGTTGAAATAATCAGGAGCGATTTATTCCCCTGGAGTGACAGTTCTTTTGAGCAGTTGCCGAATGGCAGTTTCTGTCTTTCTGAAAGCTTTTCTTCCAGATTCTGTTCAGATTAGGCTGGGGAGATGAATGAGGCCATTATCCAGCCCAGTAGCTATTCTGAAATGCCAAATTAATTACCAAGGGCTAAATCAAGGCGATGGGGGCTGGAGGGGAGAGGGGGGCGGCGGTTTGAGGTGTGAAAATATCTCCTCGATCTTTTAAACACGGCCAGGGCGGGCGGCCCGGGCTGCTCGCCTCAAACCCCCCAAACTTCGCTCCGCAAACCCGGGAGCAGCGGCGGCCGAGGAGAGGCCGCGGGGTCCCGCTGCGGTTCCCCTGGCCCGGCCCGGCACGACCCGTCCCTCACCTCGGGCGGGGCTCCGTGCGGGGCCGAACCGGGCCGCCTGTGCCGCTCACGCTCCGGCGGCCCCTCCGGCAGTCCCGGTCGCAGGGACTCTCCGTGACCCGCGTGCCGGTCCCGCAGCGCAGGGAGCAGCGGCCCCGCTGTCCCAGACACGTTCGCGGAGGTTTCTCGGCAGCGGAGCCGCCGCGGAGCGAGCCCGGGGCATCCCCGAATGCCCGCAGCCCCCGCGGCCGCCTCGGGCACGCGAGAATGATCAGCAGGGAGCGTCTTTGCCATGAGAGAGGGGAGGGGGAAGGCGAGGGATTGTGCAGGGATGCTGATCCATATCTTGGTTCGCGCTGCTTGGCTTGGAGTGTCATAGAAAAACCGCGGAGAAAGGGAGAAAGAGCGGTTCCAAGGGAATTGGGGAAGAAGGCACCGCTCGCTCTTCCCGGGCTGATGTCGCTCTGCCAGCACAGATGACAACATTTGCACATGACATTTAATCCTCTACCCTAAAGCTCTGTGGCTCCCGGCAGGCAGTTATTGTTATTATTGTCGCTCTAATATTTACGCTTTGCTCCCAAACAAGTGTAATTTCCCCGATCGCTTTGTAGCTCCTTGGCCCCTAATCCAGTTTTCTCTTCAGTTCCCGGGAGACCACACCTCTGGCTCCCCTCATTCACAGGAAAAAAAAAAAAAAAAAAAAAAAAGAATGGAAGGATTTTTTCATTAAAATATGAAATAACGGTTTAGGAAACATCGGGTCAAGCCTGACTCTCAGTTTTGGACATGGGGCTGATGCTGCATCCCCTGCAAATGCCCACGGTCAGCGAGGGAACATCCTGGCTCAGCCTGGGCAGCAGCGACAGCAGAGCCAGGCAAGATTTTTCCTCGCACTAGACAGTCCTTGCAAACGAGGAATAAGCTCCGAGGAGATTTCCCAGGGGCTGAGAAGTGGGCTGGAGAAGGAATCAAGCCTTTAATGTAAATTGGCCGTGGCTGGCAGAGACCACTGAACACTGGGCTATTCAGCATCTCTGTGAACCTCTAATGATCAACTCGGTTTTCAATTATACACCCACAATTGCCACCAAGTGAGATAAGCCTCCGGAATACTATATTTCCTCTTGCAAAATGTTTTCTTTAGGGCAGGCAGGCTGGGAAGCCCAGTGAGTAATATTTGATTTATTTTCAGCAGAGCTGCGGGACACGCAGCAGCCAGGAGAGCTCCCGAGCAGGAGCCAGCCTTGGCCAGAGCGGCTCCAGCACTCCGGGAACCCGCAGGTGGATCCGGCCGCTGCAGCGCTGCAGGTCCCAGATATTCCAGGAAAACATGGGCGCTCCTGGGCGGCAAAGCCGTCAAACGCTTTGATTTGTTTGTGTGCTTCCCTACAGAAACAACGGCTTCGTTTGGGTGGGTGCGGATGGAGCACGACACAAACCTGGCTGGGAAATGCTGCCGGGGGCTCATCCAGGGAAAAACAGAGCAGACCCTCCGGACCTCAGCTCCTCCTGCACCCCAAACACGGACACCCGAAGCCATTTGACCTTTAAAGCAGGCTCCTACATTTGGAAGCTGTTTCCAAGTTCAAATTACTTTTTTGAGCAATACATTACAGGGATGGGACAAGAGGGACTTGGTGACCTCACAACAATGTCCTGGGCTCCAGGGGACAGAAATACCCGAATGGGGAGCTCGGGCACTGGGGATGCCCCGGCCCAGCTGGAGAAACCTCCCTGCACTGAACTGGAGGGCCCCTGCACTGGGGGAGGGAACATCCCTGCGTGGTTCTGTAGCCCCAGGGGTCTGTAGGACTCTGCTGCCAGGCTGAGGTGTGGGACAGGTGGGGTGAAGGAAACAGGTTTGGGGTTGGAGGAGATTTCTGTACAAATATTGCTGGGGACTTGTGTGGAGAGGGGAGGATGGGGACATCCAGTTTATTCAGTAAAGTGTTTCATTCAGAGAGACTTCACTGAGGTTTTGGTGTCACTCTGCAGATCTTGTTTTTAGATTATCAAAGCACCTACCTGGATCTCAGGGGACCTGAAGCAACTCCAGGGCTTCCTGCTCCACTGTTCAGGACTATGCCCTTTCCATCCAGTATTTGTGGGTCTGACTGGCAGAGGGGCACAGGAGCAATTCACAAATCCCCACCACCAAGACCCAAGAGACCCCGCAGCCCAGGTGCCATGGAGGTTTTGGGGACTCTGAGCATCCCTGTCGCGAAGATCTGACCCCACACCGCATTCTGCACCCAGTTTGATGTCCCCACTCCCGCTGCCCCTCCACACCCCTGGCACCGTCTGCCAGCAGCTCGGGAGTGCTGGGCACTGCGAGCTGCTGCTCTGGGAGAAAACCAGCCTTGATTGAGGGCCATCCACAGCCGGGGCGGATCACAGCAAACACAGCCTTTGCCTTCTGATCTGAGCCCGGCGGTACTCAGGGAAAATCGATCCTTTCACCCAGTGCCTCGAGGTGCTTTGGCAAAGCGTGAGCAGCAGCTCCAGGGCAGGAGTTGTGGTGCTGAGGGAACGCAGCTGGACAGGGCCAGACGTGTCCCGAGCAAAGGGAGATCAGGACAGGGCACCCCAGCGGGGCTCAGGGCAGCGACAGTGGCTGAGCAGTGCACCGCGGCCCTTTAAAATCACAAATATTCCCTTAAAATAGTTAAATGGAGCAGAGACTGTTCCTCACCTACATTTCAGAGCTGTTTCTGGGCACAGTGAACATACTGCTATAACTCCACGTGGGAGCTTTTCGGCTCTGGCGTAAGAAACCGGCCCATGCAGAGATTTTCTGTCTCGATCAGAGTTTTGTACAGGACCTGTGGAAGGTTGTGCAGCTGGGACCCTGATCTCAGCGGGAGTGTTCCTCCCCTGTGGAAAGGAATTCGATCTCCCTAAGCTGGTGTGAGGTGAAGGTGGAACCTGGACTGGGCTTCCAGGGGAGAGGGAGGGAGTGTGGCAGGGGCTGGGCCGGGGCAGGCAGGGCTGGGTGGATTTCAGCTACCTGAGGAGCGGGATTTTTGAAAGGCGGATCCCCAGAGCATCTGGATTGCCAGCTCTCGGGAACTCCCTTTGTCACATAATTAACTTCTCCAGCACTCCCTCTGCAGTGACAGAGGGCTGGTGTGACCCAGCTCCCGCTGCAGCTGGGGCAGTCCCGGGCCAGGCTCTGCCTCAGCACTGCAGATGAAGGGGCCGTTTTATTGCTTTCTTTGTTTAGAAGTAATAGAAAGAAATAAATTCCAGAAAGCATCCTGTTCCCTGAGGCTTGAAGGAGTGGGGGATTTGTAGGGCTTGAGCCAGCAAAGCTGGGGCAGGGCAAAGGGGGTCATGCAGCAGCCCCATCCAGGCTTTGGGTTAGTATCTTCCTTAAGGAAGATACTAACCTTGTCCTCTGGATATCAGACAGGGCACGGCGAGTGCGGGGGCCTTCCTGGCACCCCAAAATCAGGGGTGCTGGGATAAAGCTGGGGCAGGGCAAAGGGGATCATGCAGCAGCCCCATCCAGGCTTTGGGTTTGTATCTTCCTTAAGGGAATTGTCCTCTGGATATCAGACAGGGCACGGCGAGTGCGGGGGCCTTCCTGGCACCCCAAAATCAGGGGTGCTGGGAGCGAGCCCTGGCCCAGCCCCGAGCAGAGCCCTGCCATCTTTCCAGACCTTCCCCAGGGCGCTGCGCAGCCTTCGGGCTCCTTTTGGCAGCCATCCGAACCTAATTCTAATTAAGGATGTATTAAGCGGGGATGAAGTGGCCCTCGAGTGGCTCTAACCCTCTAAAGGAGCCTGGGGAGAGGCGGCGGGAGCGGCTCCGGTCGGGGTTTGGGGATGGGGCCGCAGCTCCATGGGAGGAACCTTCCCGTGCCCCCTCCCGGGACGCAGAGCCCTCATCCCGCCCCCTGCCAGGGCTGGGTCACCAGAGCCACCCCTGCCGGTGCTGGGTCACCAGAGCCATCCTGCCGGTGCTGGGTCACCAGAGCCATCCTGCCGGTGCTGGGTCACCAGAGCCATCCTGCCGGTGCTGGGTCACCAGAGCCATCCTGCCGGTGCTGGGTCACCAGAGCCATCCTGCCGGTGCTGGGTCACCAGAGCCACCCCTGCCGGTGCTGGGTTCATGCAGTGCCACCCCTGCCGGTGCTGGGTTCATGTTCCACCCCTGCCGGGCTGGGTTCATGCAGTGCCACCCCCTGCCGGTGCTGGGTTCATGTTCCACCCCTGCCGGGCTGGGTTCATGCAGTGCCACCCCTGCCGGTGCCGGGCTGAGCTCCGCGGCTCTGTCTCGGCGCTCTGTCCGTCCTTCCAGCCGTCACCGGTGCCATTAACCGGTGTGGTGCCCGTGCCAGGGGGCACGGGTGGGTCTGAGCGAGCAGTTCACTGCTCTCCCTGCGTGCCGGGGGGTCCGCACCGCCCCCAGCCCAGCCGGGACCCCCGGCCCGGCCCCCACGGCCGTGGCGGGCTGGAGCAGCAGGGCAGCGCTCGTTCGCCCGGCCGGATTCCTCGCTGTCCCCTGCTGCTCAGCGCCACCGTCGCCTGCCTGGAAGCCGATCCCTGCCTGCCCGGGCCCCGGGAATGCCGGAGGAGAGCGCAAGGGAAGCACGAAGGGCCGGGGATGGAGTGGCGGGAGAAGGCTCCAGCTCCCCCGGACATGGAGCGGTGCCCGCAGCCTTGGGGAGCTCCTCGTGTGCTCGGCAGGAAAGGCAGCCCGGAATTTCAGCCAGAGGCGGCTGCAGGTCTCACTCAGAGCTACCTGTGCCCACCTGGGCACCTCCCCGTGTCCTGCCCGCCCTGCTGCCCCCAAAGGAGCATTGAGGACGGGCTGCCCCGGCCCGGCTCTGTCCTGCTTCCAGCCTCTTCTGTTTGGCTTGGGTGAGATCTTTGTCCCATTTTCTGCCTTTACCCGAGGGCGAGATAAACCCTGTCCACAAACCCCGTGTTCTCCTCTCGGCTGATGCGGGCACAGCATTCGGGCGCCTGCAGAGGACGCCGAGTTTGTCACCTGGGCAAGGAGCTGGGCAAACGTCCCTCTCCCAGTCCAGCCGATCCCGAGGCGCATCTGCAGTGGATTTGCACGGGGTGATTTCTCTCACTTAAAGCAAGGCGGGAAAAAAGGAAATTCGCGGAGAGAAACGATCCTCAGGAGCTCACCCTGAGGCCCTGCTGCCATCTGCTGGGGTCCCAGCGCCGAGCCCGGGATGGGGACAGGATGGCTCGTGTCCGGGAGAGGGACCCTCCAGGGGCTGGAAGGGGAGAGGAGCCCTGTCCGTGTTCCTGTGGATCCGGCCCTCTCCCGCTGCAGCCTCATTTGGGAGCGAAACCTCCCGAGAGGCCAAACAGCCCCAAGTGTCCCCGCTGAGGTTCTTGGCTGTCCCTTGCTCCTCTGGGGTGTCCCTTGCTGAAACATTTCAGCCCCTGAAGGCAGAGCCCAGCTCCTGAGGGGTGTAGGACGCTGTGGTTTCTACTCAGATTTTGAGATTTACACCTGATTTACACCTTGGCCCTCATAAAATGTGCACCCAGAAGTGGAGGGGCAGTGGCAGTGAGGGGATGGGACACGGCTGGGCGGTGCTGGGTGGCAGGGCTGTGACCTGGCCAAGGAGAACAAACTGCAGCTGCTCTGGCCTCACAGCCCTGGAACGCGGCCACCTCCACCCCTGGCTGTGTGGCTGCCCGGGGAAGTGTCCAGCTGTCCCCAGGTCTGGGGGAGCCCAGCACGGGCCCAGCGTGCAGCCAGCTCCAGGGATTGCCCGGATTTATTCATTTTTGCCCAGATTTATTGTTTATTCAGTGCCATCAGGAGCTGGAGTGATGCGGGCACAGCCGAGCTGGCAGAGCCCAGAGCGAGCTTTGAGCCCGGTTCCATTGCTGAGGAGCTCACCAGGAGCTGTGCTGCTCTGGGAACTGAAGGTGCTGCTGGCTCTGCAGACTGAGGGGGCCGAGACAGAGCGCTGAGGGCCGCCACAGCCACAGCCAGCACTGCCCCCACGGAATTTCAGCACTCGCATCGTCCCTGCCCCGGGCTGACCCAGGGGGGCTGCCAGAGGCAGAGCACTCCTGGCAAGTGTTTTCCAGGGATTCCTTGCCCAGCTGGGTGTACAGGGCGGGCTGAGCCGCACCCCTGGGGATGCTGAACCCCCTCCATCAGTGCAGTTCTCCGGCGGGACACAGGGTGGAAACCTCAGCCCACGAGAAAGCCGCTCCCAGCCCGGCTCTTCCCAGCGCTCTGCCCCTTCCCGGGGCTGCCTCGCTCCGCCTGGTCCCGGACAGGGATCCGGGCAGGAATCCCCTGCTGTCAGGGCAGGGAGCTCTGAGCAGTGGGCAGAGGGCTCCAGCCTCGGCTGAACGCCGTCCGAAGGAGGAGCCGGGGCTGAGCGAAGAGCTGGGAATGCCCCAGATTGGGGCAGATCAGACTCATCTGCAGAAAGTGGGACAGCTCTGGAGCCCTCCCAGCGCAGAACTGGCCAGAAAACCTTTGACACCTCAACAGACTGGGCCATGTAAAGTTCTATTGTCTCCTCCTCCCTGGGTGGTGGAAGGGGAAGGTCTGGTGTCAGATCTGCCCGCAGCGAGGGCTCTGCCCCAGTTTCATTTCTCAAGGGCTGCAGAAGAGTTTGTCGGGATCCTCTGAGTGTGCTCTGAGAAATGAAAAACACAACTTGTGGGGAAAACCAGAGACAAGAAGGTTCCCTTTTCAGTGACGCTGCTTCCCCTTCCCTCCGAGGGACAGGTGGTGGGGGAGGCTGAGCTGCTCTGCCGGGGTGGGATCCCCATTCCTGGGAGAGTACGGTAGCAGGGGGCTCACCTGGAGCCTGTGCAGCCCCAGCAGCCCACAGCAGCCTCGGGGGCTGTGTAAGGACAGGTCAGCCATCCCAAAGCTGCTGGAAACCCTTGCTCTGGGCACCAGCAGCACCCAGGGAGATGGGGTGCAGTCTGCAGAGCTCGGCCTGAGTGTAGAGCTGGTGACTTCCTGGCATTTTGGGGGGCTGAAATGCTCCATTCCCAGCGTGGGGCTGGGTTGGAGTTGGAGTTTCAGGGAGTGTATCTGGGTGTGGAGCAGAGAGGAATGGCAACGAGACTGTGATGAACTGAACTTTAGTGTAAGGCGTCCAAGGCCAGGTTGGATGGGACTTGAAGCACCTTGCTCAGTTGAAGGTGCTCCTTCACCTGCCAGCAGTTTGGGACAAGATCAGCTTTAAGGTCCTTTCCAACCCAACCCATTCTTTGTCTCTGGAGTGTTCACAGAGAACCCAAAGGTCTAAATGAGCTCATCAGGGCACAGCCTCAGCTTCCTCCTCCTGCTGGGGCTGGTCGGCAGCTCCAGGGGCAGGAACTGAGCTGGGATGTGCCGGAGCTGCCGGTGCTCCAAGGCCTGCTCCGGCTGGAGCTCCAACTGCTTGGCATCATTGCTGGTGTCACCACAGCCACACTCAGTGCTACGCCTCCTCCTGGGGGAGAGCCACTGAGGATGCCATTCCTGCTCTCTGTGTGACCCCAAAAGCCACCTGGGATCACTTCCCTCTTCACCCTCGTGTGGCACCGGCATCCCCAGGTTCCTCTGAACTCAGACCAGCCAGCAATAGAGAGAACACAGCTCCCTGCTCCAGGGAGCTCCCAGGAACACGCTGGTGTCGACACCCCTTGGAGGTGGCCCTGCTCCAGAGCCCTTTCCCCGAGTGGCTGTGTCAGCCTGGCGGCCCCAGGCGCTGTTTGTCACCGCTGCAGCCCTGCACGGCCCCTCCCTGCCCTCCTCCGCTTCCTTCCGCCGCCGCGAGCCCCCCCAGCCCATGTTTGGTAACTTCCTCAGCTGCCCCGGGCCCCCAGGAGCAAAATAAGGAGCTCCCAGTGCCTCAGGTGGGGAGGGAAGGGACAGGAGGGGACACACTGTGGCCCCAGCAGCCAGAGGAGTTTGGCCTCTGCAGCTTTGACCCTTCAGGCACCTCCCAGTTCCTCCAGCTCAGGGATCTGCCTGAGAAGCTGGGTCTGAAATGAGGAGGTGGGAATGGGGCAGAAGGGGTGGGAAAGGTCAGATTGGCACCCCAGACTGGCATCCAGTGAAGAGCTCTGGCCAAGAGGAGCTGGGACACAAAGCTCTGCCGGAGCGCTTGGCTGTTTCCCAGGTCAGCGCCTGGGGCAGGTGGCACAGTGACATCGCCACCTGACCTTCCCTGTCCCGCTATTTTTGCTGCCTCAGGATTTCTTCTGAAGTGCTGGTGGCCGCTCAGCTGGCGAAGGCCGAGCCCATGTCTCTCTGCGGGGTTTCACCTGGCGCAGGTGACGCAGGCACCCGGGGCTCTCGTCCCACACGCTTTGCACTGCGGACGTTTGACTCCGTGGGCCACCAATGAAAGGGGATTTCGGCTCTGACTGGGTTTGCTTTTTTTAAAATTCACTGGAATTTCACTGCCGAACCCACAGCTATTTTGGCCCCCGAGCAGGTTTCGACTCTCGGAGCAGCGGTGGCAGCGGTCACTCTCTTTGACAAACCGAGATCCGCAGAGGAACCCGTCCGGGTTCCTGCCCCAGCGCCGGCCGGGCGGGATCCGGCCCCCAGCCCCGAGCACAGGGGACAGGGGACAGGAGTGGGGGCACGAACCAGAGTGGGACCGGCCTTTCCTCAGGACCAGCCGTGAGGGCAACAGGAAAACGCCATTCCCGGGTGCTGCCAGAGCAGCACGTCCCAGCCTGTGTCACCAGCCTGGGCTTGGCACTGGCACGGAGGGGCCGAGGGCTTGCCCTGCAAAGGTGAGACACAGGGCAGTGCAGGGAGGGAAGGAAAGTCTTTGACAAACCGAGATCCGCAGAGGAACCCGTCCGGGTTCCTGCCCCAGCGCCGGCCGGGCGGGATCCGGCCCCCAGCCCCGAGCACAGGGGACAGGAGTGGGGGCAGGGGACAGGAGTGGGGCCACAAACCAGAGTGGGACCTTTCCTCAGGACCAGCCGTGAGGGCAACAGGAAAACGCCATTCCCGGGTGCTGCCAGAGCAGCACGTCCCAGCCTGTGTCACCAGCCTGGGCTTGGCACTGGCACGGAGGGGCCGAGGGCTTGCCCTGCAAAGGTGAGACACAGGGCAGTGCAGGGAGGGAAGGAAAGCATCACACACAGGATGGAGGAATGGAGAGAGGGAGGGGGAAACAGAGAG
Source organism: Onychostruthus taczanowskii (assembly GCF_017590055.1). Taxonomy (NCBI): domain Eukaryota; kingdom Metazoa; phylum Chordata; class Aves; order Passeriformes; family Passeridae; genus Onychostruthus; species Onychostruthus taczanowskii. The sequence goes on from NW_024499529.1 coordinate 183,145, forward strand.
ATGGATGGGGGAGGGATGGATGGATGATGGATGGATGGATGGATGGATGATGGATGGATGGGTGATGGATGGATGGATGGATGGATGGATGGATGGATGGATGGATGGATGGATGGATGGATGGATGGATGGATGGATGGATGGATGGATGGATGGATGGATGGATGGATGGATGGAAAGAAGGAGAGATTGATGGAGGGAAGGGCAGATGGATGCATAGCAGGATGGTGGATGAATGCACGGAGGGATGAGGGGCAGAGTGGCAGGAGCAAGGGATAGAAGGAGGGGTGGATGAATGGAAGACTGAAGTGTGGAAGGGAAAGTGGTGATGGTGCCACTATAGATGGGTCCATGGATGGATGGACGAGGGGATCCATGGATGACTGGCTGGGTGAACGGCAGGGTGCTGGCAGCGGGGCAGGAACAGAGGGACGGCTGGATGGAGGGAGGGAAGGACTGGGCGGGCGGAGGAAGCGGGGGGCAGGTGCCGGGGCACGGCCGGGGCGGGGCGGGCTGTGCACATGTGCGGGGCGGACCCGCTGCCAGCCCCGCCCGCCCCGGTGCCGCCGGTGCCGCCCGGCGCGGAGCGGAGCCCGGCGGGGCCGGCCGAGGATGGGCACGGAGCCCCGGCGGCAGCCGCCCCGCAGGTGGGAGAGCCGGGGGGACCGGGATGGGGGGACCGGGCACGCACCGAGCCTGGGGTGTCCCTGTGACCGGGCCGGCGGGACCGTACGCGCACCGAGCCCGGGGTAACCGGGGCGGGGGGCTCCGTACACCCCTGCACGTGGAGGAAGGGCTCCCTTGTGCCCCCGGGTGCAACCCGCGGGTCGGGACTCGGTGCGCTGGGCACCGCCGTGCCGGAGGGGGCAGTGCCGGTGGCGGGGGCTCGCTGTAATGGGGTAACAGAAAGCGGGGGGATGCGGGGCTGGCGTGTAACTTGGGGCTGCCTCTCAAAGCCACCAGCGGGGTGTCACTGCCCCGGCTGGGGTTTCTCCTCCACCCTTGGGGGGTCCCCGCGTCTCCCTCGGGTGCCCCTGCAGCCCGTGGCCGGCCAGGAGGAGCCGGTGTCACCCCGCGGGTGGGGACGGCCCGGCTGTTGTGACTCATTTCGGGACTCTGTGTTTGTTTTTCTCCGCGTGGCCCCACGGAGCTGCTGCTCGGGGCCAGGTGTGGGGCCCTGCCCGCCCCAGGGGACACCGTGCCGCGGCGGGGTCCCCGGGAAATGCCGGGGGCTCTCCGGTGCTCGGCCGGGGTTTTCGCGGGGCGGCAGTGACTCACCCCGGCCACTGCAGCAGGAGCCCTTCCCTGAAGGGACCCAAAGGTCACCACCACTCGCCTGTCGCTCCCTCAGCCGGCTCTCCGCGGCGCCAGGGGCTGAGGTGCAGCCCCAGGGAAGGCTCTGCTTTGGCAACAGGATGTGGTTTGGGATGTGACAAGCTCGGCAGCGTCACCCCTCCAGCATAGGGGATTGGACAGGCGCCAGCCCCGAGCTGTGCCCGCGCTGCTCCTTGTGCCTGCCGAGGAGCATCTTCCATCAGGTGCTCCTGTGGCCTCCCAGTGGCACCAGTGCCACCCAGTCAGTGCCCGGCCCGGCTCCCCCAGAGCATGGCGAGCTGCTGTGGAGGTGTGAGCCCTGAGGGAGAAAAAGGCTCTGCTGATTCAAATCACTAACGAAAGCGGGAGAAAAGAGCTTTCAGCCCTTGGTTTTCATGTTTGTGACAACCTGGCTGCTGTCCCCAGCAGCCGGGAGCTTTGCTGGGGGCTGGTTTCGGGCCCTGCTGCTCCCGGGGCAGCGAAACTTCCCAGGCAGCTGCAGGCTGGTGCTGCTCCTGCTGCTTGCCCTGAGGCTGAGCAGCTGCGATTTGTTTTGTTTTACCGTTTAGGTCAATTTTCTAAATCTCGGTCCGCTGCAAACTCCAGGGGTTATGCAAGGCTTTACTTTTCCTGCTGTCAGAAAGGTCTCTTGGTTTGGTGTTTGGGTTTTTCTCTTGTTCAAAGCACAGACTCGGATGGAGTTGTGAAGTGTTTCCGAAACCTCCAAAGTGGTTTGGAGCTCTGGGTGCTGCTCAGATTAAAGCTCAGACATAGAAAGGTGACAAGATAAGGAGGCAGAGCCTGCTGTGGTGGTGGCAGTGGTTCTGTCCCTCAGTCACGGTGGCCGTGTGAGGCCGGAGGGCCCAGGTGACGCTGGGGGTGCTCTGCAGCTTTCCTAGGGAAGGAGCTGGGCAGAGCCAGGTGTGCTGCGGCGGGAGCTGGGATGGGAGCTCGGTGCTCTGCCTTGCCTGGCCCTGTGTGGCCACCCCCGTCCTGCTCCACAGCTCTGCAGCCTGCTCAGGGCAGGGGAAAGGGCATGAGACACCTGGAGGTGCTTCTTCAGAGGGAGAAAGTGGAGTTCTGCTTTGGCTGGGTGAGGGCAGCCCCACATCCACCTGTAGGATGGTGCCGCTGGCTTCTCCCTCCTCCCCTTGGAGATCAGGGCATCCAGCTGGCACAGGAACCAGCCAAGAGCGGCCCCGAGTGCCTTCTTGACGAGTGTGAAAATGAAGATGTGGGTTTTGCACTGAGAAAGAAGAACTGAGAGCAGTGGGAAGTGCTGGCAGAGAGGAGCAGGGCTGCTCCAGCAGGATGAGCAGCTCTGGCAGCTGCAGCAGCCACGGGGCTGAGGGCTGCCAGCATCAGTGCCCTGCCTCTGCTGGGGACCGGGGACAGCCAGCACGGCATGGGGACCTTGCCAAGCTGCTGCTCACCCTGGAGTAGTTTCGACTTCTCTTTCTTGGGTGCCCGCTGAGCGCGGCGGGGCTGCCCAATTTTGCATTCTTACTCTGCAAGTGGAAAGTTGTGCCCGAGGGTGTCACTCAGGTGAGTGCCCCAGGTGCTTTCGAGCATTGTGAGGCTCCTTTTGTGTCTGAGCTCTGCTCCCAGCAGCGGTTTGAACTTCCAGGTGAGAGGAAGGGGAGGGAGGATGAGGTTTATATGGAAACTGTGCCCCCAACTCCCTGGGCATCGCACTGCTGCCCGCACTGCAGCTCTGTGCTTTGCTGCTTCGGGCTGGAAATGTCACTGCCTGCAGGAAACGGGAGCTGTGGGTGCAATCCAGGCTCTGCAGCTTTTTCCCTGCTCTCTCCTTTGCTCCGCTTCCCTCAGAGGCTTCGGGCTCGCCATCCTTGTCCCGTCTCTCCTGTCCGCTGTGAGGACACGGTCCCACCCACCCAAAGCCATCACCGCGGGCTCCAGGCGACATCTGCAACCCACCCAGGGCTGCGTCACCTGGGGTCGGGTCAGGGCTCTTTGGTGACGGGGGTGTGACCCAAGGATCCTCCCGAGGATGCGGAGGGCGGGCAGGAGCGGTCACCAGCGCTCCCCTGGCACCGAGCCCCGTCCGCGGCTCCCGGGGGGGAGCCCGGGGAGCGGCCGCAGCCCCCGAGCGCCTTTCCCAGCACGGAGACCCAAGCCCGCCGTTCCCGTCCTTCTGATCCCTCTTTGGCCGCCAATTAGCACGACGTGAGAACTTGTCTCGCTGCTGACGCGCCCGTGTGACTCCTCAGATGCTTTAATTGCGGTGTTTTCGGCGGCCGGGTGCAATGAAATGGTCATTGTTGTGATTGTGCGCCGGGCGGGAACTGAGAGATGCAGCTCTTTGGCGAAGCCTAATTAGGAAATAGGGACACTGTTGGGAATGGCTCTGCGATGTGATTTTCCTAATGAAAGGCGCTGAATAGGCAGCCTTGTAATGAAGAACAGCCTCGCAAGGGCACTGCCAATTGCTCTTCTCTAGTGTTAATTTTGTATTTCCTCCCCATTGTTTCTAATACCCTCTTGGAAAAGCTTGAAGATAAAATGCTTTATTTCCTTGCGCCTCGTATCCTGTTTGGCAAGCGGCGATTGGAGCATGTGCATCTGGAATACATGAGAGGCCAGGCAGGAGCTCCTTCAGGCTTGTTCATCTCTGATTTCAAGCTCTGCCACTGGAAAAAGAAATAAAAATAAAGCAACTTCAGCTAGCGGCTGATGGGCTGGCGCAGCGGGACGGCGCGGCCGGGAGGGCAGAGGTGTGGTATTATATTTTTCTTTTTGGAGCCAGGTCTCATAAACTCTCGAAAGAATATATAATACACCCAAGGACAGCTGAGCTGTACTTGAGGGCATAAAATGAGCAGGATGGCTTCTGCTGCAGTGTTAGAAACAAAATAACGGTTTGATATTTTGCCTTTAATAAAAGGCAAAATAACAAACAGAAAAACCTGAGTGGTCTGCTCCTGGTAAAAACACTTCACAAAAGTCCCTAATTCCTCTTCTTTTTCTACCTGATTGTTCAGGCGGGACTTCTTAGCTTCTATCCAATTAGCTGCCCTTAAGTTTTAGGTGAAGTCCCCGAAGTCCTATAAGGTAGCTTTTCACCTAATCGTTGAGAGAAACTTCTACGCTTCTTTCCTTTTTTGGAAAACAAACGATAGTTTTGTCACTCTATCAACAAAAAGCACACTCCTACAGGACGGGAGCTGGGCTGTGCAGCTCAGCGGGGCGATGCTCCGGGAGCCCGGGGCTGGGCTGGTTTCACTTCAGCGCTGAGAGCTCGCCCAGGTTCGGTCCCTGGCTCGGTACAGCCGAGCTCGAGGCCGGAGCTGCGGGGGCAGCTGTGGCTGAGCGCTCCCACCTGGGCTGCTCCTTCCCGGAACGGGGCTGGAGCCCTCGGGGTGCCCGGGGCTGCCTCCCCACCTGTGCCGGCCGGGGAGAGGCACGCAGGTGGCTCTGCCCGGGTGAGAAGGGAATAGGAAAGCGCTCCCTGGCTGAGTGAGGCACTGTGGTGACAGTTCTCGGTGACAATTGTCAACGACTCCGTGCCGCAGGGGCTCTAAGAGCGATGGGGCTGGGCCTTGGCTTCCCCTCAAATGTTTCATTGCTCAAAATCCCCGCAGTGCTTGGGCTGGGAGCAGCCTGGGTGCTCCCAGACGCTGCTGCTGCTGGTTCTGGGGCGGGCTGAAGCAGAAGCGAGCGGGGCTGGCCCGGGCAGCCAGGGACGGGGTGCCAGGGACGGAGGACGCGGACACCGTCCCGGTCACGCCGCTGGCGGCTGCTGCGTCTGAGCAGGAAGGGCTCAGCTCAGCCCGGCCTTGTGACTGCCCCGGCAGCTCCGGGGGAGGAATTTGTGTCTGTGTGCCCTGCTGCAGGGTTTGTGTGCCCGCTGCGGGCTCTCCCTGCCGTGTTTGCCAGTCCCGGCGCGGGGCTGTGCGCGGGGCACGGCTGCTGCCGCTGCTTTGGGAAAGGCGCGTTGCTCCTGGCCTGCAGAAGTGCTTTTCATCCCTTCCACAAAGGCCTATTCTTTGTTGTCTCAAATTAGGATGAAACGCTTCCCCTTTCAGCTGCTTCCCCCGTGCTCTGTGTCTATTTAAACCCTCAGCCCAGAGGCTTCTCGGCAAACAAGCTCCCATCCTTTCAGGTGGCATTTCCCTTTTCTCATTGTTTCTGGCATGTGAAACTCAGCCAATGTTTCTTCATTCTCGGTGTCTTTGTGTTGATAGAGCTCCTAAATGGGCACACACGGGTGTGCAGCTGTCTGGGGACTCACAGCATCTCTCAGGTGTGCTTTGCAGTGGGAATGAGGGAATTCCAGCCCGGCATAGATCCCTGCTGCTCCTCATGGAGCTCTGGGGTCCTGCCTGAGGCCTCCCTGGATCAATTAACTGGGTTGCAATCAAAGCCAACAAGGTTACTGTTCCCTGAGGGCTGCTCATGAGCTGGGAATGATCCCAGGCTGTTCTGGTCTCCATGCCAGGGGCTGTTCCCTTGGGGAGCTCCAGGCTGTGCAGCAATGGTCCCACATCTATGGCCCAGAGCCTGGCAACTCCATGGCCCTTCCGAGCCCAGTGCTGGGTTTAGAAGTGATGGAGGATATTGAGTGTTAAAAAATATTCCACCTGCTCCGGGTGAGAGTTAAACACTGTTCCACCTGCTCCAGGTGAGGGTTATACACTGTCCTACCTGCTCTAGGTGAGTTAAACACTGTCCCACCTGCTCCAGGGGAGAGTTAAACACTGTCCCACCTGCTCCAGGGGAGAGTTAAACACTGTCCCACCTGCTCCAGGTGGGAGTTAAACACTGTCCCACCTGCTCCAGGTGGGAGTTAAACACTGTCCCACCTGCTCTGGGTATGAGTTAAACACTGTCCCACCTGCTCCAGGTGGGCTCCAAGCAGGGCATCACCATGAGGGTGGTGCTTTAGGCTGAAGGGGGCAGCCTTTGGAAATGCTGGTTTGGAAATGGGGTGTTCACAGTCACTGACAGCTGACAGTCACTGTCAGCTCAGCTCCCAGGAGCAGGGCTGGGATGAAGGAGCCCTTTTTCTGCCCCTTTTGGGACAAAAGCCCCTGTGCCAGGACGCTCCAGCCCATCCTGGGAGGACCTGGGGGCTGGAAGTTCCTGTGCTGAACCCCCTGCTCCTGTGGTGGGTGCCTGGGGGGATTTGGGGACTTGCTCTGAGGTCAGGGCTGTGCCAGCCTGGCTGGAGGCTCTTCAGAGTTGCTCTTGGTGTCACTTGTGGCTGTGGTGTCACCTTCAGATCAGTTCCTGAGCTGGGAAGAGGGGATGGAGAGTCACGGACAGGTTCTTCACGTGGAGAAGGGAGCACCTCTTGCCTTGTGTCCTCCATGGATTTTTGGGCTGCCAGGGCTGCAGCTGTGGCTGCACAAGGCCAGCCCAAAGGATGTCCAGCTCAGGCACGGCCAGCCCAGGGGCTTGGAGCTGCCTCCCCGTGGTGGCACTGCCCCAGTGTCCCCAGCGCCAGCCCCTTCCCTTTGTGCTGCTGTCCCCTTCCCCTCTGCAGCTCTGGGACTCGGGGCTGGCCTCCAGCGCTGAGGCTGCAGCTCCCCAGGCTGAACACGGGCTGTGCAAAGGCCTCAGGCTCTGGGTTTGTTCTCCCTCCCAGGGAGGGGTGGGTGGCTGCTGGAGGGCGCTCAGGGGGTGAAGCCTGCTGGCCTTGGCCCCTGCTGGGAGGGTGCCCCCTCTCCTTGGGCTGTCCCCCCTTTGGAGACCCCCTGCCCTGCCCTGGCTGGGACAGGGATGCTGTGGCTGTGCCATGCAGCTGGGGCTCACAGCCTGCTGTCAGCTTTGTGACTTCCAGCCCCGCCTGCCCTTGGCCTGAGGCTGATGGGGACAGAACTGTCCCTGCCATCATCTGTCCTTGCGGTGCTGGGACTGATCTGAAGGGTTTGGGCAACCAAGCCAGGGACTGAAAAGGCTCCTGGGTTCCCAGCAGGGCCTCCACAATGGCAGGAAGCAACTTCTAAAGCTTCCTTTGGATACACAGGGCCTTGGGGGAAAGATTTACTTGCTTGTTTATGCTGGAAGTTAATCTGTTTAGTGGGTTTGGCATTAGAGCTCACAAAAAGCCCTCAGAAATGGTCACGCTGCTTGTTTGTAGGTTTGTCTCTCACTTGCTTTGTTTCACAGCTGGAGGAGTTAAGCAGAGCCAGGGCCAATTGAAATCTCACGTGTAAACTTGTTTTTCCAAGTAGCCAGAAGGAATTGGGATCAGCTCCTGCACATGAGGGAGCTGCAAGGGGAAGGCAGTGGGGCAGGGGTTGGGGTCCCCTCTGGGAGGGACCCCTGGGCCACCTGGGGTGGTCCCTGACCCCGTTCAGGCTGGGAGATGTTTATTCTACAGGAAAACCTCACAGAGCCAGCCCTGCCCCTGCACCAGGGCAGCAGAGTGAGGAGCCACAGGACATTTGTGGGGGACAGGAATCCTGGAAGGGCCTGCAGAGGCACGGGCTGGCTCGGGGGAGCACAGAATGGAGAAGAGCAGCTCTCCTGGCGTGGCAGCTCTGGTGTTTCCCCTGTGCTCTGAACGTGGCAGTGCCACCCACACGTGCCCTGGCACAGCGAAAAGGGATTTCCCAGGGATGGCCAGAGAAGTGTGGGGCAGCTGCGGGAGCTGTGGGACATGGGGCTGTGCTGGGACCCTCCTGCTCCAAACCCTTCCTTGGGGCACCTTCAGGGGCTCGTGGGAGGAGCTCAGCACCGGCTCTGTGTGGCCATGGACCCCAGGCCAGGTGTCCCACAGGCTTTTGGGAGGGTCTGCTGCTGAGCCTGGACACACCTGGGGTTTTACCAGCTCCCCCCGTGAATGGCCACAGACCCCCTCGCAGCAGGGATGTGCCCTTGTGCCCTGTCCCTGGGAGGGGACACTGGCCACTGCTCTGTCCTTCAGCTCCTCCTCAGCAGGAGCAGCTTGGGCTGTGCTGCACTTTGGGAAACACCTTTTCTTGGGAAACACCTTTTCTTGGGAAACACCTTTTCTTCCCTCTCTACATGATGCACTTGCTGAATTTTTTATTTTTCCCCCTGTGACGCACAGGAACTCCTGTGCTGAGCTTCCACCTTCCCCAGAGAGGAGCCCTGGGGCCTCCATCCCACCCTGCTGGTGACACCCAGCTCCTGTCAGGCTGTCCCCAGCCTCAGCCCTCCTGGGATCTCACCTGGAGCCAGGAATTGCCTGTGATGTGGGGTGGAACTTCAACCTCCACTGCGGTGACAATGACTGGTAGAGGCTAAAATTAACTCTTGCATCATGTGGCCAGGGGTTTTCAGAATTGCTGCCAGGAACAAGAGCATTTCCTCTCTGAAAACCGAGCTATAAAACTGGGCAGCTCTTACTCACATCAGATCTGTGTCATTTCTGTTGGCCTTGGGGTTTTTGAGGAGGAAAACAGAGGCTGCTCTTAGCCTGGCTGAGTTTTGCCAAACTCCCAGAGCCTAGTGAGTGGGCAGGGGTGGGGTGGTGTTGGTGATGTCCTGGGTGGCCTCTCCACCCCCAGCCCAGGCTGGCTGTTGGAGGCAATGACTCCTGTCCCTGGACAGACCTGGAGTCACCACAGAGCTCCACAGCAGAGCAGAGAGACGGTGGGTGCTCCAAAGTCACTGCACGATTTATTGGTTTCCCTCTTGCTTGGACTCCATTGTTTTTTTGGGGCTCAGGATGATAATCCTGAAGTTTTGTAAGGAACAGGACACCAGGGGTGTTGGCTGGGCAGAAGTTCACCAAGATTCAGGCTGGAGAGGGTCCCTGCCAACCCCAGCCACACCATGAATAAACTCCTCAGGGAGCACAGAGCACCTGGCCAGCCACAGCCAGCTCTGGAGAGCTGAATCCCTTCATTCAGCTGAATCCCTGCCGAGATCAATGTTCTGTAGGGCAGCAGTGGCAGTTTCCTTCTCCAGCTGGTGCTGAGTGTGGACTTTGATCCCCCCGTGGTTTCTCCCTCTCTGAGCAGCTGTGCTCTGGGGAGTTTTTGGAGGGGAACTGGGTTTTCCTGCTGAATGCACTCCCCGAGGACTTGGTCCCTCTCAAAGTCGATTTCCCCCCTTGTCCAGGGGGGATGGGAGCCCTTAGCGGTGGCAGACCTTGTGTGCTGCTCCCTCAGTGAGTCCCAAGGAGGTGTGAATTCTGGGCGTTGTGTTCCGGCCTTGTGCCCGTTGGGATGCTCTCCCTGCTAATTAAAGCGCTGTAATTCCAGAGCTCACGGCCAGTCCCTCTGAAAGCACCGCGGTGCCTCGCTGGTGACGAGCTCCAGCAGGAACTTGTAAATAGCGAATGTGTGGAGCCTGAGCCACTTCTGTGTGCTGGAGAAAGCTTCTGCTAACGGGGCTCAACCCCCTGGGGAGGGGATGGATGCAGGAGACCTTTCCCTCTGCACGGGGATGGAGTTTCCCTCGTGGCAGCAGACACGCAGGCTGTGATGGCTGAGTCTCCTCCAGACCGGAGAGCAGAGCGCTCCTGCTGAGCAAACAGGGCAGGCTCTGGGCCTGGGTGGTGGGAAGAGCCTTTCCTTCGCATCTGGCAGCAGCTGGTGAGGATGGAGCTGTTCCTTCAGGCGGGCAGGAGCAGCTCCAGGCACACTCCGGGATGGAGGGGCTCTCCTGGCTCTGCTCCTGCCCAGCCCCAGCCTGGGGGGAGCCGAACCCTCAGACGAGGGAGGAAGGCCCAGGACTGCCCGAGCCCAGCTTGCCCGCCTGTGCCATCCTTTTGGGCAGCCCAGAGTCCCTGCTTGGCCCTGGAGCTGCTCTCTGTGTCCCTGCCCAGCCCTCTGTGGCTGTGTGCCCTGCTGGGGGCTCTGGCAGCCAGGGGCAGCCTGGTCCTTTCTGCCCAGGTACTTTCTGTGTAGACTTTATTTCTGTGCTTTCTGCCCAGGTCACTTCTGTGTGGGCTTTATTTCTGTGCTTTCTGCCCAGGTCATTTCTGTGTGGGCTTTATTTCTGTGCTTTCTTGCTCTGGACTGTTGATGTTCCTGGAACTGCTTGCCCCAAGCCAGGGCCCTGTGCAGGGCCAGCCCTGCAGCGTGGCCAGAGCTGCCCCTCGGATGTGGCAGGAGCCTGAAATCCTGTCCAGGAGAGGAAAGGGTGCCACAACTTCCCCCCAGCCCCGAGCACTTCTCCTTTTGGCACAGCACACGGAAGGTGGGGTAAGAAGATCTCTGAAATTGCAGAAGTGGGGGTTGCTCTTGGAGACCGTGTCCAGCCTCGGGCTGGGGAGGGGGATCCGTGTGGGGATGGGTTTGGGGTTCAGCTCCTGGCCTGGGGCTTCCTCCTCAGCTGGGAAGTGTTGGGATGGCAGGAGAGCAGAGCATGGGGACTGCAGGCTCCGGGGAATTCTCTTCTCCCATTTTTCCACCCTTGGGAAGCACCATCCCGTGTCCCTGCTGGCCCATGGCTGGTTTGGATCTCGTGCAATGCTGCTGCTCTCCACAGAACATTCCCACCTTGGGATGGTTCTGGGGCTGCTGGGGAGGCAGAGCCCCCAGCCCGAGCTGTGCTCCTGGGGATGCTTTTGGCCGCTCCCACCGGGGCTGCCGGGCTTTTGGCTGGAATTTTCTTTGACCTCATTTGATTACCGAGCCCTACGTGTTCAGCACCAGGGCAAAACATCCCAGGGAAAGTAGCTTATGCAAAAATACCCAGAGCCAGTGCATTTCCAGAGACACAGAGGACTTTCCAAGGTCACACCACAGATTCTGAGCCTGGGAACAGCTCCCCAGGGCAGCTGAGGGGGGAGAGGAGGAGTTGGACCTGTGGGGGAGAGCAGCAGCAGTTTGGGACATGCTGTGGATGACTGGGGGGGGGATCACGTTGTCCCTGCGGGCTCTGGGGTCCCACAGCAGCACCTCCCTCCAGCCTGGTCTGGGCTGGGGCTCCTGCTGCCCCTGCTGGGCCTGGGGGCCTGGGGAGGGAGAGGAGCATCCCCAACCAGGGGAGCAGCCCAATTCCAGCTGCTCAGAGGTGCTGGGAGGGGCTGCAGGGAAAGCTGGGAGTGAGTGGGGAGAGGAGAGGAGGTGCCAGCACAGGGAAGTGTCTGTGAGGGCTGGCAGCGGGCACGGGCACAGTGGAACCATCCTGAGTGGCACAAGAGCCACTGCAGCCCCTCTGTGCTCTGCCCACATCTCCAGGGGTGGCCCTGGCACCTTGGGTGAGTTTCCTCTTCTCTCAGCTCTTCTCAACCCTTTCTCCTGCCAAGGGCACAGTGGAGCAGCAGATCCATGGTTGGGGCCAGAGCCACGAGGATGGGATGGGATGGGATGGGATGGGATGAAAGCTCAGTCAGCAGAAGTAAGGGATGGATCCCTTTGATGCAGATTTAACCCCAAATCTCTTGGTCCTGCCTGGGCCCCTCAGGGCTGAGTCCTCCTCTGCCAGGTGATGCCTTGTCCTGGGGGTGAGGAGCTAAGGATCAGTCAGCAGCAGTAAGGGATGGATCCCTTTGATGCAGATTTAACCCCAAATCTCTTGGTCCTGCCTGGGCCCCTCAGGGCTGAGTCCTCCTCTGCCAGGTGATGCCTTGTCCTGGGGGTGAGGAGCTCTTCCAGCCTGGGGGTATCCAAAGCCCGGTGTTTTAGAGTTTGTGGGGATTTTCCCTCCCCCAGCTCCATCTGTAAGGGCCGTGCTTAGGACCAGCCCTTTGAAGCCTTAATTGCAATTATGAATCTTGCCCTGTTCCCGGGTCTCCCCTAATTGGTTCCTGTGTGGGAGCAGGGCTGCAGTTCTGGGGGGGAGCTGCTGCCTGGGGTGCCCGGCCCCAGGAGAGGCGGGCTCGGCCGGGCCCTGCCCGCTGCGGTGCCCAGATGCTCACAAGGGTGGCATTATAGCCAACCTAAGCTGATTTACATGCTTGCATTTGCAAAGTGCTAATCTAGTGGGATGGTTTTTCTTTCCCCCTCCTCTCCTTTTCTTTTCAGCCCCCTCTAATCTCCTGCTCTCCCTGCCAGGTTCCCAGCTCCTCTGGCTGGAATAGGCCCCAGCTAAATCCTTTATCTGTCTGTTTGGCAGCCCTGGGTGCAGTAGTTAGCAAACGAATGACACTTTTCCTGCCTCATTAATTAGATTTACTGAGTTGAATGCTTGCTGCAGCAGCAAGGCTCTGGACACAAGGCAGTTCTGTATTTTGTTTCTGAGAAATTTGGGATTTAAAAAAAAAAAAAAAAAAAAAGAAAACAAACCGATTCCAGGGCAGTTCTGGTCCCAGTGGTCAAATCCACAGCCCCCCTGCTTGCACTGCTGCTGGGAACACGTGGTGTTCTCGTGTGCAGCTTTATTTCTGCAATTTGCTGCTGCATGGGCAGTTCTGGCTGTGTGTCATTGTTTTGCTGCACAGAGAGTTTGAGGATGGGTGGCTGGGTGCCCGTGGCAGGATATCTTGGTTAAGGCAAGTGGTTCTTGCGGGTTAGAAATAACCTCGGTGAAGAATTAGGATGTTTTATTATTAAAAATGCTTTTTTGGCATGTCCTGCTCTGCCTGCCAGGTTTACAAATGGGATTGGGAAGGTTACAGTAGGAGGTAAAAGTGAGAGGATGAAAGAAAAGTCCCTTTGCAGCTGAGTGCTGAGCAAGAGCCTTGGCCGCTCCTGCTGGAGGGGAAACTGAGGCACAGAGAGGTCTCACCCAGCTCTGGGCTTCGATTGTGGACTCGTGGTTCCCTCTGGGAGCACTGGACAGCACCAGCTCATGTTGTCCTGGTGCAGGGGTGAGCAGTGTGGGAGGGTGACGAGTGCCGGGGTTTTGTCCCCCCTCCCAGGCGCTGGGACACCCGGGATGCTCCCGGTGCTGCTGAGTCACAGATGGAGCTGGGGCAGGGGAAAAACCCAACAGCTCTTTGAAACACGGAGCATCAGTTCACCCCCGGGCCGGAAGAGCTCCTCACCCCCAGAACACCGCGGGCAAGTCGCTGATTTCAGTTTTGGATGTTCGTGCCAAGGAGCGAAGTGCCCGGCACAGCAGGAGCCGCGGCCGTGCGGGCACAGAGCTGCCCGGCTCCTGGCAGGAGCTGTGCGGGCTCAGGGCTGGGGACCAGAGCAGGAACACCGGCGAGGTGTCCCGGAGCCGGCACCGAGAGCTCTCCGCGCCTGTTCCCCGCGGGAGCGGCCCGGGAGCAGCCGCGAGTGTTCCTCCAGCGCGGAGCCACCGCCGGGACAGCGAACTGCCGCTAATTGCCTGCCCCTAACAGCGCAGGGGCCAGGCCGCCTAATTAGCCGTGTCCTTACACCTCCCGTGTTAATTTGGAGGGTGCGGGACATTCCCGAGGCCTTCCCGGGAGGTGACCCCGTATCAGCTCCGGGCGCTTTGATCCCCGCCGGGAGCCGCCGGCCTGAGCTCGGGCACAGTGACCTCGCGGCCGGATTGATCGCGGTTTGAAGTTAAAAAGAGCAGAAATAAGGCCAGGTCTCCCCGGAGGTGAGTGAGAAGGGGAAGGAGCTGCTGCCAGCCCGGCGGTGCTGAGGTGGGAAATGGGGATGTGCCGTGAGCCTCGCTGCGCTGGCAGTGACCTCCCTTGGCTCAGCCTGGGCTGCTTCTATGATAAAATGATTAAATGTTTAAAAAAGCTCACCCAGGCACCTCACAGAGCCAGTGCCCAGGTGTGACCTGAGCCGCGAGTGCTGCGGCTAAAATAGAAAAGGTGGGAAAGCTGAGACAAGCACGGATCCTTCTGGTGACTGGATCTCACAGCAGCTCGGGGGGAATGCTCGGGGTTTAAGGTGCCCTCGGATCCCAGAATGCCAGGGTGGGCCAGGCTGGAAGGGATCCCGGGGCCCATCTCCAGCAGGCCATCCCAGAGCTCAGGGCTGTGTCCAGAACCTCTGGAATACCCCTGGGAGGAGACTCCAGCCCCTCTCTGGTCTCTGCCCAGGGCAGGAGTTGCTGAAGTTCCCCACTCTGAGCCAGTTGTTTCACCTGCCCTCACACGGGGTTAAAGCCTGGCCCTGGTCCCTGGAGCCACGAGTGCTTCCAGAGGAGTGGAAATGAATGACTGGGAGCTCTGCAGACACAGAGCAGTTGGAGCTCCAGGTCAGGGGTGTCTCAGGGATGCTGCAGAGGGCAGAGCAACACAGGAACATCCTTGGGGGCAGGTGAAACCCGTGGGTCCCACTGCTCCCAGGGAGGGCTGGCCTGCTGGGGCCTTGCTCTTTGCCACGTGAATCTAAACTGGTGTTGGAGCAAAATGTCTCTGTTGATCAGGAGTGAGAAGTTTCATTTTTTTCTGGCTTGATTTTTGCTTTTTGAATCACAGGCAAATGAGGACAAACACTGTTTTGAAATGAGGAGTTGCAAGGTTCTGTTCTGACTCCTTGAGACTCTCTGCCTCTCTCCTTGTGCGCACTCTGGGCAGATTGATTTTTTTTGACATCCTCCCCATTCACTGAGGAATTCCCTCACCTCAGAACAGTTTCTCAGATTATTTTGTTCTTTTTGCTCAGTCTCTTGCAGCCCTGATTTTGCTCCTCCTGTGATTCAGTTTGCTGCTTTGGTTGCACACCCTTGAGACAACTCAATCCTAAATTTGAGGTCAAAAATCTCCGTTATCACCAGGGCTGCTCCTGTGGAGGGACGTGGCAAAGGTGCCCCTTGGCAGCTGGTTCATGATGCTGGGAGCCCCCATGGCCTTGTTTCACCCTGGGGGTGCTGTGGGTGCTGCTCCTGATGCTCCAGCAGCATCCCTGTGCCTTTGTCAGCTGGAGGACAACACACCCAGAGCCAGGGCAGCTGAGGTGGGCAGTGTGGGACCCTGCTCCTGATATTTTGGATTTTTTCCTTTCTTTCAGTGGAGCCTTTATCTCCAAATCTCCAAACAAACGCGGTTGCACTTTGGAGCTGTTGTTGTTTGTTTGCAGCTCTCGCGTTTATTTTTCTGGCTTTCACAGATCCTTCACCTCCCAAGCCCAGCCTTAAGCTCTGGCTGCTAAGGCAGGTAATCTCGGGGCTGGGATTTGGGCAATCCCATTGAATAACTCCCCTTTGCAGCGACGCCAAGGGCTCGGGTGCAGGGCTTTGAGTGGGGCTGACTCGTCTTAGGCTTTTCTGAGCCTGCTGCGGGTTTCCTGCTCTGATCCCGGAGCTGGGGCCGGGAGGGGCTGGGCGATGAAACCTCGGGGGCTGAGCCGGAGCCTCTCCTGCCCGCAGGTCCCACAGCACGGCCAGCCCTCCCTGCTGGGGATGCTGGGTGCCGTTGCTCGGGGTTACGCGATGCCGAGCGCTGCTGGTGCAGGGGAGCAGGCAGCCAGCCCTGGGTGTAAGACGGGGGCTGCTGTGCCCCTGTTGTGTCACGTTCTGCGAGTGCTGTTTGACACTCGGAGGACTCCGAAACTGCTCTGCACGTTAGGTGCTTTCCCTGCGCCGAGGTGGGAGCCTCTCCTTCAGCCCGGTTCTCAGAGACAGCGAGAGCAGGAGCTGATCTCTGGCTCTGGGGGAGCTCTGCAGCTGGGGCTCTTTGAGAGCTCCCCAGTTCCCACATTTTTGGTGTAAATGAGGCGCTGCAGTTCGGAAAGCTGCCTGGGTAGGGCTTGCTCCTGTTCCTTCTCCCAAGGCTGGTACCTCTCCTCTTCCCAAAACACCATTTCCCGCTCGTAACTCAGGATTTCGTTTCCTCCTGTGAGCAGTGGGATATCCCTTGTCGTTCCTGCCCCTCAGCACCGTTATCCTGCAGGCACAGCTGCTCTTGTTATTCCAGAAGTAGGTTTTCTTCTCCTGCCAGGAGTTTTATCTTCAGTTTTGAGATGAAATCACTGCCTAAGGTGCCCTTCGGGAGCGATCCTCTGTGTTCCTCCTCTGCTGCCTCTTCCCGGTTGGCTCAGGGAGTGGGGACTCCCTGGAGCGAGGGTTTGCAGCCCAGGGAGGGAATGTCCCCCACGGTCCCTGCCGTGCTTGCTGTGTCCTCACCCTCGGTGTCACAGCAGCCTCTGCCCCCGGCCCTGTTTGACCGGGGTTTGGATGGCACAGCCTCCTCCGCAGGCACCCTGAGAGGATGTTTGTCAAACCAGCTGCTCCCGGCTCCCCTGGTACCCTGCCTTGCTGTGGTTTGAGTGAACATCTTATCAGCCTCATCTCCTGCTCCGTGCAGAGCTCTCGCTCGCTGACAAACACCGAGGTGAAGTTTTTCTTGAAAATCGCAGCTTTCTCCCCGCACTGCCCCGTGCCCTACAAAGGCTTCCTCCAGCTGCTCCCTCCCTCGCTCCGGGTTTCTATCTTTGGCTTCTCTGTGAGGTGGAGGGCAGGCAGTAAAATCTTGCAAGCAAACAGCTGAAACCCAAGATTTTCTTCTGCAATCTAAGAAAAACAGTTTCACTGGAGGAGCAGGTACCAGGCATGTACTGCTGCACTGCCGGGCCCAGCTCGGTGCCCAGGTCACAGCTCGGTGCCGGGGGCACAGCTCCAGTGTGTTCCAGTGTCCAGCTCTCCCTCTGCAGTGAGGATCTCCCAAAGCCTCTGTCCTGCCCCTCAGGATGAGCTGGAGGAGGCAGAAAGCTGAGGTGGAGCTCAGAGCAGTTGATGATTCTCCTTTCTGAGGATCTCACCTTGAAATCAGCTCTGGGTAGGATTCCTTTGCTTTAAACCCAATGAAGTGATTTTTCCATCTGCTGCAGCATCAGCCCAAGCTCCTGCTTCCTTCAGCCTCATCAGGCTTCTTGTTCTGGTTCCCCCAGTGCCCAAAGCTCTTGGGAGCTGAGCCACGTCCTGGCACCAACCCAGGTGAGGCATCCGTGTCCCTCCACCGACTGCCACTGTCCCCAAACCCGGGCAGTGTGTTCAGCGCTGCTCCCGAGGGCCCAGGGCTTTGTTTTCCCTCTCGTGTTTCCTGCCGGGATGCTCAGCCCCAGAACAATGGGGCAGGAAAGGGCGTTGTCCTCGGCCCGAGGTACCCTCGGGCTCCCCGGTGCCGGTGGAGCTGCGGGATCCCCTCTGGAGAGGTCCTTGTCAGGTCCTTTCCATCCCGAGGAGATCTCGGCTGTTCTCTGGCCCTGCTCTCCTGGCTTTTGGAGCCTTTCCTGCCTGGGGTGTGGAGCCCCCAGGCTCCGGGGGTTTAGGGGGGTGAGAGGTGTCCTGCAGGGGGGTCTGATCCTCTTCACTCCTTCATTTTGGCTCTTTGAGCTCTTCCCCGTGGTCCTGGGCTCCACCACTGCAGAGGCAGCTCAGAGGAGTGCTTTGGGTGATGGAGATGGGGCTCGGGTGGACCTTAACCCGAGAGAAGGGATTTTCCTTGCTGGAAGGGCAGCTCTGTGTCCTGTCCCAGCTGTGCCAGAGCTGCTGGTGTCACCTTGGCAGCTGAGGGACCTTCTGCTCCTGGGTGGGAGCAGATCCTGAGCAGCAGGAAAGCTCTGGAAGGGAAAGGTCCCAGGGCCCTGGAGGCGAGTGGGGAACCCCAGTGGGTCCCAGCTGAGTGGAAAGTCCTTGCCAGGGAGCTGTGATGCCCCAAGGCTTTCCCGTGACCTCTGGTGGCTTCACAGCTCAGCAGGAAAAGATTGTTTTTGTTGATAATTCTTTTTCATACTATTTTTTTTCCTTTTTACAAACTTCTTGCCTCAAGTAGGACAAGGGAAAATGTAAAACCAGTGGTCAGCAGGTTCCCACTTCCCACCAAAGGGTGAATGTTTACTAGGTTGGTGTTAATTAACAGAAATATTTAATTTGTCTGTTCACCTTTGTGTCCCACAGAGATGAATGAAGCCTCTTAACTAAGCAATCCTGGATGGAAATTCCCCAAGGGTCTGGCACCCATGCAAGGACTATTTCACAGACAATCTTAAGATGCTTCCCAAGTTGAGCTTTGGTGTGCTGGGCCTCCTCTCACTCACTTTAATCAGTGGCTTCTAAGAAAATAATTGGTTAGAAATGTATTATAATAATTAATAATAAAAAAATTAAAAATAAATAATTTATAATAATTAATTCTTATAAATTGCCCTTTTGGACACTCACGCCTTCAGAGGAGATGGGTTTTACCCTGTATTTTCCAAACCCTTGACCTCAGCACTTGTTTTTCTTGGTGTTCTCAAGATGCTTAACAGGGCTCCTGAAAGTCAGATTGGGTTCTCCAGAGCTGTCCCTGGCCCTCATCGTGCTCAGCGTGGGTGGCGAGGAGGGGACAGCAGAAAAAGTCACAAGGTTTCTGCTCCGTTGTGGTGGCCGAAGCGAGGCTTTTCCCACGGGAAATGCTTCCATAAGCACTGCCCTGGGAGAGGAGGCTCAGGCTCCTGTGTGGTCCGTGGCACAGAAGGAGAAATCCACCCGGAGAGCGCGTTCTGTGGTTTGAAAGTGGCAGCAATATCTTGGGTGGTTTTATTTCACATTCCCTGCCTGTTGTGCGCCAAGACACGCGGGAAGGGATGCTGGGGCTGCTGTGGGCTGAGCAGCCCTTTCCCCAGCGAGGACTGAGCTGGTTTTTGAGCTGGCTGTTTCAAGGGTGTCTGTGAGTCACTCTGGGCTCTTACTCACTGCCTTTCTCCTGCCACCAGCCTGGCCGAGGTGCTGGGCTCGGTTTCCGCGCTCGCTCGCGGCACCGCGGCGCTCCTGGCACCGGGCACAGGTAAAGGCTTTGCTGCAGAGCCCACTTCAGGCTCTGGAGAGGGGAGGAGCCCAGGAGCCCCTCCGGGGTGAGGGGAGTGCGGGCACTGGGCAGATCGGTGGTACTTGATTATTTTCTGTCACCTCTGGGGGGCTGCTGGTGGCTTCTCCCTGGGGCAGGGCTGGAGGTGGCTCCCTGCGCTCCCAGGGAGCTCCAGCAGCCAGGCTCAGCTTCCCAGGGAGCTCCAGCAGCCAGGCTCAGCTTTCCTGAGCCCTGCCAGGGAGCTGCTGGCAGTGCAGGGTGAGGGGAGGTGGCCGTGCTGGGGACACGGGGCAGGGAGGGCTCTGGAGCCTCTGCCAGGTCACGGCGGCTCCAGGACGGGGGTGGATGGGGCTGTGATGGGCACGGCCACTGCTGGGTGCTGGCCCTAAATGCTGGCCAAATGTGCAAAGAATTGAGTGTTTTAGGGTATCTCTGAGTATGTGTGGCATAGGTGCTGTCCAGGGTGAAAGCAAGGGCTGCCTTGCAGGTGGTTTTGTAGCTGGCAGCTTTTACTTCTTCTTACTCGATTATTTTTGTGAATTTTTGTGACTCTTCTAAGCAAGAGGCAAAGAATGTGTGGGATGGACCCATCTCTGTGCCTTGGGAGAGGGGGACGCCTGCCCCAGGGTCCCTCTGGGCTGCAGGGGAGGAGGGAAGGGGCACCTCTGATGGCTCAGGCCAGGAACATCCCTGTTACTGCTCCTGGTGTCCCAGACACGGATGTGGATTGGTGGGATAAAACCTTCCTGGGCAGCACAGGCTCTGCAGCCAAGGCTCAGGTGGCAGCAGAGGTGGGCTGTGACAGGGCTGCAGGCACAATTTCACAATGTCCCCGTGGGCTGCGCTCACGTGCCCTCGGTGTTTTCCACCATTGCCACAAGGGCACGTGGACCTTTCCTTCATGGTGGCTGTGTGGCAGCTCGGGGACAGCTCTGCAGCCTTCCCTGCCACCTGGGGTGGGTTTGTGACCGTGGCCAGGGAACACTGGAGCCATCAAGGGCAACCCTTTATTGACTCTCCTCCTTCTTTCCCCTTCAATGCAGGAGATGAGTTAAAATGCAGCACACCACGTGCACGGAGGACAGGATCTACCACGCGCTGGAGAGGTGTCTGCACGGGCTGAGCAGGGGCGCTGTGGCCAGCAGATGGGCTGGTAGGTGACCTTAAACCATGGCCTTCCCTCTGGGCTGCCCTCAGCCCTGCTGGGTGTCTCACCCAGGGCTCCCTCTGGGTTAGAGGGAGCTGCTGGTGCTGCTGGAGCCCCTTCCCGTGCAGTGGTCAGAGGCAGCATCCAGCCTGGCCAGTCCTCCTGGGCGTTCTGCTGGAATGGGAGGTGTTCCAGGACCCTGAACAGGTCACGGCAGGTGTGGCCCGTGTGAGGACTCAGCAGGGCAGTGGTGCGGGTGCCGGCTGTCCCTGAGTGAGCTGGGGAGAGGAGAGGGCTTGGTTTGCCCAGCCCTGCCCCAGTGCTCTGCCCCCAAGGCAGGCTGTGATGCTGCTGCATGGGCACACTCAGCACGGGGATGCTGTTATCAGCCCAGCCCCGGCTCAGATACCATAAAGAGCTGAGCCTTGTTCAGGGGCTGTGAAGGGATTTGTG
Source organism: Onychostruthus taczanowskii (assembly GCF_017590055.1). Classification (NCBI taxonomy): domain Eukaryota; kingdom Metazoa; phylum Chordata; class Aves; order Passeriformes; family Passeridae; genus Onychostruthus; species Onychostruthus taczanowskii. The sequence continues at coordinate 203,607 of NW_024499529.1, forward strand.
AGGGCAGAGCAGCAACGAGCAGAAATCATTTGAGTGCTGTTTTAACCTTTGTGCCTCGTAGCTGCATCTGTGAGCTGTGATTAAATCACTGCCAAACCCTCTTGCGGATGAAAGATTCTGGGGGCTGTCAGATTCTGATTCCTTCTTGTCTGTGCAGTTCTTTCAACCCTTTCTGCTTTTCTTTTCCCCTACAAGACCAACAAAGAGATGAGACAGGATCCTACCTGCTGCCAGCTCCCAGAGGAATCCCTCTGCCCTCCCTCACAGCCACTGTGCTGTAACACCACCTGGGGGCTCGGTTGGGGCAGTTCTGCCTAGGATTCCTGTGCCCTTTCCTTTCCCCTGCTCTGGGAAGCAGGCCCTGAAGTGTGACCCACATTCCCGGTTCCTGGAAGCGCGGCCTCGTGCTTGGCACGGTGACAGCGCGTGGCCAGAGCAGGTCGCTGCGTGCCCAGAGCCCACCTCGGCTGCAATTACCATCAATCAGTTCCTGTGTCACTCACAGCTCCAGTCCCAGCCCTCAGCGCTGCTCCTTGCCCGGGGAGGCTTTAAACCACGGCTGCATCTTTTCTGCAGCTCGTTAGCAAAGATTGGGTGTGCAGGGCTGGGCTGGGGGAGCTGTGCTGAGCCCCCCTGAGTCCCACCCCAGTGATGTCCCCTGCTCCCAGGCCCCTTCCTGTGGCTCTGCTGGGCTTTGGCAGGAGCTGACATTCCTGGGAGAATTTGGGGCGTTTTGCACCTCAGAAATCTCCCTCTCATCATTCCTGCTCTGCCAGGGATCTGCAGCGTGCCCTGGCTTTGCTGTGCCCCAGCCCCGCTGCTGCTGCTGGGGACCCCCAGGACCCCCCAGAGCCCTCCCGAGGGGCTGCCCCTCCTTGTCCCTGCCCCTCCTTGTCCCTGCTGTCCCCGTCCCTGCGTGCAGGGCTGGGAAGGGTCGGGTCTCTGGTGGCAGGAGGGGTTCAGGGAAAGCAGAGCTGTCCCCTGCTGCCCTTCAGAGCCACGGCAGAGATGTTGTCACATCCTTCCCCAAGCTACAAGTGACAGTTTCATTATTGCTGTCCTGTCCACGCTGTTGTTTGTGGCGGGGTTGATCCTCACAAGTCAGTGAATCCTTTCATCTTGCTCTTGGTTGGGCTGGAGCCTTCACCTTCCTCATTTTTCACTTCTATTTCCCAGTTCCTTTGCTTTCCCCTCTTTTTTTACCCTTTCCATACACCAAAATAACACACACCACATCACAGCTTTTTGGCTGAGACCTTGCTGAATTTTGGAAATCATCTAAAGCTTTATTTTTCTGTGCTAACTTTCACACAAGGCTGCTCCAGAGAGGGTGAGTAATCATTTCCAACACATTACTCCCCCTGAGTAAGGGATGAGGAGCTGAGGGCTGTGAAGTCAGCAAGAGGAGTTGTGAGGGTTTGGCCATTCCAGATTTACAGCCTGGATGAGCCTGTGGCGAGTGTAAACAGGAGATCTTTCTGCAGAACTTATTGCAGAAACCAAATCAAAATGAATTGTCTGTGACTCATAAAAATCCCCGTTAGAAAAGTGCTTGGGAGAAAAACTTTTCCTTGTGGAGGAACCTCTTCAGGGCAGCCCTTGCTTTGTGCTGCAAAAGGAGAGAGACCATGGCCAAATTAGAGTGTGAAGAGCAAGAAAAATATTTTATTGCTTGCTGGTGAGTAGGAAAAAAAAAAAAAAAAAAACTTCAGGGCAGCCCTTGCTTTGTGCTGCAAAAGGAGAGAGACCATGGCCAAATTAGAATGTGAAGAGCAAGAAAAATGTTTTATTGCTTGCTGGTGAGCAGGAAAAAAAAAAAAAAAATAAAAAAAAAGGAGTTTTTGGTGAAGCAGAGCCCTGGGCTTGGCTCTGGTGGGGCTGGGGACGTGGCAGATTTCACCCTTTGAGCTGACTCCTCCTGGCTCGTGCTGGGTTTTCCTGTGGAAGTCTCTGCCCACGCTGGGTGGCAGTGCCAGGAGGTGCCCTGTGCCACATCCACGTCCACCTCCCGTGCCTCAGCAGCTGCAGGCTGGCTTGCTGCCCTCCCCAAGGGGGCTGTGGCTGCCAGCTTGGGCCGTGCCTGTCCTTGGGCACCTCGTGACCCAGCTGGCCCTTCCTTGGGGCAGTCCCCAGGAGAAACCACCTCCCTCTGGCGAGGAGATGGCAGCGGATCTGGGGAGGAGGAAACAGAGCCTTCTGCTTTCCGTCACCCCGTGGGTGTCACTTCTGACGCCACCGGGGGCCGTGGGCGAGGGCAGCTCGGGGGGTGCCGTTCCTGCTTCAGTGCTTCTGGATTTCCGAGTGCCAGTTGCCCACTCTGAGGGGAAATGCCACCTCCGAGGCCAGGAAGGAGCTGCTCTGGGAGGCGGAGGAGGAAGAGGGCATCTTGGGGCACTTCTCAGAAAAGCAATGGCAAAGCCTCGTCCTTCCGAGGCCGCCCACGGCGCTGCCGTGTGCCGTGCCCGCTGCTGGCACCTCTGGTGCTGCCGGCGACCAAAGCCCAGCCCAGGCTCCCTGAGCAGCCCCTGCCCAGCCGCTGCTGCTGCTCAGGGGCTTTTGGAGCTCTTCTGCCCCAGGGAGAATTTCCCTGGGCTCTGCAGAGGCTTTGCCCTCACACCAGGAGGGTTTCCTTCGGCTCACTGTCGTGCTGGGTTTAGTCCAGTCACGCTCTGTGGGGTGCTGGGATAAGCCCAGCTTAGTCCTGCCTTTGCCCCAGCCCCAGCTTAGTCCTGCCTTTGCCCCAGCCCCAGCTTAGTCCTGCCTTTGCCCCAGCCCCAGCTTAGTCCTGCCTTTGCCCCAGCTTAGTCCTGCCTTTGCCCCAGCCCCAGCTGGGGACAGGGTGTGCCCTGGGCTGCCTGTGCTGCTGGCTGAGGCCAGGAGTGACCATGGCTCTGAGAGTGACCATGGGGCCATGAGTGACCACAGGGCTATGAGTGACCATGGCTCTGGGAGTGACCATGGCTCTGGGAGTGACCACGGGGCCATGAGTGACCATGGCTCTGGGAGTGACCACGGGGCCATGAGTGACCATGGCTCTGGGAGTGACCACAGGGCCATGAGTGACCATGGCTCTGGGAGTGACCGTGAGGCCAGGAGTGACCGTGGTGCCCCTGTCCCCGCAGCTGGGCTGTGCCTGAACTGCTGGAGCCTGCAGGAGCTGGTGAGCCGCGACGCCGGGAACTACCTCATCCTGGTGGAGAAGATCCTGGGCAAGACCAAGGAGGTGAGTGGGGGCTGGCAGGGGAGCCGCGGGCTCCGAGGCATCGGCAGCTCCGTGCCTCACTCAGGATGGGCTTTGGCAAAGCTGGCTGGGGGGTCTGGGGTCACTGGATACTGCTGGGGGCTGGGTGGGGCTGGGTCAGCAGGTCCAGAGCTCTGGTGGCACCGGTGCTGTGTCCCACGAGGAAGAGCCCATCCCCGTTGTTGGGGCAGCCCTGCAGGTCCCCAGGGATGGGCTGTGATCCCCCAAAGCCCTGCTTGGTGCTCTGCAGCTCCTCCAGCCTTCCCCAGCCCTTCCCTGGCTGTGTCCAAGGCAGAGCAATTGGAACATTTCCTGCTGTTCCTGGTGGAGCCCTCGCTGTGGCTGTGCCGGGTGTCCTGTGGGACACGGGACCGCGGGCAGGATCTGCCCTGCAATGCCAGGTGCCAGCGGGGTCACAGCCAGGGGACAATGGCATGCACCTGCCTGTCCCGTCGTGTGCCAGGGCAGCTCGAGGCATCCCTGCTCAGGCAGGGTCATCCTGGGAGGAGCCCCTTGATGTGGCAGGAAAGGGGGGGTGTTCCCTAAATCCCCGGCGCTGGGATTCCTGTGAGGGGTAAAACCTCTTCCCTTGTGAGGGCAGGAGGCTGTGGGGCTGAGAGCAGTCCAGGTCAGTCGTGGTTCTGTTCTGGTGGTGGCTGGAACTGCTCTGGCTGCAGAGTGGCCTGGTGCAGGAGGGTGTAGGCGAGGCTTTATTGCACTGTGGGCTGTGCAAGCGTCTCCTTGAGCCCTCAGGGAGAGAGTTCTGCTGGCTGTTCCCTGGAGTAAAGCTGGGATTCCACCCCAACCCGGGATTCCACCCCCTGGGATATCACACCCCTGGGATATCACACCCCCTGGATTTCCACCCCCCCCGGCTGCCTGCAGTGGCTGGGCTGCCTGCTCAGAGCCACTTCCATGGGATTTCAGGCATCAGGAGCCCCAAAGTGTTGGGGGCCTGGCCAGACCTGGGAGAAGACAGAGCAGGAGGCTCTGCCTGTCCCGCTCTGGTTTCTGGGGCTTTGGGGGAGGTTTTCCCACAGGGATGGGGGAATCTCCCGGGATGGTGGGGCCGGGGTCTCCCGGCACCTCCAGGGATATTTTGGGCGGTGCTCCCGGCCAGCAGTTCATCCCTGTGCCCTCGGGCTGTTCCCACAGGTGCAGGAGAGGTGTGACTACGACCTGGTGACGCCCCTGGCCCTGCTCTTCTACTCGGCCGTGCTCTATGTAAGTGCTGGGGCTGCTGCACCGGTCCCAGCTCCAAAATCAAGGTGGCTTGGGCTGGAGCTTCCCTGCTGCTCTCATCAGTTCCTCCCAAAAAGAAAGATTCTGTATGAATCCAGAGGGATCAGGATCGAGCAACCGTTGCACAAGATGAGAGACAAAGAAATGAGCTTCAGGGGTTTGAAGCTATTTTTTTTAAGGCTGGGCTAATCAGAAAGGGAGATGGACAATAAAGGGGAATTCTTTTCTTTACCCTTTATAGCTGGGCAAAATACACGGGCAGCATGAATGAAAAGGAGCAGAGCCTTCCCAGGAAATACTTTTTTTTATTATTATTATTCCCAGCACAATGCATCGTTATCCCAAGGAAGTCATTGCTGCCAGGTCCTGCACAAGCACAGGCTGCGTGGAATTCATCTGTGCGCCTTGTGGGGCTTAAAAAGGAATTTATATTTAGGCTTGGGCACGTGAGCCCCGCCTGGGGAGGTTGGGAAGGAGCTTCTTGGAGCTGTGCCCAGGGGATCCCGTGGCCCTGCCTTGGGAGGAGATGGGGTGGCACAGGGGGACTCAGCTTTGCTTCCCCCCTGCCGCTGCCAGCCCACAGCCTGGAGTTCTCACCAGCTCTGGGGGTCTCTGCTCCCCTCCCCTCTGTCCCTGTCCCCGCAGGCTCCTCACCTCCCCCCCGGCTCTGAGCTGCTGCTGAGAGCTGCCAGTGTCTACCACAGCTTCCTGACGTGGCCCGTGCCCTACTGCGACACCTTCCGGGAGCTGCTCACCTTCATCAGCAACGAGCTCAAGGCACCAGGTGAGCGCCCCGGCACCGAACCGGGCTCTGACTGCACCAAACCTGGCCCTGGCAGCTCCAAACCCGGCACCAAACCCAGCCCTGGCAGCTCCAAACCCAGCACCAAACCCTGCCCTGGCAGTTCCAAACCCAGCACCAAACCCTGCCCTGGCAGCTCCAAACCCAGCCCTGGCAGTTCCAAACCCAGCACCAAACCCTGCCCTGGCAGTTCCAAACCCAGCACCAAACCCAGCCCTGGCAGCACCAAACCCAGCACCAAACCCAGCACCAAACCCAGTCCTGGCAGCTCCAAACTCAGCCCTGGCAGTTCCAAACCCAGCCCTGGCAGCACCAAACCCAGCACCAAACCCAGTCCTGGCAGCTCCAAACTCAGCCCTGGCAGTTCCAAACCCAGCCCTGGCAGCTCCAAACCCAGCACCAAACCCGGCACCAAAGCCAGCCCTGGCAGCTCCAAACCCGGCACCAATGCCAGCCCTGGCAGCTCCAAACCCAGCACCAGACCCAGCCCTGGCAGCTCCAAACCTGGCACCAGAGCCAGCCCTGCCCTGGGGTTTGTGCCCCTGCTGCCCCTGTCTCAGCCCCCCTCGCTTCCCGAGCCTGGGAGCGCAGTGTCCATCCCAAGGCTCAGCTGTCCCAGGGGTCAGGACCCTGCCCCCCTGAGGATGGCGTTCCCTGGTGGTCCAGCACAAGGTGGGAGCGGGTTCCTCTGCAGCAGCGGGGCAGCCTGGTGGTTCTGTGGGTCCCCTGTGTGCCAGGAGCATGCCAGGCTCCCCCAGCCGTGCATCAGAGGCAATTAGCCACATGGCTGACGATTTCCTGGCTGGCTTTCAGTCCGGAGGGTCTTTTCCCCACAGAGCTCGTGCTGGCTGCTCCACCAGGCTGCCCTTTGTGTGAGGGACACTGGGGGGACAGCAGTGGGGCCATCCATGGGCATCGGGGTGGCTGGAGCCTCCGAGCCTGCTCTTCCATGGAGATTTTGACAGGGCTGAGGCACTCCCTGGATTGTTCTTTCCTGCCCAGACATCCCTTGTGACCAGCTCTGGGCACAGGCACGGCCAGCACCAGTGCTCCTCTTAATTAAGGGCTCCTTGTGGATGTCCTGTGGTTCCCAGTGGAGCAGCTCTTCCAATTATTGCTCAAAGCCTTTTTGCCTGATCTCGCTGCCTTTTGGGGGCTTTTGAAGAGCTGTTATCACACAGAGCACATTGCAGGCCGTGTTTAATCCTGGGCAGGGTTTGGGAGGCCTGGGGGGGGATGTGCCTGTGGCTGGGGGTGTTCCCCACCCCCTCAGGCTGGGAAGGTGCTCTGGGGGATGGGAAGTGCAGGATCTCTGTCAGGGTAGCAGTTCCTGTGAGATGGGAACTTGGGGACGGGGTGAAAGATGCTTTCAAAGGATCAAAAGGATGGAAAAATCCCAACCTGAGCTCTGGACTGGCTGCTTTACCCCAGCACCACTGCCCATGGCCACCAGGCAGGTCTGGCTGTGTCCAGCCTCCTCTCAGAGCTGCAGGGACATGGGGACACTCGTGTTGGGGACCAGCTCCCTCCTGGTGGTTTCCTGCCGTGCCCTGGCCAGGGCTGTGCTTTGCACACCTCAGTGAGGGTCTGTCCCTCTTCCAGGCTGTGCCAGGCTTGCTCCACATCCCCCTGACCTGCTGGGGGGCCGAGGCCAGAGCCTTTTATTGCGATGAGGGCAAAGATTAACAGAGAATGAGCCGCTGTCAATATTTGCCAGGAGCACAACAGCTTTGATCTGCGCCCTGGGGCTGATGCCTCTGCAGGAGGGTCGGTGCTGTGTGACCTGAGGGGGTCAGGGGGACCCCGTGAGTCCTGGGTGTCCCCCCCGTGGGTCCTGGAACCCCCGTGGCTGCTGGGCTGGGGGATGTGGTTCCCTGCAGGGACAAGGGATGGATCCTGCTGATCCATAAGGGTTTCCTGTTCTGCTGATGGGGTGACAGGGCTCTGCTGATGTCACCCGGTGTCCTGGGGACAGTCCCGGGTGGCACCCAGGCTGTGGCTGCCCACAGCAGCCTCACTCCTGCCTCAGTCTGGGCTCTGTCCCTGCAGGAGGGGAGGTGGCAGTGACCTGCTGGCCCTGGGTGACAGCCAGGGCCTGGGGGCTGGAGCAGGCGGGAGCAGCTGGCAAAGGTCATCCTGGAGCTCCTGTCCCGCAGGAGCAGGGGGCAGCAGCAGCTGGGGCTGGAGCAGCTCTCCAGGTCTCCTGCCCCCTCCTGTAGTGATCTCCCATCGCTCTGGGTTTTACTCTTCACACCTTGGGTTCCCTGCTCCTGGACTGGCCTCAGGCAGTGGCCGTGCCTTTGTCCCCACGAGGACTCTGGTGCTGCTGTTCCTGCTCCAGGCAGGGGCTCTGCCGGCTCAGGAGAGCCCTGGGGGCAGAGGTTCTGTGCCTCATTGCTCTGCTCTCTCCCAGGGATCACCTTCCAGAGGCTGGTGAGGACCGAGCAGGGGCTGCCTGTGAAGAACTACCAGAGCTCCACGGTGTAAGTGTGGCCGTGGGCACTGCTGGGGCTCGCGGTGGCATCCCCTCGGGCTGGCACTGCTGCAGCATCTCCCAGGGGCTGGGAAACTGGGCTGAGCTGTGGGAGGGGTGAGGAGAGCACCTGGGGCATTTCCAGAGCCTGGGACAGGGTCTGTGTGCTCCCTGCCAGTGACCCTGCAGGGCTGCAGACGTGGGGAGGGCAAAATCTCCTCCCCAGGGAGCCGCACGTGTTGGAGAGCAGCTGGGATCCGTGATTTTGGGAGCCACCGCCCCAAAGGGAGCCAGAAGGGAGTCCTGTCCCAGCCCCCGGGCAGCTCTGAGCAGGCAGACTCTGCACCTTATTCAGGGCTGAGCCTTTCCCTGCCGTCCTCATTTGCAAAGAGGGAAATGAGGCTGGGGACGGACCTGGGCCGTGCTTAGAGCTTCTCCTCAGAGCTGCACCTTCAGGAGGGAGATGTTCGGGCTCCCTCGTGTCCCGTGGGGTCCAGTGGTGCCTGAGCTGGGCTGGGACTGGGACTGAGCTGGGGATGGGCTGGGCCGGGCTGGGCTGGGCTGGGACGGGATTGAGCTGGGGCTGGGCTGGGCCAGGCTGGGCTGAGCGCTGTCCCTGTCCCCAGGACGGTGCTGCTGCTGAACCGCTCGGAGGTGCCCAGCGAGTTCCTGTCCATCGCCCGCAGGCTGAGCTCCAGCGAGCCCCCCCAGCACTCCACGCTGCTGCTGCTCCTCGAGCACCTCTACCAGGCCACCTTCGGCACTCACTGTGACCTGGCCGGGCTGCACCAGCTGCTCAAGGTGGGCAGGGGCAGTGCCCACCCTGGGCTGCACCAGCTGCTCAAGGTGGGCAGGGGCAGTGCCCACCCCGGGCTGCACCAGCTGCTCAAGGTGGGCAGGGGCAGTGCCCACCCTGGGCTGCACCAGCTGCTCAGGTTGGGCAGGGGCAGTGCCCACCCTGGGCTGCACCAGCTGCTCAGGTTGGGCAGAGGCAGTGCCCACCCTGGGCTGCACCAGCTGCTCAAGGTGGGCAGGGGCAGTGCCCACCCTGGGCTGCACCAGGTGCTCAAGGTGGGCAGGAGCAGTGCCCACCCTGGGCTGCACCAGCTGCTCAAGGTGGGCAGGGGCAGTGCCCACCCCAGGCTGCCACGGGAGCAGCTCCCTGCAGGCTCTGCTGCATTTCCTACCCAAAGCACCACTAGCTTGGCAAAGGAAAAGAGTTTGGGTAATGCTTCTTGGAGGAAAAATGCACGTTTTCCCCTTCTCAGGTTAGACGTGATGTCTGAAGGGTTTGTGACGTGTGTGCCGAGGGCTCTCTGCCCTTTTACCCTGCCACTCCTTTCCCATCCCAAAGTGGAGAGAGGAAGGACCCCCAGATTTGAAAATCAGCAAAAGTGCTTGACCAGAGAAACACTTGAGGGAGAGGCAAAAAAAAAAACAAACCAAAAAAACCCTGGGGAGTTTTCACAGTCATTTTTATTTCCATTGGAAAAGCCTGGGGGGATTTGAGGGGGGCGGGGCAGTGGAGGGGGGAAAGCCCCCCGTTAGTGACGCTGCTGAGTGGAGGGACCCCCTGAACGTGTTCCCGGCTCTGCTCCGCAGTCCAAGCCCCTGGAGGAGCTCTCGGAGCTCTATGCCAGCGCTGCCGATGCTCAGGAGGCGGCGGCCGCCAGCCCCGACCCCGCGCTGGCCCGGGAGCGGCTCCAGGCCGTGCTGCGCGACATCGCCGGGGCCGCCTCCTTCCCTGCCATCACAGGTGAGCATCCCGCACCCCTCCCTCTCGTCCCCGGGGCTTTCTGCCGGCTCAGCCCCTGCAGCAGCAGCGGGGAGTGGTTTTGCAGTCTCAGCCGAGTGCAACGACTGCAATAAAAAAGCAGCAACCCAGGTCCTGTTTAATAACCACACCTGAGCCACAAATGGTTTCATTTAAACAGCAACCAAATGAGCTGTCCAGCCTTTCAACAATGAGGGGTGAGATGAAAGCATTAAATCAGAAACCAGTGCTAGCTGTGACACCTGGTGGCTGTGGCGCTGTGAAGTGTCCCCTTGTCCTGGAGGACAGCAGCGCCAGGGCTCAGCATGCCCTGGGCTGCCCAAAACTAGCAGGGGGTGGGTGGCACCTCCCAGGCCAGGGGAGCTGGCCCTGGGGGACCCTGCAAAGCAGCTGCTGTCGCTCCTCTCTCTGCAGGCGAGGCCCAGCCCCGCAAGCTGCACCCCTTCCCCATCCCCCCCGCCCGCTGCTACACCTACAGCTGGGACCAGGACAACTTCGGTGAGTCAGGGGCCTGGGCTGAGCTCTCAGCTGGGCCCCAGAGCAGCTTTGGAGAAGTAGAAGGTTCCCCTTGTGCTGAGCTGGTGCTTCCCCATTCCTGGAAGGCCCTTGTGTGTTCCTGGGAAGGCTCCGTGCTCTTCCCTGCTGGCTCCAGCTCTGCGCCAGGCCCTGCAGTGAAGGCCAGCCCTGACTGGGAGCCAGGGTGGGTCAGGTGGGGTGTGATCAGCCAGAGGCTTGGCTCTGCTCCAGTTAAACCTGGATCAGACGTGGGGATGTGGTGAGAGCTGGGTGGGAAGGAAGCAAAAGCCCAGCTGGAGTTTGCCTCTTGAGAACCCAGCCAGAACCTCAAGGAGAGAAACACAGTTTTCTTTGCATTCCATCGGAGCCTTTTGTGGAAATGAAAAACCATTGGGGAGGAGGTTTCCAGCTCCTTGCTTGACACCAGGATGGGGGAGAGCTTTGGCCATCAGGAGTGGCAGCAGTGTCTGGAGTCACCACGTTTGCAGCGGCTCTGCTGGAGCCCGTGGCAGACACCTCGTCCCTCTGGCTGCTTTCAGACATCCTCAACGACGTCCTCAGCAAGGAGTGCAGCATTGCTGAGCCCCTGGCCTCGGAGAACGAGGAGGAGGACGAGGAGGAAGAGGAGGAGGAGGAGGATGTGGAGACGGACGGCGGCTCCCCGGAGCAGGACTCGCTGCTGGCCCCGCTCTGCGCCATCCCCGGTGACGCCGTGTACTCCGTGCTGGCCGAGGAGGGCTCCAAGCCCTCGCGGGTGTCCCTCTTCGCCTCCTCCAAGGAGTCCATCTCTGAGCTGACGGTGGTCTCCAGGAAGTCCCTGAAGTCCTTCGTGTCCAGCCTGAAGGACTGCATGGACAGCGGCTACGCCGAGGACAGCGACGAGAGCTCCCTGGACGCGGCGGGCCGGCCGGAGCTGCCCAAGCAGCGCCAGTCGCTGACCAACCGGCTCTACAAGCTGCTCAAGAGCAAGAGCCAGCAGCTGGTGCAGCGCCGGGACTGCCCGGGGCCGTGCTCGCTGCCGCTGCGGCGCGCCGAGAGCCTGTGCGCGTCCCCGGCGCAGCCGCGCGTCCCCGCGCGCTCTCGCTGCCGCAGCACGGCCCGGGCCAGCGCGGGCCGGCCCAGCTCGCCCCCGGGGCCCTGGGGCTGCCCCGCCGCCCCTTCCTCAGCTGCGACGAGGAGGCCGAGGCGGGCACGCTGCGCGTGGTGGTGTTCGGCTCCGACCGCATCTCGGGCAAGGTGGCTCGCGCCTACAGCCGCCTCAGGTGAGCCGCGGGTGAGCCCGCAGGTGAGCGGGGCCCGGTGCCCGCCCTGCCCGGCCCTCCGCTCAGCCGCCTCTGCCCCTGCCCAGGCTCCAGGAGAGCTCCTGCCCCTCCCTGACACGCTACTTCAGGCTGCAGTTCTTCTACGTGCCCGTCAAGAGGAGCTGCGTGGCTCCATCGACCCCGCAGATGCTTCATCATCATCATCATCATCATCACCCCCCGGGGGACCCCCCGCCCCGGGCACAGGTGGGTGTGTCCTGCCCCGGTGTCCCGGGAGGTGGGGCAGGCTGAGGGGCCCTCGGGGTGACCCCCATGTCCGGTCTTGTGGTTGTGTTCGAGGGTCCCAGGACAAGGGAAGAGATGAGAATCTTGACTCCGTGTTTCAGAAGGCTGATTTATTACGTTATGATATTGTACTATATTAAAATGCTATGCTAAAACTATATTAAAAAAGAATAGAGAGGAGAGGATCCATCAGAGGCTAGAAAGGAAAGAAAAGGAATGATAACAAAATCTTGTGACTGCTCACAGCCTTGACACAGGTGGCTGTCATTGGTCATCGAGTAAAAACAATGTCACATGCTGGGTAAACCATGCTCCAAATCACATTCCAAAGCAGCAAAACATGGAGAAGCTGAAGCTTCTCAGAAGAAAAGACCCTGGCAAAAGGATTTTTCATAAAATATGTCTGTGACACGGTCTCAGGAGCCCTCCCTGGCGGGGACGGAGAGCAGCACCAACGACATCTCCCACTACCTCGGCCTGCTGGACCCCTGGTACGAGCGCAACGTCCTGGGGCTGATGAACCTGCCCATGGGCGTCCTGTGCCAGGTGCGTGTGTGCCACGGGCAGGGCGGGCTGTGCCCCTTCCCCTTCCCCAGGGAGCTGCCTGGAGACCCTTCTGCTGTGCCACACGGACACGGGATGGAGGAGGGGCTCCCGGTGGTCAGCAGGAGGGTCCTGTCCCCGGCGGGTGGGTGGGCAGGTGTGGCTGGAGGTGCCACCTACCCCATCACCCTTCTGAGCCATTCTGCCGCCCCAGTGTGCCAAGCCCGAGGCTGAGCCCCAGGAGGACGCCCAGGAGCAGCTGCCCATCCTGGCGGACATGATCCTCTACTACTGCCGCTTCGCCACGCGCCCCGTGCTGCTGCAGCTCTACCAGACCGAGGTGGGCAGAGGGAAAGCAGGGGTGCCCTGCCTGTGCCACCGGCCAGGAGCTGCCTGTGAAGCCCCCGGGTGTGGCACAGCCACCCTGTGCTGCTGAGGCAGAGCTCGGTCCCCTCTGCTCCCCTGGGTGGCCGTGGTGCCCTGGCTGATGCTCCTGGCCCAGGACTGAGAGCAGCTCCCTGCCCTGACCACCAAGTCCCACGAGCAGTTTTCCACCCCAGTGCGTTTCCCCACGCACAAAGCAGTGCCTGGCAGTGCTGCCAGCTTTTCCACGTTGCTGGAATCTCTCCAGAGCTCTGCTTCCCAAAGCAAACCCCTCCCGGAGGCGACTTTTCCACACCCCGCTGTGCCTGGGGCGGGCGTGGTGGGGAAGGCTGAATTTGGGGCTGCAGCCCCTGCTTTGGGGCTGTGCCTGGGGACCAAACAGGGCTTGGTGAGCAGAGCCACACGGGATTTGTGCTCCCAAAGCAGTTCCCAGACCCTGCTGTTGGCTCATTGGGGGTTTTTCCCAGTGGAGTTCTGAGTGAAAAGGAGGGGTTTGGGTTGGTTTGGGGATCTGCTCAGTCTGAAGTGCAGCTAAAGGCAGGCACCACCCCAGGCTGCTGAGAGGTGCTTTGAGAGCACGGAAGGATTTTCCCCAAGTGGCCCATTTCCCGAGGTCTGAGAGGGGTGGAGGCTGCCTGGCCAGGCTGGGTCCCCTCACCCCTACGTGTCCCCTCTTGTCCCCCTGGCAGCTCACCTTCATCGGGGGGGAGAAGAGGACCGAGGTCTTCATCCACTCCCTGGAGCTGGGGCACTCAGCAGCCACGAGGGCCATCAAGGCCTCAGGTCTGTGGCTGCTCCTGCACCCCCACCCACCCTGGGGGTCTGGAAACGAAGGGAAGGGAAGGGAAGGGAAGGGAAGGGAAGGGAAGGAGGGGCTGGGGAGCCTGGGCTGCAGGAGATCTCTGAGCAAGGATCCAGACAGCTCTTCATGCTTTGGGAGAGAAACATTCCACTTTTGTATTCCCTCCGGGAGTGGAACCATGGCAAGGCCTGATTGTTTGTGCTGCTCTGAACTCGAGAATGGATTTACAGTAAAACACCTCCAAGCACATTTCCTTCCTCCCATCAGCACCTGCCAAACGCAGCTCTTTATCTTTCCTTGTTACTGCTTGCTCTTTGTGCTTTGTCCAGAGGTGTCATTGATAAAATCCCTCTTTTCATCTCTTTGTTTTACTGGGCAAAGCCAGGTTTGTGTGTGTGCTTGGAGCCTTCCGGGTGTCATTTTTTGTGCCTTTATGTTACGAATTTGTAACATTAGTGGTGTTAAGAGAGCAGAAGCAGCGGCAGGGACATCTGGCTGCAGTTCCTCGGGCACCCAGCCCGGCTGCTGTGCTGGAGTGCAGCTCACACACACAGCTCACACAGCCAGCCCCCAGCCCTGCCCCTGAGCACGCTCCTCACGGCTTTAACCAGTGGCTTTGGTTTTATGTTCAAAGCAGAGCCCATAGAATTCCCTCACAGCTTTAACCAGCTGCCTTGGTGTGAGCTCTGCTCGTCCTTCAAAGCAGAGCCCATAGAATTCCCCTTATGCAGTGTGCACCCCCTGCTCCCCAAAACCAGCCTTGGGCAGAGAGCTCTTCCCCCAGAACCGCCAGTGCTGGACCCGATGTTTCCCCTTGGCTTGTCTGGCACCGCTTCACAGCTGCAAAAAATCATCCAGGGGGGCAAAGAGCAGTTAGAAAGTGTCAGGCCCAGTGTTTCAGGCTACTGTAAGGGGCAGAAATCTGCCTGAGCAAACAGGAGCTGGCTGTGTGTTCTCCCTGAGCTCTGACCCCCCTGCACCGGCTCAGCCAGGGCCACTTTCAGTTCTGCAGAGTGGTTTTGTGTTGTGATTCCTCCCTGGATTCTCTGCTTTCTGCCTTTTTGCCCCACAGCTGTGCTCAGCAAGACCTTTCCCCCTTTCTGCAGTCCTGGGAGTGCTGCTGTACCAGCAGCCAGGGAAGGCTGGCGATGAAAACCCCCGTGTGATTTTTTTTTTTTCTTCTCCTTGTTTCCTGCAGGTCCAGGCAGCAAAAGGCTGGGAATAGATGGAGACAGGGAAGCAATCCCACTGACACTACAGATTGCATACAGCAAGGTCTGTGCTGGCACTGCTGGGGCATCTCCAGAGCTGGGGACAGCTCTGGGACTCTCATGGCAAGGACATGGAGGGGCTGGAGTGTGTCCAGGGAAGGGAACAGAGCTGGGAAGGGGCTGGAGGCCCAGGAGAGGCTGAGGGAGCTGGGAAGGGGCTCAGCCTGGAGAAAAGGAAGCTCAGGGGGGACCCTGTGGCTCTGCACAGCTCCTGCCAAGAGGGGACAGCCAGGGGTGTCAGGCTCTGTTCCCAGGGAACAGGGACAGGAGGAGAGGGAACGGCCTCAAGCTGCACCACGGGGAGTTTAGATGGATATTCTCTAATATTTCTTCACTGAAAGGGCCTTCCAGCCCTGGCACAGCTGTGCAGGGCAGTGGTGGAGTCACCATCCCTGGGGATGCCTAAAAGATGTGGGGTTGGTGCTTGAGGACTTGGCAGGGTTAGATTTAGGGCTGCACCTGAAATGGCTTTTCCAAGCTGAACAGTTGTGTGCTTCTCTCCGCTGGGCTCTGGCTGCTCCCTGCAGACTGCTGCCAGTGGCAGGAGTCACTGGAACGATGTGGAGAAGGTCTGCACGTCTGTCAACCTCAGCAAGGCCTGCAGGAGGCACGAGGAGCTCGGTGGGTCCAGGGGGCTGTGCCGGGGGGTGGGGGTGCTGGGGGAGCGTGTGGATCTCCTGGCTGGGGAGTGAGGCAGGCGAGAGTGCAGGAGACAGGAGGCAGTCCCTGGTGTTCCCTCAGCTGTGCTGTAGGCCTTGGGGGTCAGCACCACCTCAGGGACAAAGGACATGTCCTGTCCCACTGTCCCAAAGCTTCCAGCTGGACAAACATCCACTAGGGATGGGCTGGGATGGCTCAAGCACAGGATGGTCACTGGAGAGTGGTGCTCTCCACAGCAACACTTAGCAAGGAGGAGCAGCAGGTAGAACTCTGCAGCTGAAGCAGGGCCAGGTGCTCGTCCTGCATCCGGAGCAGCCTTCCCTCAGCACGCCCTCCTGAGCTGCTGCTGCAGCCTGGTTCCCTTCCTGCAGCTCAGACACAGCTCCCAGCCACCTGGCTTGGCCTCAGGAGCCTTTGTTCTCATCAGGTTTCCAACTAATCAAGCTCTGAGCCTTTGAAAGGCTCCAAGGCTCTGGGTCTGTGCTGCTTTTGGTTGGCTCTTGTTTAAGAGCTGCTGGTGTGGCCATCAGACACGTCCAGTTCTGAGACAGCTGAGGGGGTTTAGGTCCTTTTTCCTCGTGTGCCTGGTGCCTGCTAGGTGTTTGTCAGCAGGACACTCAGGGGAGTGGGTGTTGTGCCAAACAGGAGACATCCCTCATGCTCCGTGGAGCTCCCCACTGTCCCTCCCCATCCATGCAGCCAGTCCTGGGAGAAAAGCACCAGGAATGGGTTTCTCACCCCCTCTGAGCGCTGCGCTGGATGTTCCTGCTCTAGTTCAGGGCTTGCATGGGGGTGCCCTCAGCTGCTCCCTGGGGAGAACCTCTCCGTCCTTCCGAGAGGAGCCCGATCCCCCGGCCCCGGAGGTTTTCCCGTTCCGCAATTTGGCCACGGGGTGTCACTGTAATTCCAGGCACTGGAGGCGTCTCCGGGTGGGCTCAGGAGAGGCCACGGGGGAGACTTTCCTCACAGCGATGGGCAGTGGATTTTCTCCTGTTTGCAGCCCAGGGTGGTTAAATGTTCTCTCCCGCTGTGTCTGGAAAGCAGCTGGAGTTGCAGAGGACATTCAGCAGGAGGGAAGGAAAGCTGGGACTGCAGATCCTGCTGGAGCTCCAGCTCTGGGATGCTCTGGGCAGTGCAGGGTTCCCAGCAGAGCCCCAGGCCATGGCAGCTTCCTTCTGTTGCAGCCTCGAAGACAGAATGTCTCAACCTAACCATGACAGAGGTGGTCAAGAGGCAAAACTCCAAATCCAAGAAAAGCTTCAATCAGGTAACTGCAGCCCTGGAGCTTTTACATTTGTGGAGGTGGGAGGGGAGCAGGGCTGCAGGGAGCAGCTCCTTGGGGCATCCCTTTGCTGCTGCCCCCAGCTTCCCTGCCCAGCCCAGGCAGCAGCTCCCTCCCTCACTCCAGCCTTTCCTCTCAGCAGATCAGTGTGTCCCAGATCAAAGTGGACAAGGTGCAGATCATCGGGGTCCAGTCCTCCTTCGCCGTGTGCCTGGACCAGGATGAGCAGAAGATCCTGCAGAGTGTGACCAGGTGGGAGCTGCAGCCAGAGCTGCTGGGATGGGGCCATGACCCATCCATCCAACCCCAGGCTCTGAGCTCGCCTTGGGTGGATGCTCCTGCTCAGATCCCTCAGCCCTGTTCCTGCTGGGCTTTCAGCCCCATTCCTGCTGAGTTCTCAGCCCCGTTCCCATTCCTGCTGGGTTCTCAGCCCCATTCCTGCTGGGTTCTCAGCCCTGTTCCCATTCCTGCTGGGTTCTCAGCCCCATTCCTGCTGGGTTCTCAGCCCTGTTCCCATTCCTGCTGAGTTCTCAGCCCTGTTCCCATTCCTGCTGGGTTCTCAGCCCCGTTCCCATTCCTGCTGGGTTCTCAGCCCCATTCCTGCTGAGTTCTCAGCCCCGTTCCCATTCCCGCTGGGTTCTCAGCCCCCTTCCTGCTGCCCCTGAGGGTTCTCAGCCCCCACCTCACTCAGAGGTTGTTTCCTGCTGTTGCCCTGCAGGTGTGAGATCTCCGTGTGCTACAAGCCCAGGGACTGTGACCCCCTGGCACCGAGGGGATCCCCTGTGGCTCCCCAGGACCCCTCCGAGTTCCAGTCCCTTCTGTGTTTGCCCATTGCCACCTTCAGTGGGGCGCTGCCGTAGAAGAGCCGTGTCACTCCAGACCAGACTGTCCCACACCAGTCCAGGCTCAGGAGAAGGAAGAGGACACCGAGCCCTGCTT
The DNA here is from genome assembly GCF_017590055.1 of Onychostruthus taczanowskii. NCBI lineage: Eukaryota > Metazoa > Chordata > Aves > Passeriformes > Passeridae > Onychostruthus > Onychostruthus taczanowskii. The sequence goes on from NW_024499529.1 coordinate 221,083, forward strand.
GTCTCCTGCAGCTGGAGAGTCCCTTTGGCTGGTGTGGGGGCTGAGCTGCTCCTGCTCCAGGCCCAGCCCCTGCTCAGGAATGGGATCGTTGTGCTCTGTTGCCTCTGGGGGCTCCTCAGAAGGTGCTTCCTCTCCTGGGGCTCAGCAGATGCCAACACCTGGTGGGAGGGCAGGGCCAGGACAGGGATATTCCCTGCCAGGAAACGGTGCAGGTGGGGTGTGGGGAAGGGTGAGCTCATGGGGGTATTTGGGAGAAGGATTGTCCTGGGCTCAGCGTGTCAGGTGTCTGTCAGTGCGTGGGATTACAGACCCCGTGGTGCTGCTGAAATGCCAACCCGTGGCCTGGTGGTATTCCACCCGTGACAGGTCGAGGATGCTTGGGACAGTTTTCTGGGATGGGGACAGGTTTCTCAAGGTTTTCCTTCCCTTCTGGAGGTCGGGTGTGCTGCAGGGAAGCAGAGCAGGGATCCTGCAGTGTGAGCTGTATGTGCCTTGGGGAATTGGGTGCAACAGGCCACACCAGGGCAAGGACAGCTGCTGGTGGATCCGTGTATTTCCTGTGCACCCAGGAGAGGAATTCCCAATGCCTGCGGGGTTCCAGCACTGAGCTGTATTCCCAGTCCAGCCCCTGGTCGTGCATCCTGCTCCCAGCACTGTGTGCCAGAGCCAGCCCAGGGCTGAACCCTCAGTAGCTGCTGGAAATCCATCAGGAGCTTTGCTGGACTCCCAGCAGGGAGGGAAGGACTGGGGAAAGCACCAGGATTGCCTCAGGACCACCTGCAGAGTGACATTTGCTGGAGAGGGACCCAGCTCCAAACCACCGAGTGACACCTGCAAGTGACAGCAGGATTTGAGATCCACCCCCACCCCAAACATTCCAACCTCTTCCCCCTCTCTGCAAGGCTGTAGGTACAGAAAAGTGCAATATTTGAGGATGTTTAGGGGTAATCTGACCCTATGAGCAAAGACATAAGACTGGAAAAGCCTCGGGCTGTTTCTGGGTGGTTTTTGGGGATTGTAGCCCTGCTAGCAGCACGTGAGCTCATTGCTGGCTCAAAGGAGCTTGGTCCCAGTGTTCTGTGTTCCCTGGATGGGTCTGGAAGGGATCCCTGGCGCTGCTGGAGGCTGCAGGACTCAGCCACAGTGGGGTCAGTCCAGGGGGTCCCCTGATCCTGCAGGAACCTGGTGAGCTCTTGGCACTGTCCCCAGGCCTGGTGGCACAGCAGCAGTGTCACTTGAGGTTCAGCCTGCCAGGGCAAGGGCCAGAGCTCCTGGGGCTCAGGTGTCTCAGAGGGGGGGTCAGTTTGTCTGCTGGATCCCCCCATCCCTGCTGGGACCCCTCCTGTGCCCCTGGCTCTGCTCCCTGCTCTGCTGGACACCTCCTGTCCCACTGTGCCATTGCTGGACCCAGGGCTGAGCCCCGAGGTCCCCAAAGGGTTTTCTCTCTGACTTTGCCTTCCCCAAGCAGGTTTGAGGTGTGTTCTGTCCAGTGGGGCTGGAATTTGGCAGGTGGTTGTTCCTGTTCGGGGCTTTAGAGCAGCACCTTGTCTGTCAAACACTGATCTTGGGATCTTGGGAGCCGTGGCCAAATCCGTGCCAGGACAGAAATCCCTCTGGGTTCAGCTGGCCCTGCAGCAGTCCTGGGGAAGAGAATTCCCATCCCACAGAGAAAACCAAGCCCAGACTCCAGGGACTCGTACTCCTGGTGAAGCTTCTGACCTCTGATGCTTTCTGGAAATGAGAGAATTCCAGGGTTCTTTGGGGTGGTTTTTGTACATTTGTGTAGCCTCAGCAAATCTGTGTAAAGTCTGTGCTGATCTGTAAAATACTGTGCAGAGAACTTTGAAAGTAATTGTAAAATATTAAAAGTTGATTTATTTCCAGTACAGGAGCAGTATTTGGGTCAAGGAATTCCTGGGTGGGTGGGAGGCAGGGGAGGAGGCTCCAAGTCTCCTCAGAGGAGCTGACCTGGGAGCAGGAAAAGGCTCAGAGTCATTGGCAAAGACAATTCCAGGACCCATCACAGCACCAGGATTTTTCTTTCAGGTGCTCCAAAGTGTCCTGCTCACAGGTGAGTGACCAGGGATTAACCTGCAGGTAGAACCTGCGCAGTCTTCATCAGTTAAATGGTGTTTTCCACCCTCACAGGACATCCTGAAATGCTGCCCAGACTTGAATACTCTATGGTTTATTAATGCCATCTTTTTATCCCCTTAGTATGTTTTTTTTTTCAAGACAAAAAAAAAAAAAAAAAGGTGTGTTGGAGATGAGTCAGTTTAGAGAAATGAAAAAGGCAACTTCAATGGCACCACAGTCAGCTTGGCTTTCCCTTTCCCCAGATCCCCTCATCTTCTATATTTGCTGGAGCTGGACTAGAAATAGAACTGGGCTGAGGCCAGGGTAGGAAATAGAGCCACAGCATCAGAAGTGTTCGGTTTGAGACCTGTTCCCTTCCCAAGTGTGGAAATCGCTGGGGCTGGGGCTGGGGCTGGGCTGGGCTGGGGGTCCCTGCCAGGGCAGCTTTCCCTGCAGGAGGCAGTGGGGCTCGGGCAGCTCCTTGCCTTGGCCAAAGCCCTCTGCTGCCCTCGGGTGCCCGTCAGCTCCGCTGCCAAAGCAGCCGGAGGAGGAGGAGGAGGAGGAGGAGGAGAGCCTGAGCCCCTCTCCTGCTCCCCTGGCACTGCCCCCCAGGCACTGCCGCTGCCCCCCTGGCACAGCCACAGCTGCTCTGGGCACCTGTGCCAGGGCCTGCCTGCCCTCACAGGGAACAATTCCCAGTTCCCTGCCCTGTGGCAGTGGGAGCCACTCCCTGAGTCCTGTCCCCCATCCCTTGTCCCCAGTCCCTCTCCAGCTCTCCTGGAGCCCCTCCAGGCCCTGGCAGGAGCTCTGGGCTCTCCCTGGAGCTTCTCCTGTCCAGGTGAGCCCCCCCAGCTCTCCCAGCCTGGCTCCAGCAGAGGGGCTCCAGCTCTCAGGGTATCAGGAGATCACTTCAGGAGACAGTTTTTCAACGTAAGGAAGATTCCAACTGCTTCAAAACCTCCTGCCCATGCACGGAAGTGACCAGGTAGGGCTCCAAAATACCTGTAAATGCCAGAGCACAGTGTTTGCAGGGACAAAGGGCTGCTTTGTCCCTGGCCTGCCACACAAGAGGTTCTTTCTCTGCTTCAGTTTGGTTCTTCCCTTTTTTCCCCAGTCTTCTGACTGAAGGCTTTGTGTGAGCAGGGTCATACCTGGCTCTTCCTCCCTCTGTGGCCAGGAGCTGATGTTATCTGGGGGAATTTGGCAGTTCCCTGTGCTGCTCTGAGGGTTTCTGTCTGCTGTGTTTTGGTGTTTAATGACATCAGAAAATGTGGGGAACCAACCTCTTGGTGCCCCTTCCATGGGCTGCCACAAGGATGAGGCCCCTCAGTAGGAGGAGGGTTAATGGTGCTCTGACAGAGATGGGAAGGGGTAGGGTGAGGCTGAAGGGTCCCAGCAGGACCCTTCAGTGCAATGGATTTTTGGCTTTGGATCCTGAGCTTGAGGTTCCAAAGCGAAAGCAATGAGCTTGAGCAGGTGAGCAAGCACCTGAGCAACGAGCAGGGGCTGGCTGTGTGCTGCGGGCAGTGCCCTCCCCTTTCTCTGTGCAGGGAATGGAGCCCAGTTCTAGGGCCAAACAGGGGCTGGTGAAGGCTGGGGGTCTGCAGTGCTCACCGGGGAGGGGAGGAGTGCAAATCCCCTGGAGCAAGAGGGAGATGCAGCAAAGCCGGTGGAGCCCGGGCCCCTCCTCTCATCCCATGCAAAGTGTGGGGCCAGCCCCAGCCCCGCCAGAGCCTCTTCCCTCTGGAATTTGCATGGCAAACGGGAGAGCGTGGCAGCTCCTGCCCGTGCCGCAGCTCCTGCCAGCTGGGAAGCTCCTGCTGAGGAGGGACAGACAGAGGTGGCAGCAGGACAGGGGGACAGGCTCGGGACAGCGCTCTACTGAGCCCAAACCTTCCCCTGGGCTCTTGAAGGCGCTGACTGTGACCCTGGCAGGGACAAACAGCGTCCCGCGTGTGACCCTGGCAGGGACAAACAGCGTCCAGCGTGTGACCCTGGCAGGGACAAACAGCGTCCAGCGTGTGACCCTGGCAGGGACAAACAGCGTCCCACGTGTGCCCGGGTCCCTGGTGCATGGGAGTGTCCACATGGGAGCGCCGGGAAGGAGCGTAGGGCAGGGGAACGAGGAGGATTCCACGGCTGCTGCTGCTCCCGGAGCATCCCTGCCCGAGGGGCGGCTCTGGCCGGGGCTGGGGAAGGGGAGGCAGGGCTTGGCAGCAGCGCAGCGAGAGGGAGCTGAGGGTGAGGGACGCCGACAGCCTGAGCTGCCTCCTCCGGCCTTTCTGTCCTCTCAGGAAGGAAGGAGGTTATTTTTAAACCCGGGACCCAGGTACGCAGCGGTACCTAAGGCTTTCCCTCGTGCAAAAGGAATGGGAAGTGATGCAGTGCCAGCTGCAGCCCCCACGCTCCCTCCAGAAGGATTTTCTTCCCCAAACCACTCCTCTAGCAAAGCTCGGCACCTCCGACCTTGCTCTAGGCACCAGCTGGGGGCTCATCCCACCCTGCCCCACATCCCACAGGGAGCAGCTCTCATCTCCTTATTTGGGCTGGGTCAGCCGTGTGCCCGCAGCCCTGCCGTGTGCCAGCCTGCCGTGTGCCAGCCTGCCGTGTGCCAGCCTGCAAACAGAGCCCGGGCTGCAGCCAGCACCAGGGCACCGCCAGAGCCGCCAGCCCCGAGCAGCCTCACCTGGGCCCGGCTCTCGGCCCCGCTCTCCTGCCACAGAGTCACACTGCGGTGACAATGGCACCGTGCCGAGCACGGCCGGAGCCGCTCCAGGCTGGGTCAGGGCAGTCAGACTGCCCCGGGAACGCATCCCAGAGGGAACATCCTGCCCGGGCTGCGTCCCGAGCTGGCAGCGGGCAGGAGCTGCCTCAGGCTCTGAGCAAAAGCAGATGTGGGAGATGCTGCGGGCGGGAGGCTCTGCCAGGGGCACAAACACCGTGCCTGGAACGGGCCGCTGGAAAAGTGTCCTTGGAGGGACTCCTGGTGTCCCGGGGCGACGCTGTTTGTTGGGAGGTGCGAGCATCCAGGCTCCCTGCCTCCCTGGGCGGCAGCAGCGCCGGGACTGTCCCTGTCTGGGACGGCTGGCAGCACAGCAGGGGCCGTGCCAGGGCCGGGGCCGGTGCCAGGGGCGGTGCCAGGCTCACACACTCATCCCCGGGCAGCCCGACCTGCTGGGAGGGGACCGCACCCAGGGCAGGGCTGAGCCTCGTCCCCTGCTCCCGCCCGTCCGGGGACCGCCGGGGGACCGAGGGGCGCACGGGGACAGCTCTGTCACCGCGGCACTTCTCCGAGAAAGAGGAAGCTGTCTCGAAATAACTCGGCGCTTCCCCTTGTGCCCCGCACGCTTTGAAGCGGCTGCCGAGCCCGGGAGCCGCCGGGGCTCCGCTGCCACCCGCGCCCCTGCCCGATGTCCCCTGCGGGTCCCTGCTGTCCTGGCCGGGCCCTCGGAGGGGGCTGCGGCTCCCTGGGCCCCCCGAGCCCGGCCTGAGGAAGGTAAGAGCCCCCGAGGGCGCGGTGCCCCGGCTCCTGGCGTGGGGAATGCTGCGGCTCAGCCTCCGCCGTGCCCCCGCTGCTCTCGGGGCTGCTCTGGCACTGCCGAGGGCTTTGTCTGGGGACTGGCACCGAGCGCTGGATGCCAGGGCTGCAAGCACCTGGAAGGCATGGCCGGGGGCAGAGCCATTCCTTTTGTCGGGAAGAACGAGGGGAGGGAGCCGCGGTGTGCGGGAGATCGGGAATGCGCTGCTGAGAGAGCAGGAGTGCCAGCTCCCGTGCCAGCCGCCGGGGTCCTGCAGGGTCTGTGCCGGGTGTGACTGAGGGGCAGGGAGTGCTGCAGGGTCTGTGCCCGGTGTGACTGAGGGGCAGGGAGTGCTGCAGGGTCTGTGCCAGGTGTGACTGAGGGGCAGGGGTTCTGCAGGGTCTGTGCCGGGTGTGACTGAGGGGCAGGGAGTGCTGCAGGGTCTGTGCCCGGTGTGACTGAGGGGCAGGGAGCTGCGGTTCTTCAGGCCAGACTGGAGTTTTGGGGAGCTCACTGAAAGCAGAGGGGGCTCTTGGTGCCTGTGCCCTGTAATTAAATCCCCTTTTTGACCTCGTTGTCCTGGTGCAACCCTAAACCCTCATCCCTTCCTGGCTAAGGGCTTCTCTGTGCCCTCCCTGCCCACAGCTGTCACATCCCTGTGTCCCCACGGTGCCAAGAGAGCACCCCCAGCAAGGCACACAGGGCTGGGTGCCACGCACAGCGTGCTGTGGTCACTCTGTCACCCTCCTGCTGTCACCCCCAGGCGGTTCCTCTGTGCCCTCCCCGGGTCACCTCCGCTGTGGCCGCCTGAGGGCAGCTGCCAGCAGAGGCTGGGCAATGGAGAGGACAGTGCTGTGACCCTGCACTGGGACATTGCACAGAGATTTGTGTGACAGGCAGGGCTGTCCCAGTGACCGTGCTGGTGACAGTCCTGCCCAGGGAATGGCTCTGGAGGGAGGCGGGGAGAAGCTGTGCCAGCCCACAGCCCCTCCCAGCCCGGGAAAGCAGCCTGGCCCCTCCCGGGTGGGCCACATTTGGAAGTCTGAGCTCTCCCTGCTTTCATTCCCCCTCAGGTGGACAGTGCTTGCCTGGGCTGTTTGTGAGCACAGTCTGGCAGTGGATTTCAACTCACACCTATTTTTTCCCTGTGATTGTTTTTCCAAAGTCGACTCCAGGGATGGAAAGATGCTAAATCTAAAAAGCTGCTGTTTCCGGAAAACCCTTTCCTTTCCTTAGGAAGAATGAAATGTGACGTTGGCAAGGAAGTCTCCAAACAGTCACTGGTGTCCAGGAAGCTGCTGGACTTCCACAGCTCCAGCAAAGGCCTGGGGGCTCGAGCAGAGCTGTGCCTGATGAGCACTCACTGCAGGGCCAGCGAAGGTGTTTCATTCCTCAGCTGGCCCCAGGAGCCGTCTGTGCCAGGACCCCCCTGGCAGGGCTGTGCCTTCCCCAGCAGCCAGCAGGCAAATGGAGCCTCAAGGAGATGCTGGAAAGCAGAGTCTGGGCTCGTGATTCCCTTCCTTGGCAGTGAGAGCACGAGGGAGAGCATCTGCTTTCATCTCAGAGCTGCCTGGAACCAGAGCCCTGCCAGGGCTGCAGTTAAATCTGGCACTGAGAGCAGGAGGGGGCTCAGGCTGGGCCCCAGCACGCGTGGCACTGCCAGCTCTCCTGCAGGTCTGCCCACTCCAGCAGCGTGCCCAAAGGGGCCAGGAAGGTGGCAGGGCATCTTTCTGTGGGCTTCGAGTCTCGTAGCCGAAGTTTTGCCTGGCTTTTGTTTGAACAGAGAGCCCTGGGAGCAGCTGATGGAAGGGAGGGGAGCAGCCCTGCCCTGGCTGTTTATCCTTGCCCAGGGTCCTCAGGGGAGCCCGGAGCTGCTGCTGCCTGCACAGCCCGGAGGGTTGGAGGAGGGAGAGCTGCCTTTGCCCTGCTTTCCTACCTGGCTGTGCAGCTGGGCTGGAGCTCGGGATCCCGGCCGGAAGCAGAGCATGCTGCACAGACAGACTTTGAGAGGAGGGGACAAACAGACACAGCCTCTGCCTCTGCTGGGGTCCCCTGCAGCTCCGGGGCTGAGGCTGTGAGGGATGAGGGATGTGAGGGGTTAAGGGGTAGGGGTGTAGGGGATGAAGGGATCAGGGATGCTGCTGGAGCCGTTTCCCAGCGTTGGGATCTGCCAGCTGCAGTTCGGGGCAGCCCAGAGGATGCAATGCCAGATCCCCAGCGCGGCTTGTGGAGCACGGCCCTTCAGCTGCCACATCCCCCTCCCGCCCATCCCACCCCATCCCACCCCACCCCTCCCGTCCCTCCCACCCCACCGCCGTGCTCCAGCCGTGCCGGCTCCCGGAGGAAGCCGGGGCGGGCGGCGCCGGGGCCGTGCCAGGCTCCGCTGCTCTCAGAGCCAGCCTCGCCCGCAGGAACCGCGGGGGAGGCGGCACAGGGGGCGGACTGGGGCTGTCCCAGGCCACTCGCCACGCCGTGACGACACTGAGCCCATGCGGGTCCCCTCGGGCTGAGCGCTGCCCGCGGCTCCCGCAGGACGCTCCGGCGCTGGACCCCGCTCCCGCTGCCCATGGTACCCGTGCGATCCCCCCTTGGGGCCAGGGGGTGCGGAGCGCTGGGGAGGGCTCAGGTGGGCTGGGAGGGGGCACAGCCCCTCGCCGTGCCCGTGAGAGGCGCGGCTTTCTCTGTGTCTGCGCTGGGGCTGACAAACAGCGCCGGGGAAAAGCTGAGCCGTGCCGGGAAAAAAAAGCTCAGCCGTGCCCGGGCGGTGAGTTTGTAACCAAACACGGGCTGCAGGAGGCGTGGGGAGGTGGCTTCGGAGCGGATAAATATAACTGCGGGAGCGAGGGGATGTGCTCCGCGTCCCGCCGGGGCCGCGCTGGCCCTGGGCAGGCGGGGAGGGGGACACAGGGACATCGCCCAGGCTGGCTGTGGCCAGCCCAGCTCCAGGTATTGCATTCGGGGTGCAGGCAGGGTGTGCCGGGAGCAGAGAGAGGATCCTGGACGTGCTGGAGCCTCCCAAGGGAGCCTCGTTACTGGCAGCCCGGCTCCCAGCACCCAAGGGTTTGGGCTGGGCTGTCTTTAGTGGCTTCAGCTATTTCTGCCTCGCTGCAGCTATTTCTGTGCCTCTCGTGTTTCACCTGGTCGGGGGTGGTTGGGGTTTAGTGATTTCCGAGTGCTGAGAGCCTGTGAGACAGAGCAGGAGGCCTTTGGGGAGCCAGCCCCTCATTTCCAGGGGACAGCCTGAGTCACCACGGTGGGGCTGAAGTGACTCCCCCGCAGGGACACGTCCCCACCCCTCAATGGATTTGCAGTCTGACCCCAAGGGCTGAGCTCCAACCCCTGCCCCGGGGCGAAGGGGGAGAAGCCCCTTTGTGGGGACGGGGCTGTGCTTCCTGCAGGGATGAGCCCTTCTCCCACCGAGGGCAGGTGAACCGGGATCCTCCTCCGTGGAGGACAAGGAGCAGCCCAGCCTGGGCTCCGTGTGACCCCACGGGGACAGTGACCTGCCGGCTGTCCCTGCTGCTGCCCAGCGCCCTCCAGACACACCCAAAGGCCACCAGGGTGATGTTTGATCTGCTGGAACCCACCTGGTGACAATGTTTTTGGTGCCCGTGATCAGCCCTCAGAGAAGGGAGAGGGAGAGGGGCTGGTGTCCCCAGCACTCGGGATGGTGTCCCCAGCACTCAGGGTGGCATTCGCAGCATTTAGGTTGCTGTCCCCAGTGTTCCCCCCTGCCTGTAAGGATTAGGGAAGGGACAACCCTGGAGGAGGTGACAATTTCCTTGTGCACACCTGGGCCCCAGCAAATGGGATCCCTGCTTAGGAGGAAGGAGCCTCAGTGGGATGAGCGGGGGGAGGATGGAGAGGTGAGGGAGGCAGAGGATGGAGGATCCCAAAATGGGACAGAGCTTCGCCTGGGATTAGCTGGGCTGAGGTAGACCACTGGTACAAACTGCTCTGACCCTGGGCCCCCAGGCTGCTGCCCTGCAGAGGAGGGCTGAGGAGGGTTTGTGGGGTGCTCAGCCAGGTCCTGCTCAGGCTGTGTCCAGCACCTGCAGTTTGGAACAGGAGGGTTCCCTTTAACCCTGCAATTCCCTTTAACCTGTGAATTTATCTGCCAGGGTCAGGGTGAGCTGCACTTTCAGTGCCAAGTCCTGCATTTTTAAGAATAGAGCCAGGTTCTCCCCAAAACTGCCCCAAACTCTTGAGGAAGGTGGCTGTGGGGTCATTTGGGATTTTTGTCCTATGACTTTCAGAATTATTGAAAGCTGAAGGGAGAATTGCGACTTCCCTTCTTGCCCTTCCTTTTTCATTTTTTTTTCCCTGCAAAAGGAATAAATCCAGCTGATGCCGTGGGTATTTTAAGAATTGCAGAGAGGAAGCGGAGATTTGCAGCTCTGCAAAGAAGTGGGATGAATGCAGAGAAGGCTCTGGTCTTGCTGAGCTGGCAGACAGCAAAACACCCAGCTTTGGGATGAGCTGTGCCTCGTGTCTGCTGCAGGGGAGGCAGGAGATCCAGGGGGACAGAGAGCACAGAACCCTCCTGGTGTGGATCAGGGAACCTTCCCAGCCTTCTGGGAGCAGGGAGGGGCTCCCAGGGAAAGGGGCTGAGTCCAGCAGGGGCTGGGACCAGTGCAGGGTCCAGAAACGGGGACAGCTCCCGTTCCTCGGGCCAGGGATCCTCTCGGGATCTGTGGCAGAGAGAGGGGCTGGCTGGAGGGGGGCTCTGGTGCCCAGAACCCTTCCTGAGGGCTGGCATCATCCCTGCCTGTCCTGCTGGGTCTGGGATGGGCACAGCAGGGCTGAGGGGCTGTGCCCTCACCCCCGGGGAGCACAGCAGGCAGAGAACACCCCAGGGAAAAGAGGCAAGTTCTGCTCCTTTGGGCTCCTGTGCTGCTCAGAAACATTCCCATGAAAAGGGGCAATTTCTGCTCCTTTGGGCTCCTGTGCTGCTCAGAAATGTTTCCAGGGAACCGGGGCAATTTCTGCTCATTTGGGTTCCTGTGTTGCTCAGAAACATTCCTAGGGAAAAGGGGCAATTTCTGCTCCTTTGGGCCCCTGTGCTGCTCAGAAACATTCCCATGAAAAGGGGCAATTTCTGCTCCTTTGGGTTCCCGTGCAGGTCCTGGCTGAGGGAGAAGCAGTGGCTGGAGCCTGGCAGGACCCTGCCCGACCCCCCTGTTCCTCAGAACCTGTTCCTGTGCGTGTCCTTTCATCCTCCTCTCCCACAACACCTGCCCGTCCCCCCTGGACAGCGTGACTGGCTCTGAGCCTGCTGGGGACCTGTTTTGTCTCTTTATGTTGGGTTTTCCCAGGGCCCCAAGCACTGCAGCTAGCAGCGCAGTGTGGGCTCAGCCTCAGCTGATCTTTGCTGCCAGGGAGCAAAAGGAGCCCTTTGGAGCAGCCAGGTGAGCCCAGCAGCAGAGTTTCTCGGGCGGGCCGGGCTCACGTTGTTCTTTGCTAAATTTGGCAGCTGTGGCAGGGCGGCAGCGCCCGCCCCCGCAGTGCCAGGAGGATGCGGATGTGGGGAGCCACCGACACCTTCAGCCGCATTCAGCTGCTGCTTCCTCCGGCAGCGGCCGGCAGGAGCCCGGGGCTGCCCGGGCGTCTCCCGAGCTCCGGGGAGCGCCGTGCTGGCCCAGCAGCAGTGCCAGCTCCGGGACTGGCAGTGCCAGCTCTGGGAGTGGCAGTGCCAGCTCTGGGATTGGCAGTGCCAGCTCTGGGATTGGCAGTGAGAGCTCTGGGGCTGGCAGTCCAGCTTCGGGATTGGCAGTGCCCCCCTCCGGGACTGGCAGTCCAGCTCTGGGAGTGGCAGTGCCAGCTCGGGGAATGGCAGTGCCAGCTCTGGGAGTGGCAGTGCCAGCTCCGGGATTGGCAGTGCCAGCTCTGGGATTGGCAGTGCTAGCTCTGGGATTGGCAGTGCCAGCTCTGGGATTGGCAGAGCTAGCTTCAGGACTGGCAGTCCAGCTCTGGGAGTGGCAGTGCCAGTTCCGGGACTGGCAGTGCCAGCTCTGGGAGTGGCAGTGCCAGCTCTGGGACTGGCAGTGCCAGCGGTTCCGAGCTGGGGTTTCTGCCCCAAACACCGCGGGTGCTCCCCCTGGGGCTCTGTCCCTGCCCCACGGGGTCCCAGGGGGTCCCAGGGGGTCGCAGGGGGTCGCGGTGCCTTTGTGCTGCCTCGGGCTGATCCCGAGCCTGTTCCCAGCCCGGCGGAGCCCAGCGTGTTCCCGTTTTCCGCAGGCACCGTCCCCGCTGCCAGGCCATGCCCCAGCGCCGTGAGCAGCCCTGCGCCGGTGCCCCACGAGCTGCAGCCCAGCCCGGCCATGGAGAGCTCAGGTGGGTGATGCTGAGCCCGGAGCCGCCGAGGGGGAGCCGGGAATTACCCCTCACCCACCCCTCACACCCCCTTTTCTCTCTTCAGGCACCTGGGTGCTTCCCAGGGTGTTCAGGTGCTGCTGGAAGAGGGAAGGGAGGCACAGAGCAGTGCAGGGGCAGCCAAAAGCTTGGCTGAGTGTGGGGCACTCACAGCTGACAAAGCATTTGAGTTGTAAAGTAGTTCATTTTACAGTAGTATATTTTATTTATTTTTTTTTTGTTTTATAGTCATATTTTTATTTTATAGTAGTATATTTTTATTTCATAGTAGTATATTTTATTATTGTTTTTATTCTTATTTTATAGTAGTATATTTTATTATTTATTATTTTTTTATTTCATAGTATTGTATTTTATTATTGTTTTTATTTTTATTTTACAGTAGTATATTTGATTGTTATTAATTTTTTATTTTATAGTAGTATATTTCATTGTTGTTATTATTATAATTGTGTGTATTTCGGTCCATTTTCCCCCATGTTTCATTTTCACACTGTTTCAGAGGTGCTGTTGATCTCCCAGGGTCAGGATGTCAATGCTGAAAGGTTTTATTCCATTTCCAAGCCACTGCTCTTTGTTGCTGGGTTTATTTTTTGCTGCTTTTAGATCAAAGTGCCTCTTGTTTGTGCTGGGTCAAGCCTTTGCTCTGCCCCCCGTGAGAGACCCTCAGTGCTGGGGCTGCTTTGATGAGGAGCAGAGGCCAGGACTGATAGCAGAGCTCAGGAAAAGCCTCCCCTGGCGGTTACAAACACACAGGAAAAGAGCAGGACTTTTCAAACAGCCCTTTATGGCACAATTCCCACGTGCCAAACCAATAAACAGGAGAGGGACATCGGGGAGCTTCCCAAAACCCCTGAGACGAAACCGGGGGGTGAGGAAGGAGAAGCTGCCGAGACATTTCTGCAAATGGCACTTGCAAAACGAGGCAAGCCCAGTCTCCTTCGGATGTTTTTGTGTTGTGGCAGAGGTGCAGCTCCCTGTGCACACCCACATCCCTCAGCAGGGCAGAACTGGCGGCCCTGAGCCTGGGGCTCTTCCCTAGCACAGCTCCAAAACCATTCCCAGCGTGCTGGAAAGGAGCAGTGCCTGATCCAAATGGGCATTTCTGAACAGTTCACACTTATCTTTGGGGCAAAAGTGAGACTTTAGCCAAATGTTTAGATTTCTTTGCTTGGAGAGATGGCTGAGGGATCCTTCACACATTTGGGGTATCAAGTTTAGCAGCAGCCAGCCTAGCTGGGAAGCTTGCTCACAAAAAGCGAGGAAAAAGTCAGTTATTTCATTAAACCACACGTACGAGGCAATTATATCCTCTTTAAGGTGACACAATGGAGAGAAAGTTCAGCTTTTTGTCCTCTGCAAATCTGTAAAAACGAGCATGCTGCCATGAGAAGCTCTGGAAGGCAGGGAGTGAGACAGGCTGGAGCCACCAGCTTCAGGCAGGGCAGACCCTCCCAGGCTGGGTGGCACTTCTGGGGTTCTGTGGCACTCTCTGTCACTCTGTGTCACTCCTGTGTGGTTTCCACTGCTGTTCTGAGGGTTCTGGGGGCTCTGATGCCGTGGGGAGGGCTCTGTCCGGGCTGTCCCCTCAGGGTGCTGGCCCTGCTCAGGTGCCATGGGGAGGGCTCTGTCCCGGCTGTCCCCTCAGGGTTCTGGCCCTGCTCAGGTGCCATGGGGAGGGCTCTGTCCCGGCTGTCCCCCGGCTGCTGGCCTGGCTCAGGTGCCGCTGTCCCTTGCAGAGCTGGAGTCGGACATCCTGCGGCGGGTGCGGGCGCTGCTGCGGGAGCTGGACGGGCACCACCCCTCCTGCCAGAGCGACCGAGGTGAGGGACGGCCACTGCGGGCACCGCCTGTCCCAACCCCCGGGGGACATGAGGGCTCCGCTCACCCGCCCTTGCCGACCCTCTCCGGGAGGGGCCAAACCCTTCATCAGCTGCATCCGTGCCCCAGCAGCGTGTCACCCCGTGTCACCCTGTGTTACCCTGTGTGACACCCCCAGCACAGCCCCAGCAGCGCCTGTCACCCTGTGTCACCCTGTGTTACCCTGTGTGACACCGACCCCTGCACAGCCCCAGCAGTGTGTCACCCCGTGTCACCCTGTGTTACCCTGTGTGACACCCCCTGCACAGCCCCAGCAGCGTCTGTCACCCCGTGTCACCCTGGGGACACCCCCTGCACAGCCCCAGCAGCACCTGTCACCCCGTGTCACCCTGTGTTACCCTGTGTGACACCGACCCCTGCACAGCCCCAGCAGTGTGTCACCCTGTGTCATCCTGTGTGACACCGACCCCTGCACAGGCCCAGCAGTGTCTGTCACGCTGTGTCACCCCATGTCACCCTGGGGACACCCCCTGCACAGCCCCAGCAGCCCCTGTCACCCTGTGTCACCCTGTGTGACACTGACCCCTGCCCAGCCCGTGTCACCCTGTGTGACTGTCACCCCTCCTGCCCGTGTCACCCTGCCAGCCCCTCACTGTCCCTGGCTCCTGTGCTGGGCTGGGACACACTCGCAGAGCCCCCAGGGGTGACCCCGGCCCTGCCCAGCTCGGCCCTGGGCACTCAGGAGGTTCCTCTGTGCTCTGGCTCTGGAGGATGGAACTCTTCCAGCCTGGGGAGCCCCAATGAACGTTGGAAAGTTGATTTTACTCAGAGCACACAGGATGCTTTACAGCTAATTAAATTTGGGGTTGCTGCAATGAGCCATGGCACCTCAGGGCTCAGAGGTTTCTATCCCTGCTCTGGGGTCCTGGCACCAGCAGGACCCCAAATCCCATGGGACAGGTGGGGAAAGCAGCTGGGCACAAACAGGGCAAGGAACCAAACTCCACATCCTCCTTTTCCCCTAGGATCTCCAGGAGCCACTGCCAAGGAATTCCCAAAATCAAACCCAGCACAGCCGTGCTGTGTCCAGGGCCAGGCAGGGGCACAGGGTCACAGCGGGGAGCAGAGGGCACTGCAGCTGGCTCAGCCCTCAGGGAGGTCCCAGCGTGTCCCAGGGGGTCTCTGCACTGCAGGGCCCAGCCCCCTGGTGGCCCTGACCTCCTCTGGTGTCCCTCCTCAGGAATGCTGCGGTGGACCCTGCACAAGAGAATCGACCAGAACCCCAGAACCAGCTGTGTCCTGGTCAGGATCCTGGTGAAGGAGCTGGAGAGGGTGAGTGTCACCCCAGGGAGGGGACAGTGCCACCACAGAGAGGGGAGAATGCCACCCCAGGGAGGGGACTGCCACCCCAGGGAGGGGACAGTGCCACCCCAGAGTACCTGGCCCACCCTGGGGGCTCTGGGGCTGCTCCTGCCCAGCCCAGTGTCCTGCCAGGACCTGACTGTGCCCTCCCTGCCTCTGCCCCCGCAGGCAGAGCGAGGGGACCTCCGGCACTACATCATCCCCCTGCTGCACACGCTGATGTACACCTTGATCCAGGTGAGCCGGGCCTCGGGATGGGAGCCTGCACCTGGGCACACCAGCCTGGGGCAGCATCCAGGGACAGCAGGGCCACGGGAGAGGCCACCTGAAGCCCCTCAGAACCCAGAGCAGCCACTCAGAGCCAGCAGAGCCCTGGGACAGCCCTGGGCGGGCTCAGCTGTGCACGTCCCATGTCCCTGTGGCACACACAGTGCCGGGTCCTGCCGCCCGAGCCCTTTGCTAGTGAGTGCAGGAAGCCACAACCTGGCAAAACTAATGTGTGCCCAAGCTGCAGTGGGTATGGCTGGAGGCTCCCAAACCACTGCAGGGCCTGATTCTGCCCCACGGTTTGCATTTCAATCCATAGTGAATTCGGTGCAGTGAGTTTGGTGCCCTCCCAGCCCGGGGGCTGTGTTGGGGCAGGTTTAGAGGTCACTGCCTGTCACCTCCCTGTCCCCCTGCAGGCTCCCTGCATCCCTGACGAGCTCTGTGCCAGGGTTTATGACTTCTGCAAGAGGATGCTGACCCTGCCCAAGCCCTTCTGCACCATTGGGCTGGACTATGCCAGCAGGCTGCAGGTGGAGAGGACAGCCCCAGGTAAGGGAAAAGGAAAGCAGCTCTAAAGCAGCCCCGTGGGCACTGGGCTGTCAGTGGGGCTGCAGGGAACAGCCCCGTGCAGGAAGCAAGCCCAAGGACACCTGGTTTATTTTTTCTCCGTGTTCTTTTTCTCTGTTCTCACTGAAGTTCCTCCAGTTCAATTTTGCTTTAATAGGAGCCTTTCAAAGAGTCCTCTAGAGCAGAGCAAGGTGCAGACACCCTGTGATGGGGAGGAGAAGCAGGAGAAACCTGCTGGGGAATTTTGGTGCCATTCTGGGGAGCCTCAGCCCACCCCCAGCAGCCCCAGCACTCGTCCCCAGCGCTGCTTTGGCTGCAGCTCCAAGGGACACCTTCTGTCCCCTGAGCTCAGGAATGGCTCAGAGGACAGAAATGGCTCAGAGTGCAGAGAGGGGATCTCCAGCAGGGCTCCCCTCGGGCAGCACAGGAGCCACAGGGGGATTGTCCCTGAGCCAGGATGGACCCTCAGCCCTGGGCAGGGGCAGGGGCAGGAGCAGGGGCAGTGCCTCTCTCCTGATCCAGAGCCCCTGGTGCTCCTCAGATGTCCCCAAACACCGTCCCCATGCGGCCCTGGGGACAGAGCTCTTCCTGCTGCCTCCAGCTCCGCTCCCAAGCTCATAATGCCCTAAACAAAGGAAGGGAAACACAGGAAATCATCCCGGAATAGACGGGGGTTTCTTTTTCTGGAGCCTGGCCTATCTTTGTCCTTGGCTGTTTTTAGCTCTGGCCCAGTTCGTGGCTGTTTAAGCTGAGCTCAGCGGGTGTTCCCCGGCTTGGCAGAGCCTCCTGAGCCTGCAGAGCTGGGAGCAGCCCGGGCTGCCCCGAGGGCTGCGCTGCCGCTGCTCCAGCCGCTGTTTGTGCCCTGGCAGGGACCCTGTACCAGAGGATGGTCATCTCCGAGCAGAGCCTGCGCAGCGCCCCCTTCCCCTACCAGGAGAGGTGAGCTGCCCCTCGGAGGGGCCGTGCTTTCATTTCCCACTCTCTGGGAAACCTGTCCTGTCCCAGCAGCCTTGGCTGGAGCACACAGCCTGGGCCTGACCCTCGTGGCTGTGGGGAACACCCCTCACTGGGACTGAGGTGTGGGGAGGGCACATTCTGCTGTGTCCCGAATTGTTCTGGAAGGCAGGGAGCTGCCCTCGGGGGGGGAGACAGGGTGGAGAAGGGGAATATCAACAGCAACAGTGGAAAAAGTGAGAGGGGAGCTGCCCCTGCCAGCCCTGGGGTCGCTGATGTGAGTCTGCACCTCCTCCTTTCCCCACCCTGCTGCTCGCCAGGATTTTCATCTTTGCTGACCCCGAGCTGCTGCCCGAAGCCATCTGCAAGGCGCTGGCCACCGACACCGAGGCGGCCCAGGTGTCCCAGAGCCCGCGGGGCTGCATGAGCTGCGTGGTCACCCACGCCCTGCAGGCGGCCCTGGGTGACACCTGCGACACCCACGGCCTCAGGGCCCGACTCCAGGTACGGCAGCAGCTCCTCCGGGGCTGTCCCTGGTCCTGCCCTGGCTGGACACCCCGGAGAAGCAAAAGGCAAGGGGAGAAACCCCCCAGCTTCCCAGCGCTGGTCTGCAGCCCCAGGGCTGGGCTGGGGCTGAGCTCAGACAGCCTTTGAATGGGAAGGAGAGGCTGCAGCAGAGCACAGGTGGAACCTTCAGTCTGAGTGTTGGTTTTGCCCAGCAAAGCCGAGACAGAGCCTCTGTCAGCTCCTCTGGAGCCCCTGGGCACTGCAGGAACCTCTCAGGAGAAAGGTTTCAGTCAGTTTTCTCCAAACCCTCCTGGAAGGAGCTGTGGGGCCACAGTGACACAAATGTCTGCCTCAGAAACCTTGCAGGGACTCTCGGCAATTTCCGCTCCAAGGTCACTTCGTGTGCCTGCTGTCCCCATGTCCCAGAGTCACCCCAAGTGCCAGCACCGCTGGGGATGCCCCAGGGACACGGTGCCCCCCAGCTGCAAAGCTGCCACAGAAGGAGCTGTAAGCAGCCAGCCCAGCCAGCGTCTCTGCTGGGGACAGGAGGGCCTTCGTGTCCCCCAGGAAGCAATTTCTGCAGGACTCACTTGCTCCCCCTGCCCCTCCCGCTGCCCTGGCGTGGATCATCCCTGTTTCCAGGTGCTGACGGCCGCTGTCCCAACAGGCCTTGTCCCCGGGGGACGTGGAGCACTGGTTCCAGCAGGTGGTGGCGGCCGTGGAGGGCGCGGGCAGCGAGGGCGGCTGGGACCGGGGCCAGCACACGGCGCGGCTGGAGAGAATCTACCACGGCCTCCTGGGCTCCGTGCCCGCAGGTGAGCCCAGCAGGCATTCCCACGGGGACAGGGAGCCCTCGTGTGCCTGCTGTGTCCCTGCCGTCACTCCTGCCCGTGCCTCAGTTTCCCCCTTTCATTTCTCCCTCCCACCAGAAGTTAGACTGTGGTGATGGCTGGGTTTGTGAGAGCAGAGGCCTGACAGCCTCACGTCTGGCCAGGAGCTGTGGGCTGGGAGAGCCCCAGGGCTGCCCCAGCCAGCGTTCAGCACTGGGGCTCGTGCTCCTGTGTGGGGAAATGCTCCAAGCATCCCTGTTTTCCCAGGGAATGCTCCCCAGGAAGGGCTGCAGGGGACCCCTCTGCCCAACCCCAACATCAGCTTCCACCTGTGGACAGAAGATGAGCAGCTCTGTGAGTGCCCCCCGGGGCTGCGGGTGTGGGTGGGGTCTGAGCCTGGGGCTCCTGTCCCAAAGGGGTCACTTAGCCCTGAGCTTTGGGCAGGGAGTTTGGGCACCACTGTCCCAAGGCCAGGCTTGGGAGATCGGTGCTGACTGCCCCAGGCCTCCTCCCTGGGTGTGGAGGGGGAAGGAGCTGGGGCTGCAGCAGGATGTGCCCAGGGTGGGTGCTCCAGGACCCCGGCAGTGTCTGGGGCCTCGCTGGATGGAGCTCTGAGCAGCCTGCTCTGGTGGAAGGTGTCCCTGCCATGGCAGGGCATGGGAACAAGGTGATCCTCAAGGTCCCCCCCGAACCACTCTGGGTTCTGGGGCTGGAGCAGCACCGAGCTCTCCCAGTGGGCAGCGGGGCTGAGGACTGGCTGCCCTCGGAGCTCTCAGCTCTGCGGGTTCCCTGCGGGGAGGGAAGCCGGGGCAGGACCGGGCTGAGCCCGGCTGTGCCCGCCTCTGCCGCTCAGGCGCTCGGTGCCCGCAGGGAAGGAGCTGGTGCTGTTCCTGCGCCCGCTGTCGCAGAGCTGCGAGCCCGAGTGCCTGGGGCAGGAGCTGGAGCCCATGGAGATGCCGGACGAGCTCCCGGGCTGCGGCTGCTGCGGCCGGAGCCGCTTCTCCGTGCTGTCCACGGACAGCGGCATCGAGCGGGACCTGCCGGCGCAGGAGGAGCCGTGCGCGCCCTGCGCCGAGCGCTCCCGGCTCCACAGGAAGGGCGGCATCAAGAAAAAGCCGTCCCCGCTGGACAGCGTGGCCTTCCTGCAGGCTGGCAGCGCTGTGCCCGGCGGGAAGCCCCCCGGGAAGCTGCCCAGGAGGGCAGGGATGCCCCCCGAGCCCGCGGCCCCGCTGCAGAGGCTGCACACCGCCCGCGTGGTGCTGCTGGGGGACGATCGCGTCCTGGGCCGCCTGGCACAAGCCTTCCACTCCCTCAGGTACCTGCGGCCACCCGGGCTCGGGGGGACGGCGGCACAGCGGCTGCTTTGCCCTGCAGGCTGTTGGAGCAGCCGGGGGGGCTGGGGGAGGGCTGGGGCTCAGCGGGGCCCGGGGTGGGCTCGGATCCCG
The DNA here is from genome assembly GCF_017590055.1 of Onychostruthus taczanowskii. Classification (NCBI taxonomy): domain Eukaryota; kingdom Metazoa; phylum Chordata; class Aves; order Passeriformes; family Passeridae; genus Onychostruthus; species Onychostruthus taczanowskii. Next base: position 240,802 of record NW_024499529.1, read on the forward strand.
GTGTCCGGCTCCCGAGCGCTCCCGACTGTCACCGGCGGCTCTCGCGGCCCCAGTGATGCTCACAGCCAGTCCTCCCCTCTATCCGGGGGTCTCATGGCTCCAGTGCCGCACACAGCCAGTCCTCCCCTCTATCCGGGGGTCTCATGGCTCCAGTGCCGCACACAGCCAGTCCTCCCCTCTATCCGGGGGTCTCATGGCCCCAGTGATGCGCACAGCCAGTCCTCCCCTCCGTCCGGGGGTCTCATGGCTCCAGTGCCGCACACAGCCAGTCCTCCCCTCTGTCCGGGGCTCGGTTAAACGAACAACAAACGCGGCAAGGTGTTTTCCTGTGCCAAAGGGAAAAATCCTGCAGAGAAGCTGTTTCCCAGCTGGCTGTCCCCAGCTGCTTCCCCCGGCTGGGGTGGGTGACAGTGTGGGCAGCCTGTGAGCAGAGCTGGGTGCGCAGGGACACCAGACCCTGACAAAAACCTCTCCGAGGCTCCCCATCACCTCCCCTTGCTTGATTTGGGAGCTCAGGGGGCAGGAGGCAGCGAAGGGGGCCCGTGGCAGAGCAGCCGCGGTGCCCTGGCACTGCCAGCCGTGCCCAGGAGCCGCCCTCTGCCCCTGCCCGCGGCACATCTCCCTTTGCATTCCAGGAAACGGGAAGCCCGGCGAGTGTTCCTGACGCCCAGGCTGGACCTGCAGTTCTACCACATCCCGGTGGTGCCCTCTGCTGCTGCCGTGAGTGCCGGGGGGTGGGAGGCTGGGGCAGAGCAGGATCAGGAATTCCTTGCCCTGACCCCAGAACAGGGAGGGTGGGAGCCAACACGGAGCTGCTGGGCTCAGTTTGGGGTCACAGCCCCTTCAGTTCTGCTGCCAGGCCTCAGCTGCAGAGGGATCTGTGAGGTTTAGCCGAGGACTGCTGCTTTCCCCACCTCCCAGATGCTGAGGGGAAGCAGCTGCTGCTCATGGAGGGCTTTGCCTCCTTGGCCAGGGCCCCGGGTTTAGGTCTTTGAGTCTCTTCTTGTGGTTTATGTCAGGCACATCCCTTCCCCTTGGACAGAGGTAAAGAAACAATTGCATTTAGGATATTTTAAGCTGGCCAAGAGCTGGCTGTGACCCCTGACAAAGAGGCTGTTAAAAAATCAGAATTCCTTATTTTCATTCCTCAGGGAAGTTTTGTGCTGGAGCACCTGCTAAGTGAGTTTGAGCAGGGAAAGGGAAGGGATGGGGGAATGTCACAGGTCTCTGTATCTTCTCATGGCTCCTGATACGGTGAGCCCCCCATTCCTGTTAGGCAGCAGGAAGCTTCCCAGGAGTGTGAGCCACGTCCCACAGGAGCTGGATTTAGGGCTGGAAGTGGCTGGGAGGGGTTCTCCAGGACCTTCTCCTCACGTTTGGCTCAACACAAGCCCAGGAAAAGCAAACACTCCCCAGGCTGTGAGCTGTGTTTCCCTGCAGGACCACGCTGGCCCCGAGGAGCTGTGCGAGGTGGCCGGGTACCTGGGCAGGGCTGACCCCTGGTACGAGAGCAACATCAACACCCTGTGCCACATGATCCCCAAGCTGGCCACCATGGTACGAGGAAACCTTCCCGTGTCCCAAAAACACCCGCAGCCCCTGAGGAGGGCTCTGTGCCCTGCAGGGCTCTCCATCCCCAGACAGATTTCATCTCCAAACCCTCCCCAGGCCCTGCAGGGCTCTCCATCCCCAGACATTTTCCAAACCCTCCCCAGGCCCTGCAGGGCTCTCCATCCCCAGACAGAAATTTCCCTTCCAAACCCTCCCCAGAGGTGCCCGTGTCTGACACTGCCCCAGCCCACAAAAGCCATTTGCTGTGATGGGTTTTTTTGACCAGAGGACAGGAAATGGCAGATTTCAAGAAAGAAAACTTTTGCTGAAATCCCCCCAGCTGTCATTTCCCGGCAGTTTGAGCCACCACTGCCAGCCCACACAGAAAGGGCTCGCAGGTGGGCACAGCTCCTGCTCCCTGTGAGTGGCGAGGCCAGAGGACAGCTTGTCCCCCACTCGGTGTCCAGGAAGGTGTGAGACCTTGTGGCAGGGTTTCTGAGAAGCGCCGGGGGCTGAGGCAGCCTGTGCTTTGCCCCCAGCCTTCGTCGCCAAGCAGGGCCCTGGTGACCGACCTGTTCCTCACCGATGTCATCGCCTACTACGCCCGCATGGGCACCCAGCCCGTCTGCTTCCAGCTGCACTCTGTCAAGGTGGGTGGCACAGCTGGCACAGCCCTGCAGGGGCTGGCAGAGCCGTGCAGAGCCAGCGGGCTCTGGGGCTCCCAGCAGATCCCAGCCTGGATCCCGTTCCCCCAGCCCATCCCTCCTGCAGCCCGTGACCCTGGAGCTCAGCTCAGCTGGAGCCAATGCCCCTGGCAGGGACATGTGGGGATCTCAGCTCAGCAAAGGGAGCCTTGAAATCCCCCACAGGGTCACGGGTGTCCTGCTCAGCAGCCTGTACCTCCCCTGCTCCAGGTGCTGGGAGCGAGCAGGGCTCTGCTGAGCAGCTTGGCCAACACCTCCCTGTACCTGCAGGGCTTTGCAGGGCTTCCTGCAGCACCATTTGATTTATTTCCTGCCAGCTTTGCTCTGAGGTGGTATCAGAGCGAGGCCTGGCATTTGGTAGGAGAGCAAAGGAGGGCTAAATTCGGGCATACAACATTAACCCTTCCCTCCCTGCTCCTCTGGCAGCTCTGGCAGCCCCTCCAAAGATCAGGCACATGAACAGAGCTCCTTTTAATCTGCTCACAGCCACTGTGGCACCTATTGCAGCTCAGGAGGAGCCCCTGCACGAGGCTTGCAAAGAGCTTGGGTCATTCCTGGTGGAGCATCCCCAGGACTCTACTAATAACCAACAGCCTGCCAGTCCTTGGAGCACCTGGGCCTCGGGCTGTGCCTGGGCATTTGGAATTTCTGCAGAAATGTTCTCCACTCATTTGTGCTCAGAGGTGAAGGCCGGCAGTGGGGGTGTGGGAGGTTCAGGCAGGGCACAAGGAGTTTGAGACAGAGCCCCGAGCTGCTCTCCTGCCCTGCAGGGTGTGGGGCTCTGCTGCACCCTGCCCTGCTCTCCCTCCTGGGTGAGGACCCCCTGCTCCTGCCCGGCTGAGGGAGCTGCCCCAGTGTGAGCCCAGGCCCACAGGAGCTGGGCGTGGGGCCAGGCTGGGACAGGAGCTGCAGGACCTGCTCTGCACATCTTGGCCAAAACAGCCCCTTGAAAAGGAAACACTCCCCAGGGCTGCGGTGGGCTGGCCATTGAGGTTGGGTCAGAGAGAAACGGCGTCCCCTGAATGAAGCTCAGCAGCAGCTCAGCCTGGCCGGGGGAAGCGCTCACGGTGACGAGGGAGTGGCATCTCTGAGGGCACAGTGACATCCAGTGGTAGGGGACACTGCCTGTCCCGCGCTTCTGGCAAGGCCCACCACCCTCCTGGAGCTCAGGAAATGGAGCCAGGACAGCTCCCCCAGCCCGAGGGAGCCCTGAGCACCACGGGCAGCTCCCAGCTCCCCAAGGCTGCTCTGGAGAAGCTGTCCAGGCTACAAGCCCCATGTGACACCTCAGGGTGACAGAGATATCCTTAGGGGTGTTCCTGTCAGGGGTGTTCCTGTCAGGGATGTGTCTCAGGGATGCATCTCCCAGGGCTGTTCCTCTCAGGGCTGTTCCTCTCAGGGCTGTTCCTCTCACGGCTGTTCCTCTCAGGGGTGTTCCTCTCAGGGCTGTTCCTGTCAGGGATGTTTCTGTCAGGGGTGTTCCTGTCAGGGATGTGTCTCAGAGATGTGTCTCCCAGGGCTGTTCCTCTCAGGCTGTTCCTCTCAGGGCTGTTCCTCTCAGAGATGTGTCTCCCAGGGCTGTTCCTCTCAGGGCTGTTCCTCTCAGGGGTGTTCCTGTCAGGGATGTTCCTGTCAGGGGTGTTCCTGTCAGGGATGTGTCTCAGAGATGTGTCTCCCAGGGCTGTTCCTCTCAGAGATGTGTCTCCCAGGGCTGTTCCTCCAGGGCTGTTCCTCTTTCAGCTCCTGTTCCAGGACCCAGCACAGGACCCAGCTGAGGACGTGTTCCTGACGGAGCTGCTGACCCAGGTGCAGGACAGCCCGTCCCACAGAGGTGTGTGTGTCCCACCAGCCCCAGCCTGGACAGGGCTCTGCCACCCCCAGGTCCCACCCACGCCCCCCTCAGCCCGCACAGCTCCAAGCCATGGGCAATATTCCTTGTTCCTGGCCTCCAGCTCCCTCCTGGGCCCGGAGATCAGGCTGGTGCAGCCCCTGGTGGCCGCTGGCTCCTGGCTCAGACAGGGTTTGCAGTCTGTGCCTGTGCTTGGCTCCAGCACGCACCAGCTGGGCCTGAGCCCTGATTTAGTTGGGGAAAGAAGCTGGCCTTCACAGCCAGGTGTTTTTCCTGTAGAAATCCAGTTCCTCGAGCTGCCAGGGATGGAACAGGAGTGCCGGGAGGCTGTTCCAGCAGTGCCACCCAGCTCCTCTGTCGGTGCACTCTGGTGCCAGTCCAGTGGGTGTTTGTCACTGAGATTGGCACAGAGCCTGCAGTGAGTCTGTGCCACTGGCACAGAGCCTCAGCTCCCAGGAAAGGGACAGAAGGGACAGAGTGTGACAGAAGGCCATGATGGGACACCAGGGGGGCTCAGTCCAGGGGGGATCCCTCTGCTGAGCACAGACAGGTGGGAGGAGGGAGAGTCAACCCCACCTGGTTCTCTCCTGGCAGAGCTGAGCACAACCAAGAGGAAAAGCACCCTGGATGGGCCTGGCATGGACCTCACAGTGACCTACAGGAGGGTGAGTGGGGCTCCTGCACTCCAATCTCTGCTCCAGCAGGGCACAGATCTCCGAAAGGGGACTGACCCTCCCTCTGTCCTGTGGGATTGCTGTCCAGGCAAGGGCAGAGGGGCTGTGCTGAGCCTGTTAGCTGCCCTGTGCTTATGCCAAGCTGTGCCCAGCCCTCCCCAGGCCAGGGCACTGCCAAGGCACTGCCAGGACACTGCCAGGGCATTGCCAGGGCACTACTAGGGCACTGCCAGAGCAATGCCAGGGCACTACTAGGACACTGTCAGGGCACTGCCAGGGCATTGCCAGGGCAGTACTAGGACACTGCCGGAACATTGCCAGGGCTCTGCCAGGACATTGCCAGGACATTGCCAGGGCACTGCCAGGACACTGCCCCTTGCCCGCAGGTTGTGCTCAGTGACCGGCAGAAGGAGCTGGCCCTGTCCCTGCGCTCCACAGGCCTGCTGATGAAAGCCATCCCTGCTGAGGAGGCTGAAGGTGGGTTCTTCCTCCTTCCTGAGGTTTCTGGTGCTCAGTGCAGTGGATCTGGCCACAGTCCTTGGTGCCAGCTGTGTCTGGGCTCTGGGGGTGGAATCAGTGACAGGAATATTGGTGTCCCCATGGTCTGGTGGGGGTTTTGTCAGGAATGACGTGTCTGAGGCTCAGACAGGATTTCAGCATCTTCCCTCTGCTCCAGCCTTCCTCATTCCGCTGGCCCTTAGCACAGCCTCTGAGCTTTCCACCCAGGCACAATCCCACACAATTCCTGTGCCCTTGGAGCCTGCTGGAGTCCCATGTGTCCACAGTCAGTGACCCAAACGTGGGGCAGGGCCCCCGAGAGCTGAGTTGAGGCTGTGCCATGGCCCCAGACCAACCCTCTGCTTCTGTCCAGACCTGGGCTGCCTGACTGTGACCATCACCGAAATCATCAGGACCAGCAACTTGGCAGGACGCTCATTCTCAGTGAGTCCCCGTGGGATCCTCAGGGCCAAAATCCCTTCAACAGCAGGGAAAGGGGCAACCCCGGGGGGAGGAGAGGGCTTTGGGGCCACCCTGTGATTATTTCCCATGGAGAAGTCTGGATGTTTGAGCCAAAGCCCCAGACACCCTGGGTGTCATCCCTGCTGGTCACTCTCATCCCTGCTGGTCACTCCCATCCCTGCTGGTCAGTGCCATTCCTGCTGGTCACTCCCATCCCTGCTGGTCAGTGCCCTCCCTGCTGGTCAATCCCATCCCTGCTGGTCAGTGCCAGGTTCTGAATACAGAGAAAGGATTCTCTTTGTGCCACATCTGAGGTTTAAAAAAGAATACCAGAGAAATGCCATTTTCTGTCCCTGTCACACCCAGCACGCAGCCCAGGGCAGGGAGGGACAGCCTCAGCAGGCTCTCTCTCCTCTGCCCATCCAGGCTGTGGCAAACAGGTTCAAAACACGGAGTATCAAGGTCAGGAGCCCAGAGCAGAGACCCTTCACGGTGCAGCTGGACAAGGACAGCAGGAGAACCTACAGGGATGTGATCGGGTGAGAGCCCTGCGGTGCCAGCTCTGCACATCTGCCTGCATCCCCTCCTGTCCCTGGTCCTCACCCGTGACAAAACCCCTCGTTCCTTCTCCAGGGACAGCAGGGCACGCTGGGGCTCTCCTACATTTGTGTTTTCAGGAGAGGGTGTGAGGAATAAAATGATTCTTTACACAAGAGGTGCTGTTGAGGCAGGAGAAAAGCAGGCACCTCCAGGGGCAAGCAGAGCTCAGATCTCCCGAATGATGAATTGTACCAGGGTGCTGATGCTCTCTGCACTGCCTGCATCCCTCCCCCCGGGGTCTCCAGCAGGTGCAGGTGGGGGAGAGGACCCAGCCCTGTGGACATGGCGGGGTTAATGTGCCTGGGAGAGCTGCAGGGACATGGAATGTGCTGGTGGTTCAGGGTCCAGCCGACATAAACTGAATTCCTGAGTCACACTGAGCCAGGCTCAGGACCTCGGGTTTGCGTCAAACACTGACAGCTCATCTCTGCAGCCAAACCCAGCCGCAGAAAGCACAAATGCAGCTGCAGGTGGCCGTGGGAGAGCTGGGGTTTGCTCGGGGATCACATCGGAACATGCCACAGTAAATGTGTTCTGTGCTCTTCCAGCCTGGAGGTGTCTCCCTGCCTCGAGCCCAGCTACTGCCTGCAGAAGACGAGGACCACGAAATTCAGCCCTCAGGAAACAGAAGACGTGGGGCTTGTGAAATACCTGCCCAAGTCTCTGCTGCTGCCCATCAACACTTTTGCAGGAGTCATCCCCTGAAGGAGACGGGAGAAGGTGCTGTGAGTGATGACACGGGGTCAGCACAGAGGACACGGGGAAAGAAAACACACAAAAAGCCACCAGTGGTGACTTCACACGGCAACGGTGTGAAGAGCTGCCCCAGCAGAGGTGGATAGGCTCGGAGGGCACAGCCATGCCCTGCTGGTGACAGTGTGACAATGGCCCCATGCCCCCGCCAAGGGCACAGCCGTGCTGCAGGACTGAGCTTTCACCTTTTGCACAGGTCAGGGAAAAGCTTTGAGCTCTCCATTCGGGAAGAGTGAGGAAGATCCGTGCGAGGTGGTGCTGCCTGTCCTGGGGAGCCCAGGGCAGCTGGCAGCAGCAATATTTCTTTTGGAGATGTCTCACAGCCCAGAGGGGCCAGGTTTTCACCTCATTGTTGGTTCTCCCCTGTGCCAGACTGGGGCAGCAAACATTGTGTCCCTGGAGGAAGCTGAGGGGTGGCAGGACCTCTCGGGCACCTCAGGAAACCCCTGCACGAGCAGCTCTTGTTGTTGGCATCGTGTGGGCTCTAAGGGGTGACCCCTCTGCACCCCTCTGCCTCTCCAGGGCTTCCCCGTGGGGTTTGCACACACCAAGAAAAGGCTCAGAAAGCCAAAAGGCTTGGAGCTGGGCTGGGCTGTGGGCTGGTGTCCAGAGTTTGTTCTGTACAGCTGTAAATGTTGTAGATGGATGATAAATTATTTGTATAGGTGTCGTGGATGACTTGTACCGGAGGGTGCAATCCTTTCAGTGCCAATTGAAGGAAATTTAGACAAACCCAAGCCGAAGCTGCCACTTGGTGGTTGTTGTGTGTTTGCACGTGGCTGGGCTGCTCAGGAGCTCCACCTGAACGTGAGGTTCAGTTCTTCCCTGAACAGATTGTCCAGGGACCGTGTGGAGCGTCCCTCACTGGGGATATTCCACACCCGCCTGGACACAATCCCGTTCCATGTGGCTCCTGTCCGTGTTCCCCACGCCTCGGCGGGCCGGGATGAGGGTGAGCCCCGGGCTGGTGCCCTCCGAGCCCCCCGGCTTGTGCGGGGCCGTTGGAACGGGTGAGCGCTGCGGCCCCTTCCAGCCCGGGCCATCCCGGGATGCTGCGCGAGGGGATGCGCCGGGCCATTCCCGTTCCGATCCCGGGCCATTCCCGTGCCAGTCCCGAGCCGATCCTCTGCCGGTCCCAGGCCATTCCCGTGTCAGTACCGGGCCATTCCCGTGCCATTCCCGTGTCAGTACCGGGCCATTCCCGTGTCATTCCCGTGTCAGTACCAGGCCATTCCCGTGCCGGTGCCGAGCCATTCCCGTTCCGATCCCGGGCCATTCCCGTGCCAGTCCCGGGCCGATCCTCTGCCGGTGCCGGGCCATTCCCGTTCCGATCCCGGGCCATTCCCGTGCCGGTGCCGGGCCGATCCTCTGCCGGTCCCGGCCATTCCCGGCCCGGTCCGCAGACGGCGCTGCTCCCCGCCGGTGCCGGGGCGGGGCAGCGGCCGGGCCGGGGCCGCCCCGGTGCCGCAGGTGCGGCCGCTCCGCCCCGCCCGGAGCGGGGCCGGCGGGGAGAGCGGCGGGTGAGGACATGCGGCGGGATGAACGAGCGCTGGGACGTGGGCCGGGCCCTGGCGCTGGCCGCGCTGTTCCGGCTGCTGCAGGGCGCGGCCCGGGGCTGCTCCGAGCCCTTCGTGCCGCTCTACCTGCGGCTGCTCGGGCTGCCCGCGCCGCTGGTGGGGGTCGCGGCCGGGGCCCGGCTGCTGGCGCCGCTCGCCGTGCCGCTGTGCTGCCCGCGGGGCCGCGCCCGGCGCCTGCTGCTGCCGGGCTCGGTGCTGGGCTCGGCCGGGGCCAGCCTGGCGCTCACCCTCATCCCGCCCGCGGGGGATGCGGGGGACACGGGCTGTGACCGCAGCCTGCAGCTCGGCCTGCCCGGCTCCCTGCCCTCCGTGCTGCCCTCCGCTCTGCCCAGCCCGGTGCCCGCCGCAGTGCCCAGCCCGGTGCCCAGCCCCGGCAGGAGCAGTGACACAGCGCTAAAGCCGAGCGCTCTGCCGCACACCAGAGCCGTGCCAGGGGCAGCGGGGACAGCGGGGACAGCGGGGACAGCGGCTGCTGACGTGTGGGCAGCGAGCAGGAAGCCCGCTCTGGGCAGCTCAACCTCCCAGGGCGTGTTGGGCACGGCAGGTGCGCTTCAGGAACGCGGCAGAGGGACTGGGGAAGGTGATCCAAAGGGAAAAGGCTCCTTGGATGGTCCCTCTGGCTGGACAGTGAAAGGCATCGACCAGCCGACTCCGGAACCAGAACGGCCGGCATCCTACGGCGCTCCCTTCCCTGGGCTCCAGGAGGAAACACCAGGCTCTGCTGCCACCACCGATCTTGCTGAATATGCTGAGGAAGGCCTAAATGCTACTCAGAGTAATGAGCCAGCTTTGTTTAAAACAGCTCTTCCCGCTGTTGGAGAAGCCCACGTGTCTGAAAACCTTTCGGACTCTCGAGATGTCAGCTTGGAGGCAGTGCAGAGCATCTCCCAGCACACAGAGTACCAGGTTTTTCTCATGGTCCTGGGCGCTGTGGTGCTTTGGGAGCTGTTGGCCACTTCCCTGGAATGGAGCATGGATGAGAGTGTCTACGAGTACCTGGACTTTGTGGACGCCACGGACAGGTACCAGCAGCTGTGGCTGTGGGGCTCCGCGGGCGCGGCCGCCGGAGCGTGCGGCGTGTCCGTGCTGGTGGATCGGCTGGATTGCTCCCTCGGCGGCTCCGTCCCCCGCCTCGCCGTGCACTTCTACGCTTACGCTGTCCTGGCGATGCTCTCCCTGATGGTCAGCGTCTTCTTTCCCTGCCACGCTGCCAGGCAAAGCGCCCGCGCTGCCGGGCTGGCCAAAGCGCTGTCCGTGCTGCGGGGGCACGGCCGGGCGCTGCTCTTGGCGGGCACCCTGTTCCTCGTGGCCGCTGCCAGCTCTGCCAGCCACACCTTCCTCCTGTGGCAGCTGCAGGACCAGGGCAGCAGCGAGCTCCTCCTGGGGCTCTGGGTGTCGCTGGGGCCGCTGGCAGAGCTGGCCCTTCACCCGCTCGGGGCGCGGCTGCTGCGGGCGCTGCCGGGCGGCGGGCTGGAGGTGCTGAGCCTGGGCGCGCTGGCAGCGCAGCTCCTGAGCTATTCCCTGCTCCGGGCGCCGTGGGCAGCGCTGCCCGTGCAGGCGCTGTCCGGCCTCGGCAGCGGGGCGCTGCGGTGGCGGCTGGAGGGGACGGTGGCGGACGTGGCCCCGGCGGGCTCGGAGCGCGCCCTGCTCGCCCTGCTGCGGGCGCTGAGCGCGGCCGGGGCCGGCCTGGGCAGCCTCGGCAGCGGCTTCGTGGTGCAGCGCCTCGGGCTGCCCGTGCTGCTCCGGGCCAGCTGCGTGGGGCTCGGGCTCTGGGTCCTCGTCTTCCTCGTTGTCAGATCCAGATTGCCCCGGCAGAGAAAAATTAATTATTCCCGGCTCCTGGCTGCTGATTCCAGTGAAATGAGTGACTCAGAGGAGGAGAACGAGAAGGACTGGCTGGTAAAGGCTATGAAGGATGAGGGCTTTGACAGGAATTGGATACAGCAGCATGGGATCAAGTAGTCTGTACGTAAATCTCTGGGGTGGAGTGGGAACCTGGTGTAATGATAATATCCAGAAACCACCATCAGTTCGAAACTGCTAAATATATAGAGGCTATATCTGGCATGAGAGATTTTTATTTTTAAAAAAAGCCCTATAAATCTTATTTTCTTAATTTATAGCATTCTGCATTTTTGTAATTTCTCCTTTTTAACTTGATGATTTTGCTTCCAAAATCTCCAAAGGCTATTTCAGGTGTACATTGACTAAATGAATATAGCTGAGTTTTTAGTCAAAAACCAAACTTGGATTGTTGCTGCCAGGGCTGCTGCTGAGGCTGAGTGACAGTTGTGACCTGGGCTGTGACACAACCAAATGGAAATAATTGACACGCTGACAGCACACAGAACCTTCCAGGGTGGCTGTGAACTCTGCACTTTTTAAGGGATGTGAATAAAAACCTGGTTCATTTGTAAGACAAGGTTTATCCTCAGACCACCCGCCGTGTCGTGCTTTGTGATTTCGGTGGGCTCCTGCTCGGAATCTGCTGGGAGAACCCCCCGGGTGTGCTGCGAGCCCGCGGCTGGCCCAGCCCTGCCGGGCACTTCCTGGCGCTGCTTTGAGGTGTGCCCGGCGTTCCAGGTGGCAGGAAGCAGCCTGGCCGCCCGACAGCTGGCACTTGTGCGGGCTGGGGATTTCCGGAGGGCGGGATGGAATACCTGCCCTGGATCCTGAGCAGGGTCAGCCAGGCAGGGACAGCCACCACCCCAGAGAGAGAAGGGGAATTCATTTCTGTCCCTCACTAAGCAGGGAACCCCCAAAGCAACCCCTGGGCACAGATGCGCGAGCAGAGAACAGCACTCGGTCCGTGCCAGAGGATCTCCTTCACACTGAGTTATCCCAGGTTATTCCCAGCTGGAAGCCACTGGTTTCCAGCCTTCCTCTTTTAACCCGTTCCTGGGTTAAACCTCCTCACCTGCTCTGCCTTCAGCCCCAAGGCACAGATTTCAGCCCCTCTGAAATAGTAATTTCTGCTTCTCAATGGAAAATCGGTGGTCTGGTGTCACCAAAAGATCTTAAACGGGGTTTAAATGAGCCTTGGAGTCCCTCAGCCACAGCAAAGGCTGCTCTCAGTTATCAGGGACTCCCTGGTCAGGGGACCGCATCCTTCCTGTGCACAGGGATGGATTTCAGTCACATCTGCCCGAGTGGCTCACAGGCCCCGAGACAGGCAGCTGCAGAAAGCAGAATATTTATGGAGATGCATATTTAGTGTGGCGTATGCAAATGGCCTGGCAGTGTGTCACCCTGCCGCGTTGTGGGCTCGGCAGGAAGCGCTGCAGACAAGGAAAGGACTCCCGGGCGATCATTCCTTTCTCTGCGTGCATCGATCCCGCATTATCTGTACATCAGATGCTTTCAGGGCAATTAGCTCCCTCTCTTCTGGCGGCGAGCCTCTGTGCCAGCACAATGCTCTGCTGGAATGGCTCTATAGATAGAACTGTCCCCGTGCCAGGAATAGCTGGAACTTTTTATTAAGATGTTATCTTCTCCCGGGAATTCAAACACGAGTGGAGCAATTTTGATGTCAAGAATTTCTGCCGGTCTTATTGCCGTGTAGTACCTGAGGAACAAAGCGTGTTAATGGGGGATCTGCCTGCAGTCAGGCTCATCCCCGCACGCAGCACATCCTGAGCCTTTGTGAGCGGCTCAGAAAGAGCTGGAACGCTTTGAAATGCAGCTGCTGCTTCAGCTGCCAGCGCTGCCCTCGTTAGAAGCCGATTACCTGGGTGAGCCGTGCCCTTTTCATCCGCCTCAGCACAGCAGCAGCTGCTGGAGTCCAGATTCACTGGGAGAAGCCTTGCAGTGACAGGAGCCTGTCCATCCTGGAGCTGTGCAGAGGGGTGACTCCCCTGAAGCTGCACCGAATGTGTTTAATGGATTGATAATCTTAAAAAAAAAACCAACCCTTTATTGTGCAAGATTATCACACTGACATTGAGCTTTGGGCATCCCCTTAAATCCTGCCCGTCCACAGCACGAGCACCTCTCCCTAAGGAGGGGCAGGGGAAGGTCCCACTGAAACTCCTCAGAATTCCAGGACCTGGGGGAGGCTGCTCCTGTCCCTGATTTGCACTTCCCTCTGCACGGAGGATTTGCCCCGGAGGATTCCATCCAACCCAGCAGCTCCAACGGTGTGTGAATTGTATCCTGGCTGTGGGTGACGCTGGGCTGTCTGATTTACTCCTGACAAAGTGAGCCTAGAAAATGCATCAAACTCAAGTTCAGCCCCCAGCAGATCTGGCTGCTCGCAGCTGAAGTCATCCTGGAGAGTGCTTGCCTGAAGAACTGATTAAAATATTTGCAGGTTCATTTTCTCTGTGCTTCGGAGCGACCAAAACAAGGTGAGTCACTGCAGCCCCGCTGGCTCCAGGGCTGGGGTGCTCATCATTCCATCAGCTGAGAGGCTTCATGGCTCTCCTTCCCTGCACACCCAAACCAGGCTGGGAGCCGGCAGTTCCGTACAACCCCGGGGCATTCCTGAGCGATTCCCTGCAATGCTGGGGCTCCCTGGTTGTCAGGGGTCACCCTTCCAGCTCACAGCCCACCTCCACGGCCTCCTGGCTTCGTGCTGCTCCTGGGAGAGTGCTCCTGCATTTTCAGAGGTGCTGCTGCTTCATTTCCATCCCAGAGCAGCAGCTCACACATCCTTTCCCCCCATTTTCAGACAGAGACTCTTAATTTCTGCCTCCTTGTGTTTATATTGCGCAGTGATCCCCAAAGAATGAAGCACCATCTCTCTGGCACGTGTTCGGCTTCAAATCCTTTGGCTGGGTCAAAAGCCGGGGGCTCCTCTGGCTGTTGCAGGTGAGAATTCCAGGATTTTGCTCAGGTTTATGTTTCACTGTCTGGAGCTGAGACTGCTGCGAGCAGAGCCAGGGGCTGGTTCTGGGCAGGGGCCGATCCCCCAGACCCTCCCTGTGTCACCGTGTCCCTGCTCTCCAGCCAGTGGCACTTCCCAAAGTGTCCCTGAGCCCTTGGACCTGTGCATGGGGACACCAGTGTCACCTACAGAGACGTCCTGGCCCAGAAGTGTCCCAGCAGAGGACCCTCGTGTGTCCCCTCAGGGTGTTCTGGGGCAGGGGTGTTGAGGTGTGTCCCTGCACAGCCGTGAATCCTCAGCCGGGTGCTCTGGGAGCACAAACCCCGGTGAGAGGAGGGTTTGCCCCCCAGCCCCCCTTCCCGCGGCCGTGTGCTGGGCCCAGCCTCCAGGGCAGTGCCACTGGGCATTGCTGTCCTGGCGGAGCGAGGAGGGAGCGCCAGGGTCCTGCTGGGGGGGCTGCTGGACTTCAGCCCTTGGAAAAGTTTCTTCTGCCAGAAAGCACAGCTGTCCTGGCTCAGCGGGTTTTGGGGGGCTGTTGGATGCTGTGCCCCATGTCCCCCGGAGCCTGGGCGCCTTCAGTGCCCGGCCCCGCTCGGTCGGTGCCGATGCTGCGCGTTTGGGGGTGAAACTGCCCGAAAGGGGCCGGGACGAGCCCGGGGCATGGCCCGGGTGAAGCTGCGGGGGCCGGGGGCTGCAGGAGGGGGGCTCGGAGGGGAGGGAGCGGCGGGAGCGGAGCGGGGGGGATCAGTGAGAGCCCCCGCCCCGGCGGAGCGGAGAGAGCAGCGCGGAGAGAGCAGCGCGGAGGGAGCGGAGGGAGCGGCGGAGCCCCCGCCCCGGCGGAGCACGGCGCGCTGGGCTGCGGATGGAGGGCAGCCGCGCTTCTCCCCGCTACGGATCCATGGAATCCACCCGCTGGCCGCCGGCCGGCGCGGCGCCAGGTGAGCGCGGCGGCACCGGCACCGGCACCGGCACCGGCACCGGCACCGGCACCGGCACCGCCCGAGCCCAACTTCCCCCGCCCCGGGGCTCCGGGACAATCCGGGCACCCGAGCCTCGGGAGCTGGAGGAGAACCGGCGGCTTCATCCTCCAAACGGAGCCCAGCCGTGGTCCCCGGAGCGGCACCGGCGCCGCCGGAGCCCCGCGCAGCGGCCATCGGGAGTGGGGGGATGGAGGATGGATGGATGGATGGATGGATGGATGGATGGATGGATGGATGGATGGATGGATGGATGGATGATGGATGGATGGAAGGAGTGGCTGGGGGACAGTAAGGACGGGGAGAAGGGGCCGGGCGGGAGGAAGGGTGGCGGCAGGGGGGTGTCTGGAGGGACACACCGGCGGAGCTCGGTCACATTTCGCTGCCCTGCCGGACACGGCGCTGCCGTGCGCGGCTCTGGGCACGGCTGTGAGCGGGGCACAGGAGGGCTCGCCTGTCCTCCACCGCCTTTGCCCCTGTCAGACCGGTTCCCCAGCAGGACCGCGGTGAGGAGAGCGGGGGAATTGCCTTGAGCAGAGCCCTCGACCTTGGCCTGGGAGTCAGGGTCGCAGCGCTGGGCTGGGCTGGGAGGAGGGAGGCGCCTGCAATCCCTCTGCTCTGCCACCCCTCCCTTTCCCTGTCCCTCTCTGCTCCCCCTCAGCCCCTTGCACACAGCGGGCACGGAAAGGCAGCTGGAGAGGCAGGGGAGGAGGGATCAGCCAACTCCAGCGTCCTGCTGGGTACTGCTTGGGAGTTGTGTGGTGCCCGTGAAGCTGCTCAGCTCCTGGGTGAGCTGTGGGAAGTTTTGGTCCTTTCCCTTTGTGTGTTTTCTGGCAGTGTGTATCCTCCCCTACACCTCCCTGGGGCTCTGAGCACCTTCACCACCACGTCCTCTGCTCCAGAGCTGGGTGACCCCGGGGTGGGCTAGGTACTGGACTCAGGCTGCTGGGTATGGGCAGGACATCCCCCGTGGGTGCCTGTGAGCAGGGCTGTGGTGACTGTGATTTTGCTGGTTCAGTGCAGTTCTGTGAGCTCCCAGCTCCTGGGGCTGGGTGAGAACCTTTGGACAGGTAAGAACGTGGCAGCAATCCCTGCCTGCTGTTCGGGTGCTGCTCTGCTGCTTGCTCCCCACCAGGGAAGCTCAGCCCAAGCCTGTGCAGCACTGAGCTCCTGGAGCCTCTCGTCCTGCTGGAGCTCAGGCTGAATGTCCCCTGGCCCTGCTGCTGGCAGGAGCAGAGGAGAACACAGGGCTGAGTTGAGGCTTCTCGGGATGGTGCCCCCATAAATGGCTCTGACCCCTCTACAGGGGCTGTCAGTCGATTTCCCAACTTTAATCCTGAAGAAAATTGCTTGAAGCTCACCCTGCACTGTTGGCTGCTGTGACTCATCCCAGCTGGCTGCTGGCTGTCCAAATGTTGTCCCCAAATCATCTGGAATGGAAGTCTCTGGCTATTACACCCCTGCCTGGGCCAGCTGGGATGATCAGAGCAGCTCCAAATTTCTGTCCTTGGTTTGCCAGGCTGAAAAGGTGCCAGGGAGGATCCCTTTGGCTCAGGCACTGGGGGTTTTCTGTGGGGTGGGGTGCTCTGTGTATGGCTGCACTGCTCTGGGAGAGCTGTGGGAGCAAAGGGAACCCTGGGGAGTGTGGCCACGCATGGGACCATCCCTGCCTGTCCCCAAAGGGAGATTTGGGTTGTGGGCTTGCTCCCAGCTTTAGTGAACACCCTGCCCTGGGTGTTCCCTTCTCCACGTGCTCCCTCCCAGGGTTTGTGGGTTAACTTTCCAGGAGTTCTCTCCTGGCATTGCCCTCCCTCTGCTTCTGCCCTGAATTCAGCATCTCCAGAGACACGAAGGTCCTGTCAGAGCTTCTTGTCCAGCACCGCCTGCTTGGGGAGCAGTTCCTTGGAATTCCCGAGGGCTGCAGAGTGCCAGGAACTGAGCACAGCACCTGACGGCTCAGCCAAGGGCTGCCACCCTCCAGCTGAGCCCTGCAGCCCTGGCTGGGCTGGGCTGTGACCTTCCCACTGTCCCCATGCCACAGGACACTCCTGACCTGGTCAGTGTCCAACAGAAAGGTGACTTGGGAGCAGCGTGTGAGGGCAGCGTGGTGCCAGCCATGCCCGGTGGGAACCAGCCCAGAGCCGAGCCAGGAGCTCTCCTGCCCGCGTGGGCTCTGCCCAGGGGCTGGAATTACATCCCAGCCTCCTGCTGCAGGTGGGGGAAAGCAGCTCAGCCCTGCCCGCTCCTCCCCTCCCAGCGCTGCCCCCTCCTCCCTTTGCCTGCACGGGCGGGGATTCCAATCCTCTCCCACCTGGAATGTCGTGCCTTTGTCATTCTGGGATGCTGGCAGCTGCTCCAGCCCTGGCGCTCCCCCCGGGAAATCCCTGCCGGGGAACCTCAGCGCAGTGATTGTTCCAGCAGGGATCAGAACACTCCGGGTTGTTCCCCCGGCCAGGAGGGACCGTCCCCAGCCCTGCCCCGTGCCCCGGGCAGGTCGGGCTGTCCCTGGGCACGGAGGCTGCAGGAAGCCCCGGGTTTGTGTCCCTGTGTTTATTGGCACATCGGGACAGCCACCAGCCTTGGCACAGAGGGGACACAGCAGCGCAGTTTTTGGTGACAGCGGCTGCCCACAGGCACCTGCCAGCTGTGCCACCTGCCAGCTGTGCCACCTGCCCCTCCAGCTGTGCTGGTTCCTGCACATCTGGCAGCATCTGCCGCGGGCCCCGGGGGCCATCCCCAGCTGCTCACCTGGGTGCAGCTGCAGCAAAATATCCCAATCCAGAGGAGCTTTGGGGCAGCAGAGCCCCAGAATGCTCGGGGTGAAGGACCTCAGCATCCTGGTCCCCTAGCAACTGCACTCTGGTCCCTTAGCAACCGCATCGTGATGCTGTAGCAGGCACAGCCGGTCCCTTGGCAACCTCAGGAAGAAGGGAGGGGCCGTGCAGAGCCTCCCCCTGCCCCGAGCCCGAGCAGGGAACCAGGAGCCAGCCCTGGCATCAGCTGAGCCTGGCCTTCCTGCCTGGGGGAGGGACACAACCCCCGAGAGCCCTCGTCACTTTCCAAGCCAGAAACAGCAGAAAACTCTTCCCCAAAGCACCCACACGGATCCAAAGCATGGGATTTCCACAATAAACCTTCCCTGCTGGAAGTCTTGGAAATATGTCCCACTCTGGGAACGATTTCCTGAGCAGTGTTTTGTGATGGGGAGGGGACAGAGAGTGCAGAGTGTTTGGTGCTGTGCCCTGGAGTTTGTCTCTTCCTGCCCTTAGCCCTCGGCACTGGCCTGGCTGCTGCTTGGAATGCCCAGTCCACACTCCCTGACATCTCCCAGAATCCCTGCCCAGGAATTCCTGCTCCTGGAGCAGCTGTGCTTCCTGTGCCTTCCCCTCTTCCTGCACGGGGCAATCCCAGGGCTGCAGGAAGGCAAAACCTCAGAGGGGAGATGCGTCCTGTGAAGGTTCAGAGGAGCAGACCCAGCCCCTGCAGGAGCATTTGGAAGGGTTTGGGATGTTCTCCCACAGCCTGGCTCTGCCCCCTGTCCCCAGCACATCCCGGGAATGTGGGGCTGGCCTGGGATGTGATGAAGGCGCTGCTGCCTGGCACTGGTGACAGGCTCAGTGTTGTGTCTGAGAGCCAGCCCAGGCCGGGAGCTGGCCTGGAGCAAACCCTCAGCTGTTCCCCTAAGCCTGGCTGGGAGTCACTGCGGGCTTCACACAGCATCCAGAGGAAATCCATGGGACAGGCAGGAGCAAACGAGTGGGATCGGAGTGTGAGTCACACGGGGGAGGCAGAGCTGCTGGTCAGAGCAGCAGGAGGTGGATGAGCTTCCAGCTGTCCATCCTCCTAAAACATAAATTACAGCCCCTTTATCCCACATTTTGCCTCTCCTCCTGAGCCGGTGACCCCCCCCTTCCTGCCTCAGTTTCCCCATGTGGGGTGGATGTGATCCTCAGCACTGCAGAGGGTGAGGAGCTCACCGGGGGCTGGGAAGGATGGGGGTGTTCACCCAGCGTGTGATGGAGGGGGAGCAGCAGGAGGGATTCACCCCCTGGCTCCTGAGCTCTGAGCTTTGTGTGCCCGGGCTTTGCTCCTGCTCCTGCCGCAGGAGGGTGCTGGGCAGGCTCAGCTCTCTGTGCTGGACATGCTGGGGGTTTCTGTGCCTCTGGAAAAGGGAAGGGACACTCCTGTCCTCCCCTGCAGCAGTTTGCAGCTCCCTCGGCTCCTGCTGCTCGGGGAGGGGAGGCCCCTGGGAGTGTGGGGCTCTGTCCCGGCACGGAGCCCGGAGCAGGGAAGGGCTGCTGCTGTGGCCAAGGCTGCCCCGAGGGCCCTGCTGCCCTCCCGCTGCCTCAGGCGGCTCCTGCTCCCGTTCCAGAGGACGAGATCGTGTCCATGGCCGACTCCACCGCCACCATGGATGACATCGAGGGAGAGCTCTTCAGGATCGAGCGCATCCGGGAGATCCTGGTGCGCCGGGAGTCGGAGCTGCGCTACATGTGAGTGTCTGTCTGTCCTTCTGCGCTGTGTGTCTGTCCCCTGTGTCACATGTGAGTGTCTGTCCCCTGTGTCACATGTGTCTGTCTGTCCCTCTGTGCTGTCTGTCTGTTCCTCTGTGTCACATGTGAGTGTCTGTCCCTCTGTGTCACATGTGTCTGTCTGTCCCTCTGTGCTGTGTGTCTGTCCCACTGTGCTGTGTGTCTGTCCCTCTGTGCTGTGTCTGTCCCTCTGTGCTGTGTGTCTGTCCCTCTGTGCTGTGTGTCTGGCACTGCTGTGTGTCTGTCCCTCTGTGCTGTGTCTGTCCCCTCATGCTCTGAGTGCCTGTCCCCTTGTGCTGCTCCCTCCCAGGGACTCCCCAGTGTCCCGTCCTCCAGCCAAGCACAGCTCAGCCCTGGGGATGAGCAGGGATGAGGCTGAGGCTGCTTCCCACCTCGCTTCCATTCCAATGATCCAGGCAGCTTTGGAATTGAATTCTCCAGCCTTCCAGACCCGAGCCCCTGTGCTGCAGTGGTGCCCACCAGCCCCTGGGGGATCCAGGACGTTTTTCATGGCTCTCTCAGGAGATTTTGTGTGTCTGGAGCAAAAGGCCTGACTAACACCCGTGGCTTGGGTTGATTAAGGTTTTTAATGTCACCAAAGGGCTGTGGTTAGCCCAGCCCTTGGATCCCACCCTGCCAGCCCAGCACAAACTGGGATTTTGGCAAAGGTGACATTTCCTGGGCTGGAGCACTTCCTGTGCTGCCCTTGGGATGTGACTGGGTCCCCACAGCCTGGAAACCCTGGGTAAATCTGGGCTGTGGAAGCTCTGAGCTGCTTCAGAGGCTCGGATTTGGAGCCCCTTCGAAGCACAGCTGTTCAATTTTGAAAAGGACTTGTGGAAACCATCAAAAGTGTAGCTCTTAAGGCTTTCCATGGCAACAGCACCTGATCCTCTCAGGTGCTGTCAAAGCTCGCAGCTCTGGTGTTTCCTTAACCCCTGGTTTGATTTCTCCCTGCCCACAGCAGGGGTAGAAGCAATCCCAGCCCCAGAGGAGTCTGCTGGGTTCTTGTCCCTGCAACCCCTCCTAATTTTAATTGAAAAGAGAATTTATTATCTTTTATTGTCCCTATCACTGTTTCCAGAGTTCATTTCCATTTAAATGCAACGATCATCCAGCTCTCATCTGACTGTTCATTTCATTTCAATCAGTGTGTCCCCAGAAACCTCTGTTGTCCCTGTGGTCCCCTGGTGCTCTGCACACCCTCTCTGTCACATTTCATGTTTCTACCTTTATTTAATTCTGCAGGAAGGTGGGATAAAAAAAGATCTTTTTCTATGGCAGCAGCTTCCACTTCGTTTTGGGTTTTTCTCTTTGGGGATTATTTTCTGGGACCAGGAGAAGCACAGCAGCTCTTGCCTGGTGGATGGGCCAGGTTTTGATAAGGTTTTGCTATCATTAAGGTGATGAAGCTTTCTCTCTGCCTACAACCAGCGCCCAACAAAGCTCGGGGTTGAAGTGGGCTGGCATTTCCCACGGGAGGGCAGGGAACTCTGGGATCCCCACCACAGGCCCTGGCTGGGTGTTGCTCTGGGGGTTTGAACCCCTCCTCTCCCAGCTTCCCCCCCAGAGGTTTCGTTTGTGTCTCTGCAGGATGGATGACATCCAGCTGTGCAAGGAAATCAGCCGGCTGAAAGCAGAGCTCCAGAAACTCCTGGCCCTGCCAGGTGAGGCTCTGGGGATGCTCCCGAGGGTGCTGGGACCCCAAGGGTGCTGGGATCCCTGAAGGTGCTGCTGGGATCCTCAGGGTGCTGGGTTCCCTGGCAGTGCTGGGATCCCTGGCAGTGCTGATCCCTGGCAGTGCTGGGATCCCTGGCAGTGCTGATCCCTGGCAGTGCTGGTCCCTGGCAGTGCTGATCCCTGGCAGTGCTGATCCCTGGCAGTGCTGGTCCCTGGCAGTGCTGGGATCCCTGGCAGTGCTGCACTCTCCAGCCCAGGGCAGGTGTGGCAGGGGAGATGGGTGCAGGCAGGGCCCAGCTGTGCCCAGCTGTGTCCCCAGGCACCTCCTCTGTGCTGTTCCCAGGGACAGCCAGAGGCCAGGGTGGCCCTGCCAGGTGCCACAGTGGCACCGTGCTGCCTGTGCCTGGCAGCCTTCAGCACGCAGGCAGAGCCCAGGTGCTGCTCAGTATTCAGGTGCTGCTCCCTTCAATAAACCTGGCTCAGCGTCAGGATGGGGCTCAGGGGGGAGGGGAGCATCCTGCCATGGAAACAGGAGCTCCTTGCTCCAGATCTCACGGGGGTTTTTAATCCCAACTCCTTCCAGTCCATAAACCAAGACTTTCCCTAAACCACGGCTCAGAGCAGAGATAAATTGTTTTTTTCTGCTACTGCAGAAATGAGCCTGGCTTTCCTTCATCTGCTTTGGGCTTTCATTTCTTGACTTCTCATCACTCCCAGACTCAGCTGAGAGCAGAAATCCTGCTCTTTTTGTCTTCATAAGTTGACTCAGAGCAGTCTGTGCTGGAAAAAGCCTGCACACCCCTGCTCTGGTGAGGCAGCCACGGCAGCCTCGGCTTTGGATAAAGACAGGAACACGTCAGTGTTGCTCAGAGCCCAGCCAGGGCTGGGGCTCAGAACGTCCCCAGCCAAGGTGCCTTTCATGATTCAGATGTCACCAAGGTGCCTCTCATCATTCAGATGTCTCCAAGGTGCCTTTCATCATTCAGATGTCACCAAGGTGCCTTTCATCATTCAGATGTCACCAAGGTGCCTCTCATCATTCAGATGTGGCCGTGACGGGCTCTGCCAGCCGCAGGAAGGAGCAGCGTTTGTCCAGTGGGACCTTAACCCTGGCAGGTTCTTCCTCATAGTGGTTAATGAACCGCGAGTAGCCGATGTTAATGAACCCCAATTAACGGTGCTTGGGCACAGCCTGATGGCCTTGGGGTGGCCCTGTCCCCGCAGGCGGGTTTGGGCTGCCCAGACAGCGCCCAGGTGATTCTGCACTAGTTCAGGCGGTGGGAGAGCCCCAGCAGAGCCCCAGCAGAGCTGTCACCTCCTGCCAGGGTGGCTCGATGAGATTCCTGCTCGTTTTGCAGCCCGAGCCTGGATCCAGCTTTGCCCCCACGCTCGGAGCCGAGCAGAGCAGGACTGGCCTTGGCAGGGGGGCGGCTCCTGTGGGGTGTGAAATATGCCCCCTGTGGCTGTGACTGTGCTCCCTGTGCTGCAGAGAACCAGAAATCCAACGAGGAGAAGCAGAGGGAAGAGGAGCTGGTGCAGCAGATCCACAAGCTGGTGGAAACGCGGGATTTCCTGGTGGATGATGTGGAGTTCGAGAGGCTCAGGTATTGCTCGTGCTGGGGACAGTGCAATCCATCCTCTGAGCTGTGTCCTGCCTTCCCAGAGCTCCTGGGGGCCCTGCTGCTCCTTTCCTGAGCAGTGACCGAGTTCTTTGTCACAGGGAAAGGGAAGAAGACAAGGAGATGGCCGAGTTCCTGCAGAGCAAGCTCTCCAAAAGCTACCTCCAGAGAGCAAGTGGGTGCTGACGTGTCCATTGCTTGCACTGAACCTCCCTGGCCTTGTCCCCTTTCCCAGGCACTCTGCCTCCACGATTTCCCTGCCTGGTGCTGGGGGAGGGTAGGGAAGGGGAACGGGGGCCGCTGGTGCTTGGGGTCACAGCTTGGAGCACCTGGAACTGGAGCAGACCTTAGGGACCCGTTTCCTCCTGGCATTTCCCAGCATGGCCCGTGAGAAGGGGGCTGGGGGGGCTCCCTTAGAGCTGCCAGCCTGCATCTCCCCTTGACCACTGGCTCACACCTCGGGGGGATGCAGGAAGGACACCAGTCCTCTGATGACAGCCACCCCTGCCCTGTCTCTGTCACCTCTCCAGGGCTGTGGGAGGCACCTCCAGCCCTGGGACACCCCAGAGCCCCAGGGCAGTGCCCCCGGGGTGCAGGACTGGGGACACCCAGGGCAATGTCCCCAGGCTGCAGGAGCTGTGACACCCAGGGCAGTGTCCCCCGGGGTGCAGGACTGGGGACACCCAGGGCAATGACCCCAGGAGCTGTGACATCCAGGACAGTGTCCCCAGGAGCTCTGACACCCAGGGCAGTGTCACCAGGAGCTGTGACACCCAGGGCAGTGTCCCCAGGAGCTGTGACACGCAGGGCAGTGTCCCCAGGAGCTGCGGCTCCTCGGGCCCAGCAGAGCCCCAGGGCAGCCGTGAGCAGCACCCCGGCTGTGCCCTGTCCCCAGGCAGAGCTGTGTTCCTGTTCCCGCAGCTCCTGCCCGAGAGAAGAAGATGACATCGAGGGGACAGCAAACCTCGTCTCCCTACGTGACCAAGACGGGCCTGACCCTGCTCAGGGAGTGCTGTGGCTTCACCTGCTCCATCATGTAGGGCACTGCCAGCGCCTGGCACAGGACACGGCCGTGGTAGGGGCACGTCCTGGGCACCTGGGACGGGCAGGAGGGGCTTCCTTGGTGCTGGCCCTTCCCTGGAGCTGGTTGGTTCTTCCTGCAGAGCCCCACAGGGATGATTTTGGGAGCAGGGGTTGCCCAGCATGCTCCCACCCTTCAGGACAGAGCTGATCTGAATTCCGTGGAGCTGATCTCATCCTGGAGCCGATCCTGTCCTGGAGCTGATCCCATCCTGGAGCCGATCCCATCCTGGAGCTGATCCTTCCCATCCTGGAGCCGATCTCATCCTGGAGCTGATCCCGTCCTGGGCCGCTCCAGAGACCCTCCAGGGCTGCTCTGCTCAGCCCCCAGGGATTTGCTTTGTTCCACACACACCAAAGGCTCCTCTCTGTCCTGCCCTCTCAGGGCCTTACTGGGACAGTGACCCAGCCCGAGTCTGATCGTGCTGAGGGGGACCAGAGGCCAAGAGAGCCCTGGATTCCAAACTCGCCCCTCTGGAAGCAGCCTGGGCTGGAGGCAGTGCTGGTGCCAGCAGAAGGATGGGCAGGGTGTCTGTGTGTCCCCGCTGTGACCCTCAGGCTGCTCCCCGGGCGCACAGAACTGCTGGGAGGGCTGGGAGAGGAGCCCAGCCCACAGGAGGGACACAGCTCCACATGCATCCACCTCAACCCAATAAACGTCTGCTGGAAGCTCCGCAGGTGTTGTCCCTCCTGGGACCATCTCAGGAGATGGCTCAGCTGTGACACAGCAGGGTGGGCAAAGAGGAGCACAAAGCTGACCCTGAGCAGCTGGGCTGGCCTTGGGAGCTCCCTGGAATGCCCAGGGCAGCTCCTGGAATGCCCAGAGGAGCTCCCTGGAACGCCCAGAGCAGCTCCTGGAACGCCCAGAGCAGCTCCTGCTGCTGCAGCAGGACTCCAGCCCTCCATTTCTGGCTCTGACCCACACCTCACTTTCGGTCCCTCAGTGTCCTCACTGGCCCCTGGGGACAGCCGTGTCCTCAACTGTCCCTCACAGGGCAGGGACAGCTGTGTCCCCAACTGTCCCTCACAGGGCAGGGCAGAGCTGCTCCTGTCCCATGAGCTCGTGCCACCTGAGAGGGTGGCACCCACATGGGTGTCAGGGTGGCCATGGGTGGGGACAGCTGAGTCACCTCTCAGGAGGGTGTGGATGACCCTGTCCCTTTGGAAATGTCACAGCTGGGATGAGATGCAGGGGCACAAAGGCCCAGCACGCTCTGGGATGAGTCAGGAGCTGATGGTCCAGAGCAGGGAGCAGCTCCTGGTGGCACTGCCAGTGTCTGTGAGAGCTCAGGGACCCCTGAGAGCCACGCAGGGCTCGCTCCCTCCTGCTTTTCTCTCTTCTGCTTCTGAGCATTTGGGCTCACAGAAGAGCAGGGAAGACCAGCAGGAAATGAGGAGATGCTTTAAAATATTTGCTATTTTTTTTAGTCTGCAATATCTGCAGGGTTCTCTGGCCTCTCCTGTCCCTGCTGCTGCCTCGCGGGCAGGGCAGGCTCTCACAGAGCTCGGCCACGCTCCTTCATGTCCTCCGTGAAGTCCTGGAGGTCGTGGATAAACTGCCGGATCTGGGGTGGCACAGGGAGAGGGGGTCAGGCAGGAATGGGAGCAGGAGGCAGAGGGAGCCTGTCCCTCCTGGAGGGCACATGTCCCCAAGCTCAGTGACGGGACAGGAAAGCACGTGCAGCATGAGGATGTGCCTCTGTGGGGGAACGGAACCAAACCCTGGCCAGGGCTGGATCTGCATCCCTGCACCCCAAAACCCTGCACCCCAAAACCCTGCATCCCCATATCCCTGCACCCCAAAACCCTGAATCCCAAAACTCTGCACCCCTGTATCCCAAAACCCAGCACCCCATATCCCTGCATCCCCATATCCCTGCACCCCATATCCCTGCATCCCGAAACCCTGCATCCCCATATCCCTGCACCCCTGTATCCCAAAACCCAGCACCCCATATCCCTGCACCCCAAAACCCAGCACCCCATATCCCTGCATCCCCATATCCCTGCACCCCATATCCCTGTATCCCCATATCCCTGCATCCCAAACCCTTGCACCCCTTCATCCCCGCATCCCCACATCCTTGCACTCCCTGTCCCTGCATGCCTGCATCCCCAAAACGCTGCATCCCCACATCCCTCCACCCTGGAACCCTTCATCCCCATCTCCTGCACCCCCAAACCCTTGCAGCCCTGCACCCCCATCTCCCTGCACCCCCAAACCCCTGCAGCCCTGCACCCCCATCTCCCTGCACCCCTGTCCGTACCTGGCCCCACCCTGCTCGCCTGGGGCAGGCCAGGTTTGCCTGGTGTCCCTCCCATTGCCCTGCAGGGACCCCAGGGAAGAAGGGAGGGGGTGCTGGGTCTGGGGGCTCCCCCTGGCCTCGGGGGGCCCTTCCTGCCCCCGAGAGGGGGGCTGCGCCCACCTTACCATGTCCAGCTGCCTGTGGCTGTCCCCAGCTGCCACCCTGCCCTGCGGCTGCAGCCGCGCGCTGGCGGCCTGGAACAGGCTGTGGATGGCCATGGTGAGGGACCTCAGCTCCACCGCCTTCCTGGCAGCCCTGTCCTGCACCTGCGCCCAGCGATCCTCCTGGGGACACGGGCCACGGCCCGCCACAGCTGCTTCAGCCCCGGAGCCCGGCCGGAGAGCCCGGCTCAGCCTCGCCTGGCTGGGAAGGACGCGGCCGGGCCGGGCTGGGCTGGGCTGGGCTTGGATGGGCTGGGCTGGGCTGGTCCGGCCCAGTCCAGCCCGCTGGGCTGGGAGCAGCCCAGGTTCCAGCCCAGTTGTGCTGCAGTGCCCACCCTGGCATGCCCACCCTGCCAGCCCTGTGCTGGGACAGCTCCCCTGCAGCACTGCCACTGTCACGCCCAGTCCTGCTGCTTCCAGCCCTTCCTGGTGACAAACCTGCCCCACACCCGGGCTGGGCTGGGCTTGGATGGGCTGGGCTTGGATGGGCTGGGCTGGGCTGGGCTGGGCTTGGATGGGCCGGGCTGGGCTGGGCTTGGATGGGCCGGGCTGGGCTGGGCTTGGATGGGATGGGCTGGTCTGGTCCGGTCCAGTCCAGCCCGCTGGGCTGGGAGCAGCCCAGGTTCCAGCCCAGTTGTGCTGCAGTGCCCACCCTGGCATGCCCACCCTGCCAGCCCTGTGCTGGGACAGCTCCCCTGCAGCACTGCCACTGTCACGCCCAGTCCTGCTGCTTCCAGCCCTTCCTGGTGACAAACCTGCCCCACACCCGGGCTCTCGCTCCTCCATCCGCGCAGGGATGGGATGGGATGGGATGGGATGCCATGGGATGCCATGGGATGCCATGGGATGCCATGGGATGGGATGGGATGGGATGGGGCATCTCCTCCCACCACAAATTGCTGCTTGGCCCTGCCACCAGCTCCTGGCTGCCTGGCCCCCCCAGGCCTTGGAGAGCCCCCCTGGCCACCCCTCAGCTCCTTACCCAGTGCCGGATGTCACTTTGAGCCTGCTCGAGCGACTCTTTGAGCTGCACCAGCTCATTCCTGCACTGCAGCATCTCAGCCTCCTTCTCCTCCCTGATCTGCTGCTGCAGGCCCTTGCCCTGCTCCATCAGCTGCCGGTGCCACCACTGGGACTGCAGCAGGTCCTTGCGTGTCCTCAGCAGGGCCTTGTAGTAGGTGATGATGTCATCGATGTCATGGAACTGCAGCACAGGTCCTGGGCTCAGTGACACCCTGCCTTGCCCCCTGGGCTCAGTGACACCCTGTCCTTCCTGGGGTCAGTGACACCCTGCCCTGTCCCCCCTGGGCTCAGTGACACCCTGTCCTGTCCCCCATGGGCTCAGTGACACCCTGTCCTGCCCTCTCTGGGGTCAGTGACACCCTTCCCCCCCTGGGCTCAGTGACACCCTGTCCTGTCCCCCATGGGCTCAGTGACACCCTGTCCTGCCCTCTCTGGGGTCAGTGACACCCTGCCTTGTCCCCTGGGCTCAGTGACACCCTGTCCTTCCTGGGGTCAGTGACACCCTGCTCTGCCCCCTGGGCTCAGTGACACCCTGTCCCCCTCTGGTCAGTGACACCCTGTCCTGCCCCCCCTGTGGTCAGTGACACCCTGTCCCTCCTGGGTCCCTGCCCTGTGCAGGGCCAAGGCTGCCCCTGGAAGGTTTTCCCTTCTCCATGGTCCTGCTGGTCCCTGAGCAATGCCACGTCCCCTGGGTGTGGGGACAGCACGTGACACGCACAGTGCCAGGCCCAGGCCTGGCAGTGGCACTGGGGAGGGGACACAGCTGTGCCCAGGGGAGCCGTGCTGGCATGAAACACAATGCTCCGTGTGCCCAGGCCCTGGCAGGCAGCAGGAGCTCGGGGGATGGAGAGGAGCTGCTGGAGCTGCTGCAGCATGGAGAGATGTCCCAGCAGCCTGGAGAGGGGACACAGCTTCCTCACAACTGCCTGGGTCCCAGCCTGGGCACTCTTCACCTGCCCCAAACCATCAGTGTGGCCTGGAACGGTGACACCGAGGGGGCCCTGCTCCCCTCAGCGCTGAGCTTTACCCTTTCTCATGGTTTTTGCTCTGTTTTCCCAATCCTTCATCTGCTCTGGTTCTCCTCTCCTGGCCCACCTTGGTTGCCAGAGAGCCCTTCCCAGCCCACCCGGAGTCTCTGGGTTTGTTCAAGTGTTGATTTCCCTGGCCTTGCCTCATCCCTGGGCTCAGACCCTCCCTGAGCCACGCCCAAGCTCACCTGTGAATTCTCCACCACCTCGTCCAGGTACTTCTTGAACAGGGAGTACTTCAGCAATTTTTTGGAGAGTACCTGGTGCTGTTTCCTCAGGGCTTCCAGTTCCCTCCTAGCCCTCAAAAGCTCACTCTCCTTTTTGGAATTCTCCTCTTTCTCTTCTTTGGCTTTCTTCAGAGCTTGGCTTCGCAGCCTTTCATTCTCCTGGGGAGGTTTTCGGCACCCATGCAGCCAGAGGGGGAGGGAGGCACGGGAAGGCAGAGCTGGGTCACTCAGGGCACTGCCAGGAGAGCCCAGCACGGCGGGGCCACCCCCTCCCTGTCCCGGGGCCACCCCCCTGCACTGTCCCTTTGCCCTGGGCAGCCCTGGGCTGGGGCTGTGCCCTGTCCCAGCCAGGGCACAAATCCCTGCTGCTCACAGCTCCGGCCTCAGGGGAGGCCTTGGCCGGGAGGGCTGAGCCAGGGCTGGTCCCAGGGGAGAGGAGCTTGTGAGCAGGGGCAGTGTGCCAGGTGTGCCAGGGGTACCAGGTGTGCCAGGAGTACCAGGAGTGTCAGGTGTGCCAGGTGTGCCAGGGGTATCAGGTGTGCCAGGTGTATGAAGTGTGCCAGGTGTGCCTGGTGTTCAGGTGTTCCAAGTGTGCCACATGTGCCAGGTGTGCCAGGGGTGCCAGGGGTGCCAGGGGTATCAGGAGTACCAGGTGTTCCAGGTGTATCAGGTGTTCCAGGAGTGCCAGGTGTGCCAGGTGTACCTTCACAGTCGCCCCAGATGTCACCACGTGGGCTTTCAGCTGGGCCCTCCTGGCGTGCAGGTCCCTCCACTGCTCAGCAAGGCTCTCCATCCTGTCTGTGAAGGCCTGGCAGCCCCGGAGCGAGGGTGACACAGCAGCCAGAGCCACCCCTGCCTGCTCCTGCCACCCTCCAGAGCCCCCCAGCCCCCTTCCCAGCCCCCTCCCTGGCAGCGTGTGGGCAGCACCCAGCCCCACCTCGGACCCCCTGGCAGGGTGTGGGCAGCACCCAGCCCCACCTCAGACCCCCCTGGCAGTGTGTGGGCAGCACCCAGCCCCACCTCGGACCCCCCTGGCAGTATGTGGGCAGCACCCAGCCCCACCTCGGACCCCCTGGCAGCGTGGCCCCCCCGGCCCTCCCCTGCAGGGACCCCAGCACAGCTCCGGGGGTGACGGGGAGGGACAGGAGCGGGGAAGGGATGGAGCTTGCCGCGGCAGGGAAGGACAAACGGAGGCACGGGGGGAGGCTGGAGGAGCCCCTGACCTGAGCAGGCGCAGGAGCCGGTCCTTGTACTGCCCCCGGTAATAGCTCACGTCCTCGTGGGCCATCGCTGCCACCGCACGTCCTGCTGCTGGCCCGGGGGCTGCTGTGCCCTGCACCAGCCCCGAGGCCACCCCCGAGCACCGGGACAAGCCCTGTGGCTACTCAGTCCCAGAGAGAGGCACTGAGGCTCCTCCAACCATTGTGGGAGCTCCGGTGCTGCTCCCGGCACTGTGACAGCTCCAGGGGCTCCTCCACCCATTGTCACCGCTCCAAGTGTTCCTCCCACGACTGTGACAGCTCCAGGCGTTCCTCCCAGCACTGTGACAGCTCCAGGGGCTCCTCCAGCACTGTGACAGCCCCTGTGAAGCCCCTGGCATCAGGGGGACTGACCACTGCATCCAGCACCTGGAATTTTTTCATTCCCTTCTGTCCTTCATTCATCTTCTCTGCTTCTTGCTGTGCCCAGATTTGGCCCCCGTGCCCTGCGCTGCCCTGGGGGTCTGGCAGGGTCCCTGGCAGCCCTGTCCCCCTGTCCCCGAGCCCCAGGCCCCTTCCCAAAGCCCAGCTGGAGCCCAGAGGGGCCCAGCCCCAGGGAGGGCTGAGCGCTGCTCTGCCTGGGGCTCCCTCCTGGGCTGAGCTGGCCCATGTGCCAAGAACCAGCTGATTGGTTTTTAACTGATTTAATTTCTCCTCAAAAGAGGGCCCGTGACCGAGGCCCACCCAAAAGGAAGGGGTGGGTCAGCTGGGGGAGCCCTGGGATGGTGGAATTGCTGCTTCCCAGGGATTTCACCTCTCCTGCTCCCTGCCAGCCTCGGCCTCCCCCAGCTGAGCCCGGTGCAGGTCACAGGGCTGCAGCAGCTGGAACAGAGGTGGTGCTCCAGCCCCTTTGGCAACTGCAGGGAGCAGTTTTGGCTAAAAAAACCCCTTTTCTGCCTGTCCCTGCTGCTCCTCCTCCCAGCAGGATGAGTTCCTGGTCCTTCACAGCACCTCCTGGGCATGGTCCCTGTTTAATGAACAACCAACACAAGCCTTGCAATAGTGAGAATATAAAAACCTCCCAAACTGCATTTTCAACATCCCCCAAAATAAATTCTATAGTATCGATATAATAAATTCTAATGCTAAAATATACTAAAAAATGTAGGTTTATTTGAATATATAATAACATTCAATAGATTATATATGATATAGTTTTATAGACA
The DNA here is from genome assembly GCF_017590055.1 of Onychostruthus taczanowskii. Lineage (NCBI taxonomy): Eukaryota > Metazoa > Chordata > Aves > Passeriformes > Passeridae > Onychostruthus > Onychostruthus taczanowskii. The sequence goes on from NW_024499529.1 coordinate 271,353, forward strand.
ATGCATAAAATAGATAAAATATCTAGCATAAAAATATCTAAAGAGGCAGATTTGCTGACTTTATAAAACTTTTGCTTGCTCTTCCCCAAAGCACTTCCACAGACAGAAGACACGAGAGGGGTTTTAGGCTCTCCCAGGCTCTCCACGATTCCAGTTCCACCAAGCCCTAAATGAGAACGCTGCAGCCGTTCTGGGGTTTTTAATTGAGTTTTTAGGCGCTGCTCTGTTGCTGACTTTATAAAACTTTTGCTTGCTCTTCCCCAAAGCACTTCCACAGACAGAAGACACGAGAGGGGTTTTAGGCTCTCCCAGGCTCTCCACGATTCCAGTTCCACCAAGCCCTAAATGAGAACGCTGCAGCCGTTCTGGGGTTTTTAATTGAGTTTTTAGGCGCTGCTCTGACCTCGCCGTGGCCGCCTGTGCCCCATGCCGGCAGGAGCTCGCTGGGCACAGGGCAGGGGGCTCCGAGCCCGCCCGGCCCGGCCGGGGCTCCTGCAGCACCCCCGGGCCGCTGGGGACATCTCCTGGCCGCGGGCTGGAGCAGCGCTGCCGCGGAACCAGCGCGCAGCAGAGGCTGCAGCTCCTCTGCCGGCCGCGGCAGCGCGGGCACGGCGCTCCGGCTCCGGGAAAACAGAAAAAATTAATGGAAAAATAAGGAAAAAAAAACCCTTTTTTTTTTTTTTTTTTTGCAAAAAGTGACTAAACCCCACTTGTTTTAAATCACATCTCCCTCAACCACCCTGAACACCAAAGCAGAGCCTGCCTGCTGCTCCTGGACACATTTCATTGCACAGTAAATTGTGAAATAAAATGACTTTCCTCTTCGTCCCCTCAAAATACACACCACAGCCAGCATTTCTAGGTGATCAATCCTTCTGTCAAACACCAGGGTCTTCTTTCCACACCTCTCCTTGTTTCTGTGCAAGATTCCCTAGAAATGTGAGTGGCACCCAGAAAGTCACCGCTCCTGGCTGCTTCCCCTCTCCTGCCCTTGGAATGGAGTGGGACCCCAGAAAGTCACCACTCCTGGCTGCTCTCCTGCCCTTGGAATGGAGTGAGAGCCTGGGAATTCTGCCCCACTGCAGCCCCTGCTCTGACAGCCTGCACAGCTTCTCCCAGGGAGGAAAAGGGGCAGAAGACACTGGAATTGTCATTAAAGCCCCACTGAAGGAAGTGCAGCCGGCCCTGCTCCAGGGGGGCACGCAAAGAGGTGCAAGATTCCCTAGAAATGTGAGTGGCACCCAGAAAGTCACCGCTCCTGGCTGCTTCCCCTCTCCTGCCCTTGGAATGGAGTGAGAGCCTGGGAATTCTGCCCCACTGCAGCCCCTGCTCTGACAGCCTGCACAGCTTCTCCTAGGGAGGAAAAGGGGCAGAAGACACTGGAATTGTCATTAAAGCCCCACTGAAGGAAGTGCAGCCGGCCCTGCTCCAGGGGGGCACGCAAAGAGCCCAGCCTTTCCCTGGGAATTCCAGCGGCACCTTAATTGGGGCCGGAAGGGGCAGGAGTGCTGTCCCCAGGCAGGGAGCGTCCTGCAGCAGTTGTCACTTGGGATCAGCCCTGAGAGCATTAAAGCACAGCCCTGCAGCCCAGAAACAGCTTCAGAGCAGCTCCCACGGGATGTGCAACTCACCGAGGGCTGACCAGACGGAAAGCAGCTTAATTCCAGGGCAAAGCCCCAGCCCCAGGCCCTGGACAATAAATATGTGATCAGTGGTGCAGGAAGGTTAATGAAAGGAAGGGCTGCTGGCAGGAGCAGCCTGGGCACCGTGGCTGTCACAGCAGGGCTGGATTAGACATGGAAAAGCAGCACAAGGCAGGCAAGTGTCAGCGCTCAGCCCATCAAACCCCAGGTGCTGATTGTTCTAATGCAGGGCAAAGCTGATGTCAGCTCCAGGCACATTCCAGGGTGGCTCTGCCACCTCCAGAATCCCAAAGCTGGGCCGGGATCCGCCAGGACAGCAGAGGGACCCCGAGCTGGGAACGGCAGCTGAGCCCTCCAGAGCCCGGGGCTCCGTGCCTGACACCAGCTCCTGCCAGGACCTGCCGGGATCCTTCCAGGATTCCTCTGAGATCCCTCCAAGATCCCTCCAAATTCCTTCCAAGCCCCTTCCCTACAGACCCACTCCCAGCCCAGGCTCAGGCAAGAGAGCAAAGCTGGATTTCCTGGCACAAGATTCAGGCCCTGAGGTGCCTCTGCCTGCACCCCTGAAAAAGGGACAATTGGGAAGGGATGGGAATTCACCCCCCAGGAGGAAATGGCAGAGTCACTTTGCTGTCCATAGCTGGCCACCAGCTGAGGAGAAAGGCTGGGCTGTTCTTACCCCTTTCATCCTCTCTCTTCTCCAGGAATTAGCTCATTGTGTGCTTTAAACACATGGAAGAAAAAAAAAATAAAATTATTCCAAGTCTGTGCCTGGCGTGGTTTGTGTGTTATGGACACAGCACCTGTGGGGCTCCCACCAATCCCAAAAATGTGGAGAACACTGCATTGAACTGACCCAGAAAAGCACAAAGGGGACACAGCCAAGAAAGTCACTGAGCACTGCTGGTTCCCACTGCAGGGTGAGAACAAAAGCGTTCATTTCCATCTCAGAAAAAAAGAATCCAGTGGAAGCTTTAAGATCAGCTGAATGGGGCAGAGTTCACAGGCGGTAAGTGCTGGATTCTAATCTTACCCTACAGGTTTTTTTTT